>NC_090447.1:7439496-7745032 GCF_031143425.1 Pleurodeles waltl | reverse complement strand
GGCTGGGAAAAAGAGGGGAAGACATAGAAGGAAGGAAGAAAGGAAGAAAGAAAAAATATAAAAAAGTAAATGGAAAAGCAAAAAAAATAAAGGATTCAAAAAGTGTAGGAGGCTGGACTGGCTTGTAGTGAGTACCAAGGGGTACTTACACCTTGCACTAGGCCCAGGTATCCCTTATTAGTGTATAGGGTGTCTAGCAGCTTAGGCTGATAGATAATGGCAGGTTAGCAGAGCAGCTTAGGCTGAACTAGGAGACGAGTGAAACTCCTACAGTACCACTAGTGTCACTTGTACAATATCATAAGCAAACACAATACACAGATATACTAAAAAATAAAGGTACTTTATTTTTATGACAATATGCCAAAGTATCTGTGAGTACCCTCAGTATGAAGATAGCAAATATACACAAGATATATGTACACAATACCAAAAATATGCAGTATAGTCTTAGAAAACAGTGCAAACAATGTATAGTTACAATAGGATGCAATGGGGACACATAGGGATAGGGGCAACACAAACCATATACTCCAAAAGTGGAATGCGAACCACGAATGGACCCCAAACCTATGTGACCTTGTAGAGGGTCGCTGGGACTATTAGAAAATAGTGAGGGTTAGAAAAATAGCCCACCCCAAGACCCTGAAAAGTGAGTGCAAAGTGCACTAAAGATCCCCAAAGGACATAGAAGTCGTGATGGGGGAATTCTGCAGGAAAGACCAACACCAGCAATGCAACAACGATGGATTTCCAGACAAGAGGACCTGTGGAACAAGGGGACCAAGTCCAAAAGTCACAAACAAGTCGGAGATGGGCAGATGCCCCGGAAATGCCAGCTGTGGGTGCAAAGAAGCTGCTACTAGGAAGTAGAAGCTGAGGATTCTGCAAGAACGACAAGGGCTAGAAACTTCCCCTTTGGAGGATGGATGTCCCACGTCGTGAAGAGTCGTGCAGAAGTGTTTTCCTAAAGAAAGACTGCAAAAAAGCCTTGCTAGCTGCAAATCGTGCGGTAAGGGTTTTTGGATGCTGCTGTGGCCCAGGAGGGACCAGGATGTCGCCAATTGCATCTGGGGACAGAGGGGGCTTCCAGCAGGACAAGGAGCCCTCTCAGAAGCAGGCAGCACCCGGAGAAGTGCCAGAACAGGCACTACGAAGAGGCATGAAACAGTGCTCACCCGAAGTTGCACAAGAGTCCCACGCCGCCGGAGGACAACTCAGGAGGTCGTGCAATGCAGGTTAGAGTGCCGTGGACCCAGGCTTGGCTGTGCACAAAGGAAATCCTGGAAAAGTGCACAGGAGCCGGAGCAGCTGCAAAAGACGCAGTTCCCAGCAATGCAGTCTGGCGTGGGGAGGCAAGGACTCAACTCCACCAAACTTGGACTGAAGAGTCACTGGACTGTGGGAGTCACTTGGACAGAGTTGCTGGATTCAAGGGACCTCGCTCGTCGTGCTGAGAGGAGACCTAGGGTACCGGTAATGCAGTTCTTTGGTGCCTGCGGTTGCAGGGGGAAGATTCCGTCGACCCACAGGAGATTTCTTCGGAGCGTCTAGTGCAGAGAGGAGGCAGACTACCCCCACAGCATGCACCACCAGGAAAACAGTCGAGAAGGAGACAGGATCAGCGTTAGTGTCGCAGTAGTCGTCTTTGCTACTTTGTTGCATTTTTGCAAGCTTCCAGCGCGGTCAGCAGTCGATTCCTTGGCAGAAGGTGAAGAGAGAGATGCAGAGGAACTCTGATGAGCTCTTGCATTCGTTATCTAAGGAATTCCCTAAAGCAGAGACCCTAAATAGCCAGAAAAGAGGGTTTGGCTACTTAGGAGAGAGGATAGGCTAGCAACACCTGACGGAGCCTATCAGAAGGAGTCTCTGACGGCACCTGCTGGCCCTGGCCACTCAGAGCAGTCCAGTGTGCCAGCAGCTCTGTTTCCAAGATGGCAGAGGTCTGGAGCACACTGGAGGAGCTCTGGGCACCTCCCAGGGGAGGTGCAGGTCAGGGGAGTGGTCACTCCCCTTTCCTTTGTCCAGTTTCGCGCCAGAGCAGGACTGAGGGGTCCCTGAAGCAGTGTAGACTGGCTTATGCAGAAATGGGCACCATATGTGCCCATGAAAGCATTTCCAGAAGCTGGGGAGGCTACTCCTCCCCTGCCTTCACACCTTTTTCCAAAGGGAGAGGGTGTAACACCCTCTCTCTGAGGAAGTCCTTTGTTCTGCCTTCCTGGCCCAAGCCTGGCTGGACCCCAGGAGGGCAGAAACCTGTCTGAGGGGTTGGCAGCTGCAGTGAAACCCCTGAAAAGGCAGTTTGGCAGTACCAGGGTCTGTGCTACAGACCACTGGGATCATGGGATTGTGCCAACAATGCCAGGATGGCATAGAGGGGGCAATTCCATGATCTTAGACATGTTACATGGCCATATTCGGAGTTACCATTGTGAAGCTACACATAGGTAGTGACCTATGTGTAGTACACGCGTGTAATGGTGTCCCAGCACTCACAAAGTCCGGGGAATTTGCCCTGAACGATGTGGGAGCACCTTGGCTAGTGCCAGGGTGCCCACACACTAAGTAACTTAGCACCCAACCTTTACTAAGTAAAGGTTAGACATATAGGTGACTTATAAGTTACTTAAGTGCAGTGGTAAATGGCTGTGAAATAACGTGGACGTTATTTCACTCAGGCTGCAGTGGCAGGCCTGTGTAAGAATTGTCAGAGCTCCCTATGGGTGGCAAAAGAAATGCTGCAGCCCATACGGATCTCCTGGAACCCCAATACCCTGGGTACCTCAGTACCATATACCAGGGAATTATAAGGGTGTTCCAGTATGCCAATGTGAATTGGTGAAATTGGTCACTAGCCTGTTAGTGACACTTTGGAAAGAAATGAGAGCGCATAACCACTGAGGTTCTGATTAGCAGAGCCTCAGTGAGACAGTTAGTCATCACACAGGTAACACATTCAGGGCACACTTATGAGCACTGGGGCCCTGGCTGGCAGGGTCCTAGTGACACATACAACTAAAACAACATATATACAGTGAAATATGGGGGCAACATGCCAGGCAAGATGGTACTTTCCTACAAAAAGCACACCAAAAAATGAGAGAAATGTAAAATGCACAAAGACACATTGCTGAAATAAAGGAAAATGAGGTTTGGATAGTTGAAAAAGGGGGGGGGGGTTGAAAAGATTTAGAGTGGATTAAAAATTAGGCCCAGAACCATGCACAGAGACAGAGAAAACAAAATGGCCGCACCCATGCGAACCGCGTTGTGCCGTTTGCATGATATTTGCAACGCAAGAACATAACTTATGCTCTGGAATGTGAAAAACATAATAAGAATTACACAGAGCTTGCAGAGATTTTTAACCACTTCATGTAATTCCATGTAGTGGGACTGTGCAAGCTCCACCCAGCCCTAGATGTAATGTGCAAACTGCGTCAAAGATTGAAGATGAGCGTGGCTGCTGAGTTCTGGATGCTTTATATTGTTCTGGTGAGTTGCTTGGTGAATCCATCATAGAGGGTGTTCCCGTAGTGACAGTGTTTATGGTGGTACTTGGAAGCCATTTGAAGATCTTTCTCAATCTTCAGGGTATGGAAACAGGATGCAGTGATGGCATTGACTTGTGCTATCCTGTCCTGTTTTTTGTCAATGATGATCCTGAGGTGCTTGGCATGGCTGCTTGGATGGGTCCACGTTCGGTTGGCCTCCAGGTGCAATCCCATGGTAATGTGTTCTTGCCGAAGAGCACTACTTCTGCTATGCCAGTGTTGTGCTAAAGACAGTTGCACTGTATCCATTTGGCATCTTCAGTCACACAGATGGTGAACTTGTTCCTTATGTGTAAAGAGGTGAAGATAAGATTGCTCTCCTTAACCAATTCTTGTCTGAAGACACAACCCTAACTTTCAACCCCTGACTGGAATTCTTAAAAACCCAAATCATTGCTCGTCTCTTGCATAATCATAATCAACAAGTCCAACAAATAATCCTAGCTACAAAAAAGCAAGGATCCTTCCTCCAAGGCAAACACAATATTTATGTCACTTTTCGACTGAAATAAAAGTGAAATTGAAAATGTTTGTACTAATCAGACTCAGACTGACAAAATAGGACAGACGATTTGGTCTCATGGATCCAGCATTAAATGGGAAAACGATGGAATTCAATAGCCTGGACACTAGAAAAATTCTTAGGCAATTTAGATCTTCCTTCCATGAACATTAGTCACCAATACCAGCCATCGCATTCATCAACGGATCAGTTATCAGCGGTTCCACACTGACAGAACAAGACTACAAGAAATAACAAACCAGTAACAGATTAGGCTCTCTACCCAATACCCCCTAAAATGTACACTGAAATTGCAATGACTTATTATTATTCATTTTTATCCCTATCAATGTTCCATATGGTTATTTTTATACTCAACAGCAGGGGAAGTTTAATTTACATATTGACAAAGAATTAAAATTAACATTGATCCATGGCCATTGAAACAATACTTAAGACTTACCTAATGGCGGGTCGGGCCACAATACTTCCTCATTTTTGTCAGACACCTTCGAAAGCATGGTGGAAACAGAACACAGAAGGAAAACGACCCACCCCTGGAGACTCAAAGAAGAACCACGCCGCCATGGAGCCCGAGCTGCAGGTGTTCCCCATGCTCATCTATGTTCTTCTTCACTATGAATACCAACGCCGGTGAAGACAACCATGGTGAGTACTGCCACCTAGCACACAAGGGAAGGGGGAGGAAAAAGAGTGACACACACATGCAACACCCCCACCCCTAACACCACACACACAAACAGATGCAGTAACATTACATTTACACCGCGTACCCTTCAGGCATAATGCAAGGACAAAAGGAATTGATCAAAATGAGTGTAATAAGTTAAAAATGTAGAAATAAGTGCATTAAAATCAAAACAGTACATACATATATACAAATGGAGGGACACTGCCCAGTCCTCAATGTCCGTGGGCCACAGGGCCACATCACATGGGCCAAAGCCCCACCTGACTCCTGCAACAACACGGAGAGAACACTGCAGGGGCATCTGGTCAAAAATACACAAGCACCTCAGGGGAACGGGTAACACCTCAGCCGGAAGATGGTATAACACCACTGGTCCTGAAGGGGGCTATATGCCCTCTGCGATGTCCTGGGGAGTGCAGTCTCTCAAGTGGGTGGTTTGCCCACTGCTTGGTCCTGGGGAGTACAAGGCCACAGTCTCAAGTGGGTGGTTTGCCCACTGCTTGGTCCTGGGGAGTGCAAGGCCACAGTCTCATGTGGGTGGTTTGCCCACTGCTTGGTCCTGGGGAGTACAAGGCCACAGTCTCTTAAGTGGGTGGTTTGCCCACTGCTTGGTCCTGGGGAGTGTAAAGCCACAGTCTCTCTAGTGGATGGCTTCTCCACTGGTTCTGGAAGGGGACTTGTGCCCAGAATGCTTCATCCTGGGAAGGTGGGGGTGAGTGGATGGCTTCTTCCACTTGTTCTGGAGGGGGCCTTGTGCCCAGTGTGCTTCATCCTTGCAAGGAGGGGGTGAGTGGATGGCTTCTTCCACTGGTTCTGGGGGGGGGCATTGTGCCCAGCGTGCTTCATCCTGGCAAGAAGGGGGTGTGTTGATGGCTTCCTCCACTTGTTCTGGAGGGGGTCTTATGTCCAATGTGCTTCATCCTCTCAAGGAGGTGGTGACTGAATGGCTTCTTCCACCAGTTCTGGAGGGGGCATTGTGCCCAGTGTGTTTCATCCTGGCAAGGAGGGGGTGAGTGGATGGATTCTTCCACTGGTTCTGGAGGGGGCCTTGTGCCCAGTGTGCTTCATCCTTGCAAGGAGGGGGTGAGTGGATGGCTTCTTCCTCTGGTTCTGCCGGGGGGGGCATTGTGCCCAGTGTGCTTCATCCTGGCAAGAATGGGGTGAGTTGATGGCTTCTTCCACATGTTCTGGAGGGGGCCTTGTGCCCATTGTGCTTCATCCTGGCCAGTAGGGGGTGAGTGGATAGCTTCTTCCACTGGTTCTGGAGGGGGCATTGTGCCCAGTGTGCTTCATCCTCGCAAGGAGGGGGTGAGTGGAAGGCTTCTTCCACTGGTTCTAGAGGGAGCCTTGTGCCCTGTGATGCAGCACTTGGGGAGTTCAAGGTCACAGTCTCACACCTGGGTGTTACACCCACAGGATTTGCAGGGGCCAGGACGCACTACAGCCAATGGAGGCAGGACTACACACTGCCCACCGGCGGTGACGGCTGCTCAGTGGTGGCAGTGGCGAGGCTGCTGGCAGTGGTGGAGGGAGGCACCTGCCCATCCCCTGCAGCCTCAGATGGCTGCCCAGTGGAGCTGCTCGCAGTGCTGGCAGTGGTGGGGGGAGGCTCCTGCCCTTCCCCTGCAGCCTCGGATGGCTGCACAGTGGGGCTGCTGGCAGTGGTGGGGGGGAGGCTCCTGCCTGTCCCCTGCAGCCTTGGGTGGCTGCCCACTGGGGCTGCTGGCGGTGCTGTCAGTGGTGCAGGCAGTGATGCCGGTGGCGGTGCTGGTGTCGGGAGTGCCCGTATTGGGGGGAGGCTCCTGCCCTTCCCCTGCTGCCTCGGATGGCTGAACCACCATGGTCGGTGGTAGGGCCTCAGATTCGGTCCCTGCACCAGGCCTCCTGACCTTCCATCCTGCAGGGGCAGGCCCCTTGCCCCTGCCCTTCCAAGCTGGTGGTGTCTCCTTGCCCTTGTGCAGGGTGCCCGTGTCGTAGTTTGGACTCTTGCTCTGAGCAAGACTGCTGGTCTCAGGATGACAGTACTTTCGTTTGTAGGTGACTAAGTTCCTTCCTACAACTAGTTGTAACTGTTGTCCAAACCTTACCGGCTTACTAGCAGTACCTCACCAGAAACACAATAGTAAAAGGTGATTTGTAGGAGTCGCTTACGCATGGACTAAAAGTAAGATCTCTCAGGGTTGTCGTGGTTAAACGGAAATTACCCTTTTCTCACAGATTTATTAGGTCTCATGCAAACAAAGGCAATAACACAGATGCAGTGAAGTTATAATAGTTTTTATTCAACATAACTGCAATTTGCGATTAGTTGCATGAACTGCAATGATTAGGATAATGAATATACCAAGCAACAGTATTGTGAAGAGGAGAGTCATTGTTATAAAGACCCCCACCATTATGCAATATATGAAAGAAATATATGTATATGTAAAAATTGGAATAGGCCCTAATACCCTAAGGAGAGTAAGTCTAACCTCCTACCTATAAAAGGAGAGCTGGGTTCGTTAAACCTAATCTGCCAAAGCTGTGTCCATGAGAGGAGCCCCCAGCCCTCATTACCTTGGAATGAGGTCTCTATCTCAGACTCCGCAGGGACACGAAGACTGGGTCAGCGTCAAGATGACTGTAGCATCGGTATCAGCGATGGTGGCGATGCCCTCTGGTCGGAATCCCTCTGATTATCTGTCTAAAAGTGTGTTGTATTTATACAGATCTACAAGGTCCCCTGACATAAGTGTTATTCATAACAATAGATAACAGGCATGCTTGGGACGGCAATTAATATCTACAATCCCTCGAAAGTATAGAGAGGGAAAATCCCTAAGTGTGAATGCCTACTGTATGTTTGTCTTTCGTGCTTGATCTTGACGCCTTGTCGCAGTGAGACTGATAATAGAACCCATAACAAGTGGCCTAACTATAAACAAGGCCGCCATTTTAAAGGAAATAAATAATTAAATGGATTAAGACAGAGCAAGCTAAGTAGGTTAAAAGTCACTGGGTGACGGGGGCACGAGTTTACAAGCCTACGGCTAAGCTAACTCCTGTTATCCCGTTAAAACAAACTAGGATTCACTACACCCTCCCCATTGCCGTAACAGGTATGATGAAGGTAAAGAAACCCAACCGCTGAAAAAGCTGCTACTGAACTAAAAAGCCAAAAACGAACACGAAAAAACTCAAGCTAAAAAATGTACATAACGACAAAAATAAATGCTGTGTGTTAAAGGTTGTTTTAAAAAACATTCAGAGATGTTAATATCAACCATGACAAGTATAGCAAACTTGTAGTATAATTGCTAAGTTTTAGAACCGGGAACTGGCAAGCAAATTCATCAAATTATGTGCTATATGCAGGATCTTGAAGAATGTCATCGAAGTCACCATTCAAGGATCTTAAAAACGAGTCAACATCGTCTGAAGTGAAATCGAGAGTTGGATGGACAAACGGATCCACAGAGCAGAAGTGAGCCATATTCATCGGTGTATCGACACTCGCTGCAGCGTTCTCATCCATGTTAGATTGTATAACAGAAGGCTCATAGGTGGCCTCGCGGAGCAACCGTATTCTCAAGGGGCATGACCGTGTATGAACCCTCATCGGGGACATCAGCAGTTCTTGGTCCACAGGAGATGTAGGTGCAACAGCAAGACAGACCATAGGCAGATGTTCAAAGAGGCACCATATGCAGCGGAACACTGGTTGTACACACCATAGTAGAGGCCGAAATGACAATGACCAGTCAAATTCTAGTTCCACCAGCAAAGGTGTACCGAAGATCCGAACCATGCGTTCACAGCACAGCGGTGTTGACGGGAGTGGCTCCATTGCTCTGTGTCGCTGGAAAAAAACAACCACCGCGAATCAGAAAAAATAGCAGTAGTAGTCCGCCGATTAAAGCCAAAATAATTGGAAAGCCACCAAACACACTGGAAAAGAGAGAATGGATGGCTGATGGGATGACTCCGAAGACAGTCTGGAAGATGGACACAAAACCAGACCCGACAGCCTTAAAGAAATGAACAATCCCAGTAGTGATTGAAGCATTGAATATTCTGGATACCAACTCTCCAAAGTGTTTGGGGAAATCGGTATTTAAAAGGGATTGTATCTCGGCTGATGATCTCGCAATCTGGAGAGCATACGTCTCTTTTGCAGATGTCAAGGCGACCTGTTTTTGAAACAATAGCGCCTTCAGTCTACTCAACTTGTCATAGTTCACATTAATAGTATCAATGTGGGGCCACATTTCAGATACTTGTATCTCTCGTGTGGGGGGAACAGAACATGGCCACAACACGTAACGACCTTCGTGACTGAGATTGCGTAGGCAATTCCAGGTCGCAAGCCGCAACAGCTGTCATCGGTCAGTAGAACATAACTCCCATTAGAAAGTACATGAAATACCGAACAAATCAAAGGGATGGGAGTACCCTTCAGAAAACAGGCCAAATTCGCGACCCCCGCATTGCAAAGACCGTGAAGAGACACCTGTTTGCATATCATGGAATGACGAACAGTAGTCTCATATTCACTTCCGCTAAGAAAGACCTCCTGCTCGCCGTTCAGACATCGATACTCAAAGGGCAACTCCCACTCTTCTTTAATAAAGCTATCTCCCAGTCTCATATTGTCCCACTGCAAGATGTCTCAGGCAGTTCGAGAAACGAAAGGTCAAACGGTAAATTATGCCATGTAAGAGCCAAATAGTTGAAGGACTCTCTACCGTGAAGGGCAACTTATCTAATTTTTCAACTTGAAGCAAGGTGAAACGAGCCTCCCTTTTAGCCATTGTCTCTTGTTCCCTGGAAAAAATAAAAGCAGTGAATAGTTCACTTCCATTAATATATTTCCATGGAATGTGGCCACTTCTCAGTGTCTGTAATGCCCAACCCAGCTGCATGATGGAACGTAGCTGTGTTTGCCCATGATATAACCAGGACAAATCAGCCCGAGTGATATCAATAGCAGATGACACTATATTCGACAGTGAATAAATCCGGTTGGATAGCGTGTTCATGCCATTGTCGACAACAGCCAATGTTTTTTCCAAATTCTCTTTATCAAGTTGCCGTAAACGTGCAGCAGCCTCAATTTGAGAAAGTTTCCAAATTTCATTATACATAGCATATAAAAACCGTTTTGAACGTTGTTTCTTAGGACCTAATAAGAAATCTTGCAGATCTACGCTGTCAGAAAGAGTGTTCAAGTGTTGTTTTACCGCTATTAAAGTGTTTGTCTGCACCCATTGCTGGCACAGCTTACCCACACTGTATGTTATTATACCACTATGTTGACCCGATAGAAAGCGAGGGTCTGGCCTATGAATGGAAAACCCCCCTGACGAGTTCAAAAAACGCTTCTGACATTCATCAGTGTCGGTGGGCCATACCAACCATCGCCAAGGACGGGAAAGTGAAGAATTATAAGTACCAGCCTTCACCAATGCATCTAGCCTATCCTCCGAAATATTAAGAAAGTGCTGCCAATCTCTAAATTTTGTCGGAGTAGGGATATTGGGCGTGTATAAATTTTTAATTTTTGCTAACCCCAGACATGATGTCTGCTCTACAGTATCATTTAAAAAAATCATTTGCACAGGAATTAAGCAAGCGCGAAACAAAGCCTCCCTACCCTGTATTTGCCAATCTTGTGTTCCCCATACACTCTTCAAATCGACAGTGTTTTTCCAATATTCGTAACCCTCAATCGATAGTCAGGAAACGAAGGGATCTGAATAAATCAATTTTGTATCTGTTAGCAAAAGTTTCCTAAATTGCGCTGGAGGTAATTTAAAATAATACGATTCAGCTTTCTTTGTATCATGCCCAGAAAAGTATGTGAATTTGTCACTGTAAAACTTTGGACTCCCCACCTGCGGTGTTGAACAGTGTTCCCATTGGGTGTAGTAAAAAAGAGTCCTATATCTAGTTGCACGGTGGAGGTAGTGATGTCCCCAATTGTTATAGCAGAACATTTCCCCATAATTCATCGAATAATCATATACATTATCACTTCCAAAAGCGGAGTAGTCCTTCATTTCAGTCAGCATCGAATTAACTGTTTGGACATCCCAATCATCAGAAACAACATTAGGTGTAATAACATCAGACATAGAAATCTTGAACACGTATGGTATTTGAATTATCTCTGTAGGCCCGTATATATCGAACAGAACTTTGTCCCATACAATGCCATCAGGAATCGGAATAGCTGTAATATTGACAGGGGACAAATCACGTCGGACCTTATGTGATGAATGGTGTGGTGTCAAAATTACATCAACAGGCTCCACAGAGGAGCGGTCAGCGATATAGTGACCATTAATAAGTAAAAAGAAAACAGTCACAAAACCAATCTAAAAAAATAATGCAATAAATGTCAAACAGAACCAGAGATAGTTCCAAGGATATATCAAATAGTTCTTTTTAAGCCATCAATAGAATTTGCTACCTCTCGAAAGTTTGTCAGTCACAGTTGAGGATGAATCTGAAGAAAAATCATCAATGTCTACAAAATAGCCAGAGGAAGTCTCCGCAAATACAGGACCCATCGAATTCCCATCCACTGTTGTTGGAAGTTCTTGATAGACAACGTTATTAGTGGTGGAAGTGTTTGTGTAAAATACAGCCAAATCCTGTATCGGGGGGGTTCTCTGAAGTTGTTACTGGAACCAACAAAAGATCATTTTCTGCCCTCCCCATGGTCGAGGAAGTGTCCGGAACAGCAGCTGACATAGTTGCATAGTCAGTAGTAGCGATAGTCATCCTACTATGTAGAGGGATGTCCTGTTGGGTAGTGAGAGGGGATCGGGAACTACCCAAGGGACCTCCTGGTCTACTGTGAAGAATTGGCCACATGGTGTAATTTGATGTCATCAATGGAGATGAACCTGTTTGATTTAGAACCAGACAATGGTGGAAGGATGACAGTCCTGGTGCCTTTTATTCCCAAGACCGGTACAGGTGCTCTGTATGACGGACCAAACTCTTTTTTCACAGCGATCTTCTCACGAACCAGATCCCCAACGTTAGGAATCCAGCCAGTCGAAGTTTTCGCCAAGTCCCTGTGAGAAGGTAGCCTCTTTCTAGCCTTGTTACCCCCACTTTTGGCCTGTTTGTGAGTGTATGTCAGGGTGTTTGTCACTGTTTTCACTGTCTCACTGGGATCCTGATAGCCAGGCCTCAGTGCTCATAGTGAAGACACTATGTTTTCAGTATGTTTGTTATGTGTCACTGGGATCCTGCTGGTCAGGACCCCAGTGCTCATAGGTTTGTGGCCTATATGTATGTGTCACTGGGACCCTGTCACACAGGGCCCCAGTGCTCATAGGTGTGCATGTATATGTTCCCTGTGTGGTGTCTAACTGTCTCACTGAGGCTCTGCTAACCAGAACCTCAGTGGTTATGCTCTCTCATTACTTTCAAATTGTCACTAACAGGCTAGTGACCAATTTTACCAATTTACATTGGCTTACTGGAACACCCTTATAATTCCCTAGTATATGGTACTGAGGTACCCAGGGTATTGGGGTTCCAGGAGATCCCTATGGGCTGCAGCATTTCTTTTGCCACCCATAGGGAGCTCTGACAAATCTTACACAGGCCTGCCACTGCAGCCTGAGTGAAATAACGTCCACGTTATTTCACAGCCATTTTACACTGCACTTAAGTAACTTATAAGTCACCTATATGTCTAACCTTTACCTGGTAAAGGTTAGGTGCAAAGTTACTTAGTGTGAGGGCACCCTGGCACTAGCCAAGGTGCCCCCACATTGTTCAGAGCCAATTCCCTGAACTTTGTGAGTGCGGGGACACCATTACACGCGTGCACTACATATAGGTCACTACCTATATGTAGCTTCACAATGGTAACTCCGAATTTGGCCATGTAACATGTCTATGATCATGGAATTGCCCCCTCTATGCCATCCTGGCATAGTTGGCACAATCCCATGATCCCAGTGGTCTGTAGCACAGACCCTGGTACTGCCAAACTGCCCTTCCTGGGGTTTCACTGCAGCTGCTGCTGCTGACAACCCCTCAGACAGGCAGCTGCCCTCCTGGGGTCCAGCCAGGCCTGGCCCAGGATGGCAGAACAAAGAACTTCCTCTGAGAGAGGGTGTGACACCCTCTCCCTTTGGAAAATGGTGTGAAGGCAGGGGAGGAGTAGCCTCCCCCAGCCTCTGGAAATGCTTTGTTGGGCACAGAGGTGCCCAATTCTGCATAAGCCAGTCTACACCGGTTCAGGGACCCCTTAGCCCCTGCTCTGGCGCGAAACTGGACAAAGGAAAGGGGAGTGACCCCTCCCCTGACCTGCACCTCCCCTGGGAGGTGTCCAGAGCTCCTCCAGTGTGCTCCAGACCTCTGCCATCTTGGAAACAGAGGTGCTGCTGGCACACTGGACTGCTCTGAGTGGCCAGTGCCACCAGGTGACGTCAGAGACTCCTGCTGATAGGCTCCTTCATGTGTTAGTAGCCTATCCTCTCTCCTAGGTTGCCAAACCCTCTTTTCTGGCTATTTAGGGTCTCTGTCTCTGGGGAAACTTTAGATAACGAATGCAAGAGCTCATCCGAGTTCCTCTGCATCTCTCTCTTCACCTTCTGATAAGGAAACGACCGCTGACCGCGCTGGAAGCCTGCAAACCTGCAACATAGTGGCAAAGACGACTACTGCAACTCTGTAACGCTGATCCTGCCGCCTTCTCGACTGTTTTCCTGCTTGTGCATGCTGTGGGGGTAGCCTGCCTCCTCTCCGCACCAGAAGCTCCGAAGAAATCTCCCGTGGGTCGACGGAATCTTCCCCCTGCAACCGCAGGCACCAAAAAGCTGCATTACCGGTCCCTTGGGTCTCCTCTCAGCACGACGAGCGAGGTCCCTCAAATCCAGCGACTCTGTCCAAGTGACCCCCACAGTCCAGTGACTCTTCAGTCCAAGTTTGGTGGAGGTAAGTCCTTGCCTCACCTCGCTGGGCTGCATTGCTGGGAACCGCGACTTTGCAGCTACTCCGGCCCCTGTGCACTTCCGGCGGAAATCCTTTGTGCACAGCCAAGCCTGGGTCCACGGCACTCTAACCTGCATTGCACGACTTTCTAAGTTGGTCTCCGGCGACGTGGGACTCCTTTGTGCAACTTCGGCGAGCACCGTTTCACGCATCCTCGTAGTGCCTGTTTCTGGCACTTCTCCGGGTGCTACCTGCTTCAGTGAGGGCTCTTTGTCTTTCTCGACGTCCCCTCTCTCTTCAGGTCCAATTTGCGACCTCTTGATCCCTCCTGGGCCCCAGCAGCGTCCAAAAACACTAAACGCACGATTTGCACCTAGCAAGGCTTGTTGGCGTCCTTTCGGCAGGAAAATACTTCTGCACGACTCTCCAAGGCGAGTGGAATCCGTCCACCAAAGGGGAAGTCTCTAGCTCTTTTTGTTCCTGCAGAAACCTCAGCTTCTTCTGTCCAGTTGAAGCTTCTTTGTACCCGCAGCTGGCATTTCCTGGGCATCTGCCCATCTCCGACTTGCTTGTGACTTTTGGACTTGGTCCCCTTGTTCCACAGGTACCCTAGATTGGAAATCCACAGTTGTTGCATTGCTGGTTTGTGTCTTTCCTGCATTATTCCTCTAACACGACTACTTTGTCCTTAGGGGAACTTTAGTGCACTTTGCACTCACTTTTCAGGGTCTTGGGGAGGGTTATTTTTCTAACTCTCACTATTTTCTAATAGTCCCAGCGACCCTCTACAAGGTCACATAGGTTTGGGATCCATTCGTGGTTCGCATTCCACTTTTGGAGTATATGGTTTGTGTTGCCCCTATCCCTATGTTTCCCCATTGCATCCTATTGTAACTATACATTGTTTGCACTGTTTTCTAAGACTATACTGCATATTTTTGCTATTGTGTATATATATCTTGTGTATATTTCCTATCCTCTCACTGAGGGTACACTCTAAGATACTTTGGCATATTGTCATAAAAATAAAGTACCTTTATTTTTAGTATAACTGTGTATTGTGTTTTCGTATGATATTGTGCATATGACACTAAGTGGTACTGTAGTAGCTTCACACGTCTCCTAGTTCAGCCTAAGCTGCTCTGCTAAGCTACCATTATCTATCAGCCTAAGCTGCTAGACACCCTATACACTAATAAGGGATAACTGGGCCTGGTGCAAGGTGCAAGTACCCCTTGGTACTCACTACAAGCCAGTCCAGCCTCCTACAGTCCCTTATTCCCAAGGTGGCAGCACTTGCAGATGATTTATCATCACAGAATTGTTGAAGCTCCTGTAAAACAGCGAGACATTCTTTTATGTCAAATGGTGTTTCTGCTGCCACCATACCAGGAGCATCAAGATCGGGGACATACATAGGTGTCCCAAAGAGAACCTCATATGGAGACTTTCCCCCCAAGGACCGTCTTGGCAGATTATTCAGTGCTCTCTGGACCCCATATAGGTGATGTAACCAACTGCGGCCTGAACCTAATAATCGAGCTGTTAAGGACTGCTTTAGATCACGATTCCGCCTCTCCACAACCGAATTTCCATTGGGATGGTATGGTGAGGAGTAATGGAGTTCAACACCCATCGTCCTCATGGTGTCCCTGAAAGCCTTAGAGGCAAATGCAGGGCCCTGGTCAGAATGGAATGCTGCAACTGCATATGTACCGATAAAGATCAGCAAATCTTTTATAACAGTCCGGGCGTCAGCCGACCACTGTGGCCATACCCACAGGAATCTAGAACAGGAATCTACAGCCACTAAAATGTATTTGTATGCACCATCATGTTGTAAGGGACCACAATGATCCAAGTACACACAATGGAGTGGCTTGTCTGACACTAAGAGAGATGTCTGCGGAAGGCGTTTGATATTGGAGCCCTTAATTTGCTGACAAATGTCACAGCAAAGGACATACTGTTTAGTCCGTCTGCATAGACCAGGCCACCAGTATTGTTGTTGTAAAATGGTGATAGTGACCTGTATACCAGCATGTGCAGATGCGACACCCTCATGAGCAGCTGTAATCAGCTCCAATCTTTGGTCTTCATTTGGGATCACTCGATCACCAACATCAGGAATTGTTGCAAAAGCAACATTCTGTGCACTGATATGATAGGTATAGTTCGTAGGGTATCCTTTCGAAAGGGTCTTGACTGCAGCTGAGGCCTTAACGGCAAGCAGTATTTCATTATCCAGCCTTGTCCGAGAACGAGTCACTGCAGCGACAGAAGCCGTAGCTACTGATGCTTTGGCCGCCTCATCAGCCAATGTATTACCGGCAACATGTATTCCTACACGCTGGTGCCCCAATGTTTGAACTACATGGACACATGGCAGCTTATCCTTAAGATCAGCCACCCTTCCCCACAACATTTTGTGTCTAATGGTGTTCCCTTTAGAATCTCTAAACTCGTTCAGTTTCCAATGATTGAGGTATTCATTGTACGACTGGACGCAGTAATATGAATCACAGACAATCAAAGTCATTGTTCCTGGCTCTGAATGTTCGAGCGCTAGAAGAAGAGCCTTAAGCTCGGCCAACTGGGCTGTGCAGTCCCCTAAGGTCTGAGTGTAGGTATTATGAGGATGGAAAACGCCGTCTTCCATTATCCCGCACATGGCTGCGCAAGCTGCCGAGTATTGATGTTTAGTACCCACAGCCGGTTGTCCCGATCCGTCAGTATAAATGATGGTATCATAATTGTCAATTGGCAATATGTGTAAGGGAGCGGGGTACTCCTGTTCATACTAGAGAAATTCTTGTGTCTGAAGTCTTCGATCAAACACATAATCAACATCAGTGGTGGTCAGAGACGTCGCCCATTGAATCCAGCATGGATGTAATGCTTTAGCGTTTGGAACGCTCGCTTTAGTGACAGCCTCTAAGGCCGGCACCGGGGAGATAACAATTATGCGCTTCCCCTGGGCAAGTGGTCTCTCCTTTATGACGGCCATCTGAACTGCTGTCAGAATTTCTTTCAGTAGGAGCAAAACGTTTCTCTGCATTGGAGTATAAATGTGATTTGTATGCAATAGGCACTGTGTCACCCTCATTAAAGGTGACATATGTAAATCCAAGGGCACCAGCTATTACTCTGATCACCAAGTTCGTTTTGTTATCACGTGTGTATAAGTGTCTAGCTTCCAGCATGTCACGTTGTATATCCCTAAGGATGTGTGTGTGTTCAATTGTCCATCGCCTGCTAGAAAAATTTGGTTGTATTAGGTCATATAGTGGTTTGATGCGTTCAGCATAATCTGGAATGTATGTTCTGCCAAAATTAAAGAAACCCAGTAATGACTGTAATTTCTTAAGCGTGTTTGGAGGCTGTAGCTGAGCACATTTTTCTAGAAAGTGTGGAGCCAGGCTCTTTCCCTCATTTGACAGCTCATATCCCAGGAACAATACACTAAGATAAGCTATCTTGCTTTTCCTAAAATTAAATTTATATCCGAAGGCAGCAAATCCCACAATTATCCGATCGACCCTCGCCAGATGAATGTCAAGGGTATCATCTGTGAGATAGATATCATCCACATACGACAATGCCTCGGGATCTAACTCATGCAATATTGATGTTACACGGGCCGAAAACAGCCCTGGGCTGTTTTTATAGCCTTGTGGTAAACGACAAAAGTGTTTTTCTGAGAGCCAAAGGAGAATGCACTTAAGTCCCTACTTTCATGTGCCAAATTCTGGCAGAAAAATCCATTCGAGATATCCAAAGTAGTTTTGTATTTTTTACGCATTATATTATTAATCAGCGCTGTGCTGTGCGAATTTTGTATAGCAAATGTACGTGTATGACTATTCAAGTGTCTGTAATCAACCACTATTCTATATGAATGATCAGGTTTCGCAACGGGAAATAGCGGATTATTCATTGCCGATGTACAGGGCTCAATTACTCCCTGGTATTCAAGTTGTGACAGTATCTCCGTCACTGGAGCTTTCGCTTCATGTTTAACAGGGTATTGTGGCTGCGGGCGAGGTGTAGACCGGACGGGAATAACATGACAAGGAGAGTCCTTGTCCCAACCTACATGATTACGGTATAAAGCAGGTGCCTGCGCTAAAGCCCATTCAGCAGCATAAACCTTTTTGTCAGCCTCTGGAACAAGATCGGAGAAAGAAGGAAAAATGACATCTTCCCCATGCGGGAGCTTGCGGACATGTTCAGGTGGCCAATCTCTCTCGGCCAACAGGATATCACTTGTTAGTTCATCCCAGAATATTACACTAATAATGTGTTCCACATCTCCCTCTATTTGAATTGTTAAATCATAAACCTGATCGGGTGGGAGAACGCGGCCATCCGCCGTTTCAACTGCGATGTAATCGCTAGTTGCTGTCGCATCCAGATGATCTTTCAGACTCTGGCGACATATCGTGACCTCTGCCGCGCTGTCCAACAGAGTCACTGGCCCACCTCTTGTTCCTCAACAGCGTTCTCAATATTACTGGCATTTTTAATAGTCAGTGCTGCCACTTTCTTCTTTTTAAATTGTGGCTTTTGCTGAGCAGTCTTTTCTTCTTTTTTAATGGTAGACTGCGGTGAGTCTTTCTTTTCTTTCACGTATTCCGGACGTCGATCTTGACGGCCCCCTCTCTCGCTACGTCTATCTGGTGCGTCCTGAAAGGAACGAGAAGGACGTGAATCAGTATATCTGTCAGGAGTTCTAATGTTATCCCTATTTCTGAGATTATACCTCCTTTCAGAGTACTCCGGATGTGGAGAATCAGCTCTTTTATTTCTCCTGTCTTTGAAATCTTTTTGTTTGTCCCAGCGCTTTTTAGAGCCCTCTTGTGCTTGCTTTGTACCTTCCTTATGGGTGGTACTTGGTATGTCCAATTTTTTAGGCTTGGCCCCCAACCCATCCCGTCCTATACAAGTATAGGTATCTGATATTTTCGGTAGCTGTCTCTCCTGTTCCACATGTGGAGTTTCTCGGAGACGTTGGCGTATCGCCAGCGCTATTGCTTCCCCTTTAATATTACTTAATATTATCGAGGAGACAGCGTCAAAGTTACGCATTAATTTCATCCCCAGATCCAGGGCCGGTGCAGCCCCATGCTCATTTTGTATTTGTTTTAACACTTCCGGTAAATTGGCAAGTGTAGGGGTACCATGTGTGGTAGTATAAACGGCAGCGAAGACTGTACCCCAAGTGGCACAATCATCCCCCGAGGGAACCATCCCAAATGGCAAGCACATAGTGAGCAATCTATGTTTTTCCTGTGGCCCCGTATGGGGGAACACAGCTTCTAGCTAATTTGTTTTCTGAGCAATCCAGAACGGTATTTTTTCTCGTTCCGAGGTCACTTTACCCATAATGGTATGTACTGTTTGTGGATTAATCCCAGTAGCCAATTGATATCCACCAGCGACTGGCGGTGCTGGACGTGCTGGTGTAGTGTTCAATGTTCGCATTACGAACTGAACCAGTCGTCTATATAATGCCACTAATTCATTATGTAATATTCTTAAATCTACAACCGGCATATTCTGTATGCCCGGGTGAGGTGTATATGTGGCAAACATGGGCCATGTAGGCCCTTCATTACTTAAAGGACCTAGCCTCACTCGTCGTACTACATGTGGTAGGGCGCCTTCAAACCAGTTCTGATGCTCTTGATATGTGAGCGATATTTCATGATACTGGTATGCTTCATATCGTACTGGAACGTCCGCAATCTCATATGTGTGAAATGTGTGCGTTCGTTGGTCAGCCCCAGGAAAGGCAACCCAACAGTAAAATGTTTCAGTTTGGTATGCTTCAGTTGCTTCTATAATCAAAGTAACCTCCCCGCCCTCTTCTGTAAGGCCATGCGTTAATAAATGTTGTGTAAGTGCATGTCTAGCATTTGCAGGAATGTCTATGGTATTAGCCATAGTTGTTTTAGAGAATCGGAACACCAAAATAGAGGAAATTTTTCCTTTTGTGAGTTCGAGCTCGAACAACCTACAGCCTAATTAGGGGTTACCCGTTCGGCTGAGGAGGATTCTCCGAAAGACCACGGACGTCTCCGTATAATGGTACTGAGGGTACCTGTTGTCTGTGAGACAGTGATAGTCAGGGTATCCGTAAATTAGTGCCTAAACACCATCGTTGGTGGCGCCATGTCGTAGTTTTGACTCTTGCTCTGAGCAAGACTGCTGGTCTCAGGATGACAGTACTTTCGTTTGTGGGTGACTAAGTTTCTTCCTACAACTAGTTGTAACTGTTGTCCAAACCTTACCAGCTTACTAGCAGTACCTCACCAGAAACACCATAGTAAAAGGTGATTTGTAGCAGTCGCTTACGCATGGACTAAAAGTAAGATCTCTCAGGGTTGTCGTGGTTAAACGGAAATTACCCTTTTCTCACAGATTTATTATGTCTCATACAAACAAAGGCAATAACACAGATGCAGTGAAGTTATAATAGTTTTTATTCAACATAACTGCAATTTGCGATAAGTTGCATGAACTGCAATGATTAGGATAATGAATATACCAAGCAACAGTATTGTGAAGAGGAGAGTCATTGTTATAAGGACCCCCACCATTATGCAATATATGAAAGAAATATATGTATATGTAAAAATTGGAATAGGCCCTAATACCCTAAGGAGAGTACGTCTAACCTCCTACCTATAAAAGGAGAGCTGGGTTTGTTAAACCTAATCTGCCAAAGCCGTGTCCATGAGAGGAGCCCCCAACCCTCGTTACCTTGGAATGAGGTCTCTATCTCAGACTCCGCAGGGACACGAAGACTGGGTCAGCGTCAAGATGACTGCAGCATCGGTATCAGCGATGGTGGCGATGCCCTCTGGTCGGAATCCCTCTGATTATCTGTCTAAAAGTGTGTTGTATTTATACAGATCTACAAGGTCCCCTGACATAAGTGTTATTCATAACAATAGATAACAGGCATGCTTGGGATGGCAATTAATATCAACAATCCCTCGAAAGTATAGAGAGGGAAAATCCCTAAGTGTGAATGCCTACTGTATGTTTGTCTTTCGTGCTTGATCTTGACGCCTTGTCGCAGTGAGACTGATAATAGAACCCATAACAAGTGGCCTAACTATAAACAAGGCCGCCCTTTTAAAGGAAATAAATAATTAAATGGATTAAGACAGAGCAAGCTAAGTAGGTTAAAAGTCACTGGGTAACGGGGGCACGAGTTTACAAGCCTACGGCTAAGCTAACTCCTGTTATTCCGTTAAAACAAACTAGGATTCACTACACCCTCACACTAATTAACCTTGCACCTAACCCTCACTAAGTGAGGGTTAGACATATAGGTGACTTATAAGTTGCTTAAGTGCAGTGAAAAATGGCTGTGAAATAACGTGGACGTTATTTCACTCAGGCTGCAGTGGCAGTCCCGTGTAAGAATTGTCTGAGCTCCCTATTGGTGGCAAAATAAATGCTGCAGCCCATAGGGATCTCCATGAACATGAATACCCTGGGTACCTAGGTACCATATACTAGGGAATTATAAGGGTGTTCCAGTGTGCAAATCAGAATTAGTAAAATTAGTCACTAGCATGCAGTGACAATTTGAAATGCAGAGAGAGCATAAACACAAAGGTTCTCATTAGAAAAGCCTCAGTGATACAGTTAGGCACCACACAGGGAACACATACAGGGCACACTTTATGAGCACTGGGGTCCTGGCTAGCAGGATAACAGTGACACAGGCAAAAACAAACATAAATACAAGTAAAAATGGGGGTAACATGCCAGGCAAGATGGTACTTTCCTACACAACTCCCCTCCAAACAAGGGACAGTAAGACTAACCTTGCCCAGATGAGTCTTCATTGTCTAAGTGGAAAGATCTGGAGAGTCCATCTGCATTGGAGTGGGTACTCCCAGGTCTGTTCCACTGTATAGTCCATTCCCTATAGGGATATGGACCACTTTAACAATTTAGGGTTTTCACCTTTCATTTGTTTTAGCCAAAGTAGAAGTTTGTGGTCTGTCTGAACAATAACGTGAGTACCAAACAGGTATGGTCTCAACTTTTTCAGTGCCCAGACCACAGCAAAGGCCTCCCTCTCTATGGCAGACCAACGCTTTTCTCTAGGGGTCAACCTCCTGCTGATAAAAGCAACAGGTTGATCCTGGCCCTCAGTATTAAGCTGTGATAGCACTGCCCCAACCCCCAATTCAGAAGCATCAGTCTGGACTATGAACATTGTGGAGTAGCAAGGGCTTTTGAGGAGAGGTGCAGAGCATATGGCCTGTTTGAGCTCATCAAAAGCTTTTTGACAGCTGGCTGTTCACAATACCTTTTTGGGCATCTTCTTATTAGTGAGGTCATTAAGAGGAGCTGCAATGGATCCAGAATTCTTAATAAACCTCCTATAGTACCCTGTGAGGCCTAAAAAGGCTCATTTGGGTTTGAGTTGTAAGGGGAGCCCATTCCATAATGGTTTGGATCTTCCCATTATGGGGTGCAATCTGTTCCCCACCTACCAGGTGGCCAGATAAACCACTTTCCCCTGCCCTATCTGGCACTTTGAGGCCTTGATAATGAGACCTGCCTTTTGCAAGGCCTCCAAAATGTTCCACAGGTGGACCAGGTGATCATCCCAGGTGGAGCTAAAGACAGCTATATCATCCAGATATACTGCACTAAAAGCTTCCAACCCTTGCAGGACTGTGTTCACCAACCTTTGAAAAGTGGCAGGCGCATTATTCAGACAAAAGGGCATCACAGTGAATTGATAGTGCCCTCCAATGGTTGAAAATGCAGTATTGGGTTTAGCATCTTCTGATAATTTAATCTGCCAATACCCTGCAGTTAAATCAAAAGTGCTAAGATACTTGGCAGAAGCCATTGTATCTATCAGCTCATCTGCCTTGGGTATAGGGTGAGCATCTGTCTTGGTTACTTGGTTGAGCCCTCTATGGTCAACACAAAACCTCATCTCTCTTTTACCATCCTTACTGTGAGGTTTTGGAACAAGCACTACTGGGTTATTCCATGGGCTTTCTAAAGGCTCAATCATTCCTAAGTAACATTTTCTGAACCTCTTGTTTAATGCAGTCCCTGACATGGTCAGACTGCCTATAAATCTTACTTTTGACAGGTAAACTGTCTCCAGTATTGATTGTATGCTCACACCAAGTAGTGGTACCTGGTATCAGTGAGAAGAGTTCAGAAAACTGACTTAAAAGATTTACACAGTGATCTTTCTGCTCAGCAGTAAGACAATTTGCCAGTACTACTTCCTCCACTAAGCCATCAGCTTCAGTGGTGGAGAAGAGATCAGGGAGAGGTGTCACTTTCTTCTTCCTGTCCCTCATCAGTTGCCATGAGCAGGGTGAGATCAGCCCTGTCATAGTAGGGTTTTAGGCGGTTGACATGGAGGACCCTAAGGGGACTCCTGGCAGTGCCCAGGTCTACCAAGTAGGTATCCTCACCCTTCTTTTCAACAATTAGGTGGGGTCCACTCCATTTGTCCTGGAGTGCTCTTAGGTCCACAGGCTCCAACACCCACTCCTTCTGTCCTGGGTGGTACTGGGTCGGGACAGCCTTCTAGTCATGCCATTGCTTTTGCAGCTCCTGGCTGGCCTGAAGTTTTTACTGGCCTTTTTCATGTACTCAGCCATTTTTTATCTTAGGCGAAGTACATAATCCACAATGTCCTGTTTATGAGCTTTTAAAGGTTGTTCCCAACCCTCCTTAACAAGTGCAAGGGGACCTCTCACAGGGTGCCCAAAGAGGAGTTCAAAGGGGCTAAAGCCCACTCCTTTTTGAGTTACCTCCCTGTAAGCAAAAAGGAGGCAAGGTAACAGAACATCCCATGTCCTTCTGAGTTTTTCAGGGAGTACCATTATGTGTGGGAAGAGCAACAAAAAGAGGCCAAATTGGAAAGAGAGGCACTACAAAATGCCCTTAAGAGTCAGGCCACCATAATGGCCAACAACCAGTTGGTTCATGAAACCGCCATTAAGAATCTCACAGATACCATCGCTGCTACTCGCGTACACCCGAATGTGCCCAGTTCGGTCTTACAACGATATCAAGAAGGTGAAGACCCCGATGCCTTTTTCACCAATTTTGAACGAGTTGCTACTTCCGCTACTTGGCCTCAGGAGCGATGGGGCCAATATATCGCCCCCTTATTGACGGGGACTCTTCAAGCCGCCTATCAAGCGGTAAACCCCGGTGGAATAACCCCCTATAAGGATATTAAAAAGAGCATCTTAGAACGGGTGGGTTTTGATTCTGAACATTATCGCATCCGGTTTAGAAAAGCGAAGTGGGGAAACAATGAAAATCCCCGGGCCCTATATTTTAGGATCAAAGATCTGGGTCTCAAATGGTTGGGTCCCATAGGGACAAATCGGGAAGACATTATTGAGATCGTGCTCTTAGAGCAATACTTGGATGCTCTGCCTCCGTCTACCCGCAATTGGATCAAACAACATCCAAACCCGGATACCAATACTACCATCGAGTTGGCCTGTGCCTTTCATCGCTCCCTTGAATTCAAAGTAACCCCCCCCCGATCAACACCTAGTCCCCTGCGTCTGGGTTCGGGAACATCCGCGACAGCGGGACGAAGAATCAATGAGGACATAGCGAAATCCCGGGGACTAGATAGGCCCTATATACAACAACCTCAGTGTTTTAGTTGCGGGGAATGGGGCCACATAGCTCGAGGTTGCCCCCTGAAGACAGAAAAACCAGAACCCATGGAAATAGGGGTCACAAGGGGAAGAGTCTTTTATACAGGGAGAAGAGACAACCCTTATAAAAAGAGACTGAGTATCAATGGGAAAAGCACAGTGGCCCTCATCGATTCAGGGTGCAGCCAATCTGTGGTCAGGGCCGGGTTGTTCAACGCACATTACTATTCGGAATTCACGGTATCAATCTGTTGCATCCATGGGGAAACCAGAGAATATCCCCTAATCTGGACAACCCTCACCTGGGGAGGAAAAGAAATACCCATAAGAGTGGGTTTAGTAGAGCAACTGGTTGAAGAAGCAATTATAGGAACTGACTTTTCGGAGTTCCCGCAACTCCTAGACAGCCTTAGACAGCTCGAAGAAACCAACAACTGGTGGAAGGACGCTCCTTTCTCCAATATGCCTCTATCACCTCCGAGGGTACGACCTAAACTCACCCGGAAGGAGAAAAGAATAATTAAGAAAACCTATAACCAAGACCCCTCCAGCAGGACCAGGGTAATTACAAAGGTCCTCGCCCTCACTGCTCTTCCCAGCTTCCGGACTTCGCAAAGAGAAGACCCCAGTTTGATTCATGCATGGAAAAGTGCACGCCCACGGAACCCCCAGGATAAGGGTCCCTCGTTCACCATAGTTAAGGACCTATTATACCGAGTCACTTACAAAGACCAAGACGAAAAGAAACAGTTGATAGTTCCAGAACCTTATAGACAACAAGTTCTACACTTAGCACACAGCCAGCCCGGGGGTGGACACTATGGGAGGGAGAAAACAGAGGAGTATTTGTTGAGGAAGTTTTACTGGCCGGGGGTATTTTCCCAGATTAGGAAATTCTGTCAACAATGTCTAAAATGCCAATTGATTGACCCCGGCTCACGGAGAAAGGCCCCTTTACAACCCCTCCCCATCATTGATGTCCCCTTCTCCAGAATAGGGATGGACCTCGTTGGCCCTCTTCTGCCCTCGTCGAGAGGCTATCGTTATATATTGGTATTAGTAGATTACGCCACGAGATACCCTGAGGCTATTCCCCTCTCTAGTATTAACACCAAAAGTGTTGCTCACGCCATGATAGGGTTCTTTTCCCGAATTGGGTTTCCTCGAGAAATCCTAACGGACCAAGGTACCCAATTTATGTCCAATCTAATGACACAAATATGTCAACTATTGGGGATTAAACAGTTACGGACGTCGGTTTATCATCCACAAACCGATGGTTTGGTGGAGAGATATAACCGTACCCTCAAAACACTACTAAAGAAAACTATCTCGGAGACTGGTAAGGACTGGGATAGGAAACTCCCTTTAGTATTATACGCAATCAGGACACACGAACAAGCCTCTACGGGCCAAAGCCCGTTTGAGCTGTTGTTTGGGCGACAACCACGGACCCTACTAGATATGGCCGCTGAGATGTGGGAAGAAGAAGACGGGGAAAAAACCATTCTAAAGTACGCCCGTGAGTTAAAAACCCACCTACATACAGTATGGGAAAGCGTAAGGGAACACATGGAGAGGGCCCAAGACAAACAGAAAAGGTATTATGATCGAAATACCCAATTAAGGTCCTTTTCCCTAGGAGATAAAGTGCTAGTTCTTCTCCCCAGTTCAGACAACAAATTGTTGGCCAAGTGGCAAGGACCCTACACCGTAACAGGACTAGTAACCCCCGTAACTTATAAAATTCAGCTTAACGACACTCCCCCTAGGTCACAGATCTTCCATGTTAACTTATTAAAAAGATGGGAAGAACCTCCGAACGACCCAAGGCACGGCTGCCTAGTTAATACCGTTAAGGAATTAGAGATAGGGTGGTGCCCCACTGATCCCCCTGGCGAGAGAGAGGTTCCTATCATTAATACAGAGATCTCGATTCAACAAAATAGACAATTGAAGAATCTCTTTGATAAACACGGTCGGGTGTTCTCCTCGGTACCCGGTAGAACACGATTGGTACATCATCAAATCCTCACACCACCTGGGAAGACCGTACGACTAAAACCTTATCGTATCCCTGAAGCTAGGAAAACCCTCGTAGAAAACGAAATCGAGAAGATGTTAGATCTAGACATCATAGAACCTTCCCAAAGCCCCTGGTGTTCGCCCGTGGTCTTGGTACCCAAACCTGATGGGTCTATACGTTTCTGTATTGACTTTAGACGGGTCAATTCCATATCACAATTTGACACCTATCCTCTTCCTAGGATAGACGAGCTCTTAGAAAGGTTGGGGAAAGCGAAATACATGTCTACCCTTGACTTGACCAAGGGATATTGGCAGATCCCGTTGGGTCCCGAAGACAAGGAAAAGACGGCTTTCGCTACCCCCTCAGGATTGTATCACTTTAAGGTTCTCCCTTTTGGGTTACATGGCGCCCCCGCCACCTTCCAACGTCTCATTGACACCATATTACGACCTCATACCCGATACGCGGCGGCCTATCTGGATGACATCGTTATTTTCAGTGAGACCTGGGAAGACCATCTGGTCCACATAGACCACATCTTCTCGGCTTTAAGGAAGGCTGGACTGACAGCCAACCCCGCCAAGAGCCGACTGGCTTTTAATGAGATCTCCTACCTGGGTTATCACATTGGCAACGGTATACTTCGACCACAAAAGAATAAAATCGAAGCCATCCTACACACCAATGCTCCCACCACGAAGAAGGGAGTTCGTTCCTTTTTAGGTCTAGTGGGGTACTATCGAAGGTTCATTCCCCACTATTCCAGTTTGGCTGCCCCCCTAACCAATCTCTTAAGAAAAGGACAACCCAACAACATCACACGACTAGACCCGACTCAACTTCATAGTTATCATACCTTGCAAAGGTGTCTCACCACCCAACCGATATTGAAATGTCCTGAGTTTGACAAACCCTTTCATCTCCAAACGGATGCCTCCGACGTGGGGGTAGGGGCCGTTCTTTTTCAAAAGGATGAAGACGGAGTGAGCCATCCCGTCGTCTTTATTAGCCGTAAGCTGTTTCCCAGGGAGCAAAGATACCCCATTATAGAGCGGGAATGTCTTGCCATTAAGTGGGCTATCGAAAGTCTCCAATACTATCTTTTGGGCAGACCTTTCCTACTGTATACGGACCATGCACCCCTTACGTGGCTCTCAAGATATAAGAATACCAACAATCGTATATTGAGATGGTTCATGGAACTCCAACCTTTCTCCTTCCAGGTTTGCCACCTCCCTGGTGACCTTATGGGTCAGGCTGACTATTTGTCCCGGTTTCCGGATCTGGTGGGGCTCGATCAGCCCCATTCATGTGAGGGGATGTGTAACCGGGCGCCTCCAGACGCCGGTTCCGGGTCGGAGCAAACGGCCGCCGGAGGATACCCCGGGGGCACCCGAGGGATTCCTGACGTGATGACGTCCCACGTCATCCGTCAGATAGAAGGAGGAGGGACGACCGACGGAAAAGGAGAGTCGCGCAACCCAGAGAGAGACGCCGACGTCCGGGAGAGCCGGAGAGACGAACGCCGTGGACCACCAACAGAGAAGGAAAACCCCGCCGTAGAGAAGGAACAGCGGACAGAGAGCGGAAACCCTTGGGCGCCTCCCGCCCCTGTTGAGACGAAGTCGGGAGATCGCCTACAAGCCGGCCACGTCCCTGGAGGGGCGTGGCCAAGTCAGGTACGAGCGTACCGGGGCTGGGACTGGGGTTCTGGGTGGTTGGCTGGGTTTAAAGGGGCTAAGTGGAGAGGGCTGAGGTCATGTAGGGAAGGGGATCCCATTTAATTAGCACCACAGTTAACTGAAGGGTAACCCCACAAGGACCGTACCCAGACCAGTGGATAGAACTGTAAGGGGGTCACAAACAGGGCACAACAAAAGGAAGACACAAGAGAAACGTACCCCCCCACATTCCTTCACCTCCACACAAACCCCCCCCCCTCTCACTCCTTACTAACCCCAATTAACCCTATATAGATAAATTTCCCCACTTACCTGTTCCTTTCTCCTTCTTTGTTTTGGGAAATCCTGGGGCCATGAGAGCTGGGTGAACAAGACCACTCCCTCCGGACCGGACCAGGCTGTCCCGGGAACATCAAGGAACCCTGAAAAGAAAAGGGATTTATATATTAGTTTGGACTTGGAATATAACACTTTGGCGGAAAAGCCAGTACTACAATCTCCACGAAGAAATAAATAAACGTACTACACCCTTAAGTGCCGCGTCTGTCCCCTTCTTCTAATATCCCCTCGACTCGGGATAAAGGACCCCGTCACAGTACTGCTGACCAAGTAGATGTTGATCAGGGTGAACCAGTTTCTCTATCACCATAGTAACACTGGCTCCTGTGTCACTGTAGGCCTCAACCTCAACACCATTAATTAGGGGTAGTTGCGTGTACTTACCCATATTAAGGGGACAAGCAACCAAGGTGGCAAAGTCAATGCCACCATCAGAGACTAAAACAGCCTCTGTGGTGTCCCTAACAAGACCAACCCCAAGTACACTGCCAATAGTGAGCCCAGCTACACCCTTGGATTTGCTATTTGTAGTAGACTTCCCACCACCACTGCTATTACTAGGGGCACTAGAGGTTGCAGTTGGGGTTGTGGTGGTGGAATCCTTGGTGTTTTTTCTTTGGACAAGTGGCATCACTTGCCCAATGGCCTTTTACTTTACACAAGTAACACCATGGCTTTTTCTGATTGTGAGAAGAGGATTTGGACCCACCACAACCCCCAGAAGATTTTTGTGGGCCTGATGAAGACTCTGAATTGTTCTTATCTTTGTCCCCACCCTTGTCAGAAGACTTACCATCTTTCTTCTTGCCATCTTTGTCACCCCCTGTATGAACTTTTCTGTTCACTCTTGTTCTGACCCATTTTTCTGCCTTCTTTCCCAATTCTTGGGGAGAGGTCGGATCTGAGTCTACCAAGTACTGGTGCAACAAATCAGACACACAACTGTTCAAAATATGCTCTCTCAGCATTAGATTATACAGGCTTTCATAGTCAGTCACCTGACTGCCATGTAACCAACCCTCCAAGGCCTTCACTGAACAGTCTACAAAGTCTGTCCAGTCTTGAGAGGACTCTTTTCTGGTGTCACTGAACTTAATCCTGTATTTTTCAGTGGTTAAGCCAAATCCATCCAAGAGTGCATCCTTCAAAATTTTGAAGTTATTAGCATCACTTTCTCTGACAGCCTATCCATACCTTTACCAGTGAAAGATAGCCACAGGATAGCAGCCCACTGCCTTTGAGGGACCAACTGTACCATACAGGCCCTCAAGTGCAGCAAACCAGTTGTTAATGCCCTCCCCCTCCTTGTAAGGGGGGACTATCTTATGCAGGTTTCTGGAATATTGCTCTCTAACAGGATTGCTTTCAAAAACACTGCTGCTGCCACCATGGGGAACTAACCCCAACCCCAACCTCTGCCTTTCCTTTTCCACATCCAGAGATTCCCTGTCTAAGGCCAGCTGCTGCTGTTTAAGCTTCAGCCTGACCTCTTCCAATCTCAGCTTTCTGAGTTTCCTTTCCAGTAAGTTATCCTCAGGGTGGGAGGCTTGGGAATTGTGAGACACAAAAGAAATGTGGGAATTGGCAGAGAGAGACCTGTCCCTAACTGGCTGGACCCTAGTAACCTGGCCTTTAGGAGTGAAAGGTGCCCTACTAGTGTGTGACCCCCTCACACTACCAGTGTCACTAGGTGGCCTGTTAGGAGGCAGGTCCTTGGAAGAACCCTACCCAGCATCCTCAGGGGACTCCTCTGAGTCTGGCTGGGTGCCCCTCTCCTCTACCTCCTGATCCTGGGATGGGCCAGACTGGTTCTGGTCGCTTTCTAAGAGAAGGCTAAAGAGAAGATGTTTTGTAGGACTCTTACCAATTGCAAAACCTCTTTCAATGCAGAGACCCCTCAAACGTTTAAAGTTTAGATTCCCATATGTTGTCTGGACAACTGTGGGAGTAAGCTCTACTGCAGACATGACAGAAAAGGTTTAGGACAGAGAGAAAAAGTTTTTAGAAATTTTAAAAGAACAGAAAAACTTTTTCAAACTTTTGAAAGTTTTCAGAAACTTTTCAGAAACGTTTTAGAAAGTTTTAGAGAAGGAAAGTTAAACTGTGTATATTCTGAAGTATTTGGTATATATTTTTCTTATGAAAAGCACCAATGGCAAAGTGGTAAAGCAGATACAAGTACTTATCCCACTGCTGCACCACCAATGTAGAAGGCTGGCCTAACTTATAGTGGGTACCTGGTGGTACTTACACCTTGTGCCAGGTCCAGTTATCCCTTATTAGTAGATTAGTAGTGTTCTAGCAGCTTAAGCTGATAGAGGTAGCTATAGCAGAGCAGCTTGGGCTGAACTAGGAGACACGCAAAGTCCTACTATACCACTTATTTCATGTACACTATATCACAAGAAACACAATACTCAGAGTTACTAAAAATAAAGGTACTTTATTTTAGTGACAATATGCCAAAAGTAGCTCAGAGGTTATACTCCCTTAGGAGGTAAGTAAAATACACAAAATATACACAAACCAAAATCAGGTAAGTAAACAGTTAGAAACGTAGTGCAAACACTGTAGAACACAATAGAATGCAATTGGAGACAATAGGCCTGGGGCAGCACAAGCCATATACTCCAAAAGTGGAATGCGAACCACGAATGGACCCCAAACCTATGTGACCTTGTAGAGGGTCGCTGGGACTATTAGAAAATAGTAAGGGTTAGAAAAAATAGCCCACCCCAAGACCCTGAAAAGTGAGTGCAAAGTGCACTAAAGTTCCCCAAAGAGCACAGAAGTCGTGATAGGGGAATTCTGCAGGAAAGACACAAACCAGCAATGCAACAACGATGGATTACCAAACGAGGGTACCTGTGGAACAAGGGGACCAAGTCCAAAAGTCACAAGCAAGTCGGAGATGGGCAGATGCCCAAGAAATGCCAACGGTGGGTGCAAAGAAGCTGCTACTGGACAGTAGAAGCTTAGGATTCTGCAGGAACGACAAGAGCTAGAAACTTCCCCTTTGGAGGATGGATCCCGCACGCCGTGGAGAGTTGTGCAGAAGTGTTTTCCTGTGGAAATATAGCCAACAAGCCTTGCTAGCTGCAAATCATGCAGTAAGGGTTTTTGCGTGCTGCTGTGGCCCAGGAGGGACCAGGATGTCGCCAATTGCGTCTGGGGACAGAGGGGGCGTCAAGCAAGACAAGGAGCCCTCTCAGAAGCAGGCAGCACATGCAGAAGTGCCAAAACAGGCACTTCAAAGAAGAGTGAAACGGTACTCACCCGAAGTTGCACAAAGGAGTCCTACGCCGCCGGAGGACAACTTAGAAAGTCGTGCAATGCAGGTTAGAGTGCCGTGGACCCAGGCTTGGCTGTGCACAAAGGATTTCCGCCGGAAGTGCACAGAGGCCGGAGTAGCTGCAAAAGACGCGGTTCCCAGCAATGCAGTCTGGCGTGGGGAGGCAAGGACTTACCTCCACCAAACTTGGACTGAAGAGTCACTGGACTGTGGGAGTCACTTGGACAGAGTTGCTGGAATCAAGGGACCTTGCTCGTCGTGCAGAGAGGAGATCCAGAGTACCGGTAATGCAGTTCTTTGGTGCCTGCGGTTGCAGGGGGAAGATTCCGTCAACCCACAGGAGATTTCTTCGGAGCTTCTAGTGCAGAGATGAGGCAGACTACCCCCACAGCATGCACCACCAGGAAAACAGTCGAAGGCGACAGGATCAGCGTTACAGAGTTGCAGTAGTCGTCTTCGCTACTTTGTTGCAGTTTTGCAGGCTTCCAGCGCGGTCAGCAGTCGATTCCTTGGCAGAAGGTGAAGAGAGAGATGCAGAGGAACTCTGAGCTCTTGCATTCGTTATCTAAGGAATTCCCCAAAGCAGAGACCCTAAATAGCCAGAAAAGAGGGTTTGGCTACTTAGGAGAGAGGATAGGCTAGCAACACTTGAAGGAGTCTCTGACGTCACCTGCTGGCACTGGCCACTCAGAGCAGTCCAGTGTGCCAGCAGCACCTCTGTTTCCAAGATGGCAGAGGTCTGGAGCACACTGGAGGAGTTCTGGACACCTCCCAGGGGAGGTGCAGGTCAGGGGAGTGGTCACTCCCCTTTCCTTTGTCCAGTTTCACGCCAGAGCAGGGCTAAGGTGTCCCTGAACCGGTGTAGACTGGCTTATGCAGAAATGGGCACCATCTGTGCCCATGAAAGCATTTCCAGAGGCTGGGGGAGGCTACTCCTCCCCTGCCTTCACACCTTATTCCAAAGGGAGAGGGTGTAACACCCTCTCTCTGAGGAAATCCTTTGTTCTGCCTTCCTGGGCCAAGCCTGGCTGGACCCCAGGAGGGCAGAAACCTGTCTGAGGGGTTGGCAGCAGTTGCAGTGAAACCCCTGAAAAGGCAGTTTGGTAGTACCCGGGTCTGAGCTACAGACCCGTGGGATCATGGGATTGTACCAACAATGCCAGGATGGCATAGAGGGGCAATTCCATGATCTTAGACATGTTACATGGCCATATTCGGAGTTACCATTGTGAAGCTACACATAGGTAGTGACCTATGTGTAGTGCACGCGTGTAATGGTGTCCCCGCACTCACAAAGTCCGGGGAATTCGCCCTGAACGATGTGGGAGCGATGTGGGAGCACTCTGGCTAGTGCCAGGGTGCCCTCACACTAAGTAACTTAGCACCCAACCATCACTAGGTAAAGGTTAGACATATAGGTGACTTATAAGTTACATAAGTGCAGTGAAAATGGCTGTGAAATAATGTGTGCATTATTTCACTCAGGCTGCAGTGGCAGGCCTGTGTCAGAGCTCCCTATGGGTGGCAAAAGAAATGCTGCAGCCCATAGGGATCTCCTGGAACCCCAATACCCTGGGTACCTCAGTACCATATACTAGGGAATTATAAGGGTGTTCCAGTATGCCAATGTGAATTGGTAAAATTGGTCACTAGCCTGTTAGTGACAATTTGGAAAGAAATGAGAGAGCATAACCACTGAGGTTCTGGATAGCAGAGCCTCAGTGAGACAGTTAGTCATATACACAGGTAACAGTCAGACACACTTATGAGCACTGGGGCCCTGGCTGGCAGGGTCCCAGTGACACATACAACTAAAACAACATATATACAGTGAAAAATGGGGGTTACATGCCAGGCAAGATGGTACTTTCCTACAATGAGGCACATGGGTGAACAAGAAGAATAATCTAGAGGAAATTCGGCCTCCTGAAGGCCAGGTTTCGGTGCCTCCATCTAACAGGTGGTTCCCTGTGCTGCTCACCCAAGAAGGTCTGCCAGATCATCGTGGCATGCTGTATGTTGCATAACCTTGCCTTAAGATGCCAGATGCCTTTTCTGGAGGAGGATGAGGCTGGAGATGGGCGTGTGGCAGCAGTGGACCCTGTGGACAGTGAGGATGAGGAGGCAGAGGATGAGGATGAGGACAACAGAACAGCAATCATTCAACAGTACTTCCAGTGATACACAGGTAAGACACTGTAACTTCACCTTCCATTGACAGTTTTGTGTTGGACATTGTACATGGCAGGTTATTTTTAAAACTACTATGGCCACTTACTGTACCCTTTGGAATCTCAATTTGCAGATACCTGTGCCCCACTCTGGCTCCTGGTGTGTACACTGCAGCCAACTACAGGTCATACCTATGTGTACATTAATGTACAGTTGGTGTAACAAGCTGTAAACATTGTAATTCAATACATACTACAACCAATTGACAGACTCCATACTTACATAAAACGTAGTTTTACCAAGGGTGTTTATTAAGGTGCCAATAAGTGGAGGGGGATGTGCAATGGGCTGGTTTGCTGATGGAGGAAAGTCCAGGGTAGAGTCCAGTCTATCTGTTTCACAGGTGCATTGTCCAAGGGGGCATAGGAAGTGGAGCAATGGCAGTTCATGGTGGACAGATTGACAAAGTGGGACACAAGGGTGACATTCAGGAGAGTCTTATTTCCTTGTGGGGGTCTTGGCAATGTTCTCTGGCTTGTGCCTGGACCATGGGGACCATTTGTGGGGTAGTTCTCCTTCTGCAGGGGAAGGGTGCTGGTGGCCTGTTGTTCCTGTGGCAGGGCCTCCTTTCCACTAGCGGCAGCGGCGGTGGAGGGCTGTTCATCGGTGTGGCTAGTGTCAGGGGCCCAGTGGTGTGCCACTGCCTCCCTCATGGTGTTGGCCATGTCTGCCAGCACCCCTGCAATGGTGACCAGGGTGGTGCGGATGTCCCTCAGGTCCTCCCTGATCCCCAAGTACTGTCCCTCCTGCAGCCGCTGGGGCTCCTGTAATGTCCAGGATCTGGCCCATCGTATCCTGGGAATGGTGGTATGGTCCCAGGATGTTGGTGAGTGCCTCATGGAGAGTCTGTTCCCTAGGCCTGTCCTCCCCCTGTCACACAGCAGTCCTCCCAGCTTCCCTGTTGTCCTGTACCTCTGTCCCCTGAACTGTGTGCCCACTGCCACTGCCACTGACCCCAGGCCCCTGATTGTCTTGTGGTTGTGGGGTGGCCTGGTGTCGCTGTAGTGGTAGACACACTGCTGATTGACGTGTCCTGGGGACAGAGGTATGGGCACGCTGGGTGGATGCTGTGTTGGTAATTCTTGAGGGGGGAGGCTCTGGGGTGGAATGGGACTGTGCCTGGGTAACTGACTGTCCGGAGGTCCCAGATGGCCAGGTTGGTCATCCAGATCCAGGCGTCCAGAGCTGATGTCATCACTGTGGGCCTCTTCTGGGAGGGGACCGGATGTTGCTGGCACCCCCGCTCCGGTGACGTTGGATGGGGGACCTGTGGGGATGTAATACCAGTGTTATAATTTCTGCATGTGCCATCCTGTGCATGGGTGTGTTGCCCTCTATGGTTGTTATTGCCCTGCCAGCTTTGCCTTGTGTGTTCAGTGGGCTAGGTGATGGTCTCTGGTGTGTATGCTTAAATGATAGTTGTCCATGCAGGTCTGTGATGGGTGTCCATGCATCGGTGTTGCATGCAGGGCTTGGTTTTGGGAGGGGTGGGGTGTGTGGGAGATGGTGGAGTGATGTATGTGAGGGTAAGGGTGGGGGTATGTAATGGTATGCAGGTAGGTGGTGAAAGTAGTAAAGAGTTGACTTACCAGAGTCCAGTCCTCCTGCTACTCGTGCCAGGCCCTCAGGATGCAGTATTGCCAGGACTTGCTCCTCCCATGTTGTTAGTTGTGGGGGGAAGTAGGGGTACACTGCCAGTCCTCTGTAATGCTATCTGGTGTCTTGCTACCACGGAACGCACCTTCCCCTGTAGGTCGTTCCACCTCTTCCTGATGTCATCTCTTGTCCTGGGGTGCTGTCCCACAGCGTTGATCCTGTCCACGATTATCTGCCATAGCTCCATCTTCCTAGCAATGGATGTCTGCTGCACCTGGGACCGATTATCTGTGGCTCTACCTGTAGGAAAGTACCATCTTGCCTGGCATGTTACCCCCATATTTCACTGTACATATGTTGTTTTATTGTGTCACTGGGACCCTGCCAGCCAGGGCCCCAGTGCTCATAAGTGTGCCCTGTATGGGTTCCCTGTGTGATGACTAACTGTCTCACTGAGGCTCTGCTAACCAGAACCTCAGTGGTTATGCTCTCTCTGCTTTCTAAATTGTCACTAACAGGCTAGTGACCAATTTCACCAATTCACATTGGCATACTGGAACACCCTTATAATTTCCTAGTATATGGTACTGAGGTACCCAGGGTATTGGGGTTCCAAGAGATCCCTATGGGCTGCAGCATTTCTTTTGCCACCCATAGGGAGCTCTGACAATTCTTACACAGGCCTGCCACTGCAGCCTGAGTGAAATAACGTCCACGTTATTTCACATCCTTTTACCACTGCACTTAAGTAACTTATAAGTCACCTATATGTCTAACCTTTACCTGGTAAAGGTTGGGTGCTAAGTTACTTAGTGTGTGGGCACCCTGGCACTAGCCAAGGTGCCCCCACATCGTTCAGGGCAAATTCCCCGGACTTGTGAGTGCGGGGACACCATTACACGGTGGCACTATACATAGGTCTCTACCTATGTATAGCGTCACAATGGTAACTCCGAACATGGCCATGTAACATGTCTAAGATCATGGAATTCTCACCCCACTGCCATCCTGGCATTGGGAGACAATTCCATGATCCCCCGAGTCTCTAGCACAGACCCGGGTACTGCCAAACTACGTTTCCCAGGGTTTCACTGCTGCTGCTGCCAGCCCCTCAGACAGGTTTCTGCCCTCCTGGGGTCCAGCCAGGCTTGGCCCAGGAAGGCAGAACAAAGGACTTCCTCAGAGAGAGGGTGTTACACCCTCTCCCTTTGGAAAAAGGTGTCAGGGCTGGGGAGGAGTAGCCTCCCCCAGCCCCTGGAAATGCTTTGATGGGCACAGATGGTGCCCATCTCTGCATAAGCCAGTCTACGCCGGTTCAGGGATCCCCCAGCCCTGCTCTGGCGTGAAACTGGACTAAGAAAAGGGGAGTGACCACTCCCCTGACCTGCACCTCCCAGGGGAGGTGCCCAGAGCTCCTCCAGTGTGCTCCAGACCTCTGCCATCTTGGAAACAGAGGTCCTGCTGGCACACTGGACTGCTCTGAGTGGCCAGTGCCAGCAGGTGACGTCAGAGACTCCTTCTGATTGGCTCTTACCTGTGGTGCTAGCCTATCCTCCTTCCTAGGTAGCCAAACCTCCTTTTCTGGCTATTTAGGGTCTCTGCTTTGGGGAATTCTTTAGATAACGAATGCAAGTGCTCATCCGAGTTCCTCTGCATCTCTCTCTTCACCTTCTGCTAAAGGATCGACCACTGACTGCTCAGGACGCCTGCAAAACCACAACAAAGTAGCAAAGACGACTACTGCAACCTTGTATCGCTTCTCCTGCCGCCTTCTCGACTGTTTCCTGGTGGTGCATGCTCTGGGGGTAGCCTGCCTCCTTCTTGCACCAGGAGCTCTGAAGAAATCTCCCGTGGGTCGACGGATTCTTCCCCCTGCAACCGCAGGCAACAAAAGACTGCATTACCAGTCCTCTGGGTCCCCTCTCAGCACGACGAGTGTGGTCCCTGGAACTCAGCAACTCTGTCCAAGTGACTCCCACAGTCCAGTGACAGTCCAAGTTTGGTGGAGGTAAGTCCTTGCCTCCCCACGCTAGACTGCATTGCTGGGTACCGCGTGATTTGCAGCTGCTCCGGCTTCTGTGCACTCTTCCAGGATTTCCTTTGTGCACAGCCAAGCCTGAGTCCCTGACACTCTAACCTGCAGTGCACAACCTGCTGAGTTGTCCTCCGGCGTCGTGGAACTCCCTTTTGTGTCCACGGGTGAGCTCCCATTCACTCCTCTTCCAAGTGCCTGTTCCGGTACTTCTGCGGGTGCTGCCTGCTTCTGTGAGGGCTCCCTAACTTGCTGGGCGCCCCCTCTGTCTCCTCATCCAAGAGGCGACATCCTGGTCCCTCCTGGGCCACAGCAGCATCCAAAAACCCTAACCGCGACCCTTGCAGCTAGCAAGGCTTGTTTGTGGTCTTTCTGCATGGGAACACCTCTGCAAGCTTCTTCACGACGTGGGACATCCATCCTCCAAAGGGGAAGCTCCTAGTCCTCTTCGTTCTTGCAGAATCCACAGCTTTTACCATCCGGTGGCAGCTTCTTTGCACCCTCAGCTGGCATTTCCTGGGCATCTGCCCACTCTCGACTTTGTCGCGACTCTTGGACTTGGTCCCCTTGTTCCACAGGTACTCTCGTCCAGAAATCCACTTTGGTTGCTTTGCTGGTGTTGGTCTTCCTTGCAGAATTCCCCTATCACGACCACTGTGCTCTCTGGGGAATATAGGTGCACTTTACACCTACTTTTCAGGGTCTTGGGGTGGGCTATTTTGCTAATCCTCACTGTTTTCTTACAGCCCCAGTGACCCTCTACAAGCTCACATAGGTTTGGGCTCCATTCGTGGTTCGCATTCCACTTTTGGAGTAGATGGTTTGTGTTTCCCCTATACCTATGTGCTCCTACTGCAATCTATTGTAATTCTACACTGTTTGCATTACGTTTCTTGCTATTACTTATCTAAGTTTGGTTTGTGTACATATATCTTGTGTATATAACTTATCCTCATATTGAGGGTACTCACTGAGATAATTTTGGCATATTGTCATAAAAATAAAGTACCTTTATTTTGAGTATATCTGTGTATTGTGTTTTCTTATGACATTGTGCATATGACACCAGTGGTATAGTAGGAGCTTTGCATGTCTCCTAGTTCAGCCTAAGCTGCTCTGCTATAGCTACCTTCTATCAGCCTAAGCTGCTAGAAACACCTCTTCTACACTAATAAGGGATAACTGGACCTGGTACAGAGTGTAAGTACCCCTTGGTACCCACTACAAGCCAGGCCAGCCTCCTACATTGGTTGTGCAGCGGTGGGATAAGTACTTGCAACTACTTACCACTTTGTCATTGTGTACTTTTCATAAGAGAATAATATGCAAAACAAGTTCACTGTATGTACACCTAACCAAAAAAAAAATGTTTTGCTTTTCTTCTCTTACACTATCTGCTAAGTGCTGAAAAGTACCTCTAAACTTTCAAAAAGTTTCTAAAAAGTTGAAAGTTTTTTTTCTGTTTCCTTAAAAAATCCTGAAACTTTTTTCTTTCTTTTATCTGTCCCTAACCCTTTTTCTATCATGTCTGATGTAGGACCTTCTCTTGATCTGGTCAGCTCAGCTTATGACCACCTTAACTGGAAGGGTTTGAGGAGTCTCTGCATTGATAGAGGTTTAGGGGTGGGAAAGAATCCCTCTAGAGAATTGTTATCTAACATGCTTATTGAAAATGATAAGGCCTTAGCTGGCACATCCATTGAGAAGTTAGGAGATGGTTCACACTCTGACTCAGGGGCTCCCCTAATAAGAGTGTTAGAAGGTGATCTTCCCAACCTGCCCCTTAGCAGACCACCTAGGATAGCTGGTACTAATGTTAGCTCACATCACAGTAGGGATGTAATTCCTGCAGGCCAGGTTGTTAGGGTGCCAACTGTTAGGGACAATTCTCCCTCTGTTCATTCACATCATTCTTCTGTGTCAAAGCATGCCCAACTCACCCACCCTGATGACAGATTGTTAGAAAGGGAGCTCAATAGATTGAGAGTGGAAGAGTCCAGGCTGAAGCTTAAGCAGCAACAGCTGGCTCTAGACAGGGAATCTTTAGACTTAGAGAAAGAAAGACAGAGGTTGGGGTTAGGACCCCATGGTGGCAGCAGCAGTATTCCAGATAGTAATCCTGTGAAAGAGCATGATTCTAGAAATCTGCATAAGATAGTTCCCCCTTACAAGGAGGGGGATGACATTAACAAGTGGTTTGCTGCACTTGAGAGGGCCTGTGTTGTACAGGGGTCCCTCAAAGGCAGTGGGCTGCTATCCTATGGCTATCTTTCACTGGAAAGGGTAGGGATAGGCTCCTTACTGTGAAGTAAAGTGATACCAATAATTTTACAGTTTTGAAGAATGCACTCTTGGATGGATTTGGCTTAACCACTGAACAATACAGGATTAAGTTCAGAGAAACCAGAAAAGAGTCCTCACAAGACTGGGTAGACTTTGTTGACTATTTAGTGAAGGCCTTGGAGGGGTGGTTACAGGGCAGTAAAGTTTCTGACTATGAAAGCCTGTATAATCTGATCCTGAGAGAGCATATTCTGAATAACTGTGTTTCTGATTTGTTACACCAATATCTAGTGGACTCAGACCTGACCTCTCCCCAAGAATTGGGAAAGAAGGCAGACAAATGGGTCAGAACAAGAGTGAACAGAAAAGTTTATACAGGGGGTGACAAGGATGGCAAGAAGAAGGATGGTAAGTCGTTAGACAAGGGTGCGGACAAATCTAAAAATTAGTCTTCATCAGGCCCACAAAAAAACTCTGGTGGGTCCAAATCCTCTTTTAATCAAGTAAGGAAACCATGGTGCTATTTATGTAAAGTAAAAGGCCATTGGACAACTGATGCCAGTTGTCCAAAGAAAAGCAGCAAGCCTCCCACTACCACAACCCCTACTGCTACACCTAGAGCCCCTAGTAATAGCAGTGGTGGTGGGAGCAAACCTACTAATAGCCAATCCAAGGGAGTAGCTGGGCTCACTTTTGGTAATTTAGTTGGGGTTGGTCTTGTTAGGGAGACCACAGAGGCTGTGTTAGTCTCTGAAGGTGCCATTGATTTGTCCACCTTGGTTGCTTGTCCCCTTAATATGGATAAGTACAAGCAACTTCCCCTAATAAATGGTGTTGAGGTTCAGGCCTACAGAGACACAGGTGCCAGTGTTACCATGGTAATAGAGAAACTGGTACACCCTGAACAACACCTACTTGGTCACCAGTACCAAGGGACAGATGCTCATAACACTCTTAGCCACCCCATGGCTGTTGTAAATTGCAACTGGGGGGGGGGGGGTTACTGGTCCAAAGAAAGTTGTGGTTGCCTCAGATTTACCTGTAGACTGTCTACTAGGGAATGATTTAGAGACATCAGCTTGGGCAGAAGTGGAGTTGGAGGCTCATGCAGCAATGCTGGGCATTCCTGGGCATATTTTTGCTTTGACAAGGGCTGAGGCCAAAGAGCAAAAAGGACAGGGTGACTTGGATCCTGGAAAAATGGACCAAGTGCTCCCTAAAGCTAGGGTTAGTAAGGGTAAATCCCTACCCACTATCCCTCCCTCTACAGGTGATTCTACTTCTGAGGAAGAAGAATTTCCCCCCTGTGCAGAACCTTCACCAGAGGAGCTGGAAGCAGACACTGCTGAGCTTTTGGGTGGAGGGGGGCTGCCAGGGAGGAGCTGAGTGTGGCACAGCAATCCTGTCCCACATTAGAGGGTCTAAGACAGCAAGCTGTCAAACAGCAAAATGGGGATGTCAGTGACTCAGAGTTTACTGGGAGGACAACCTCTTGTATACAGAGGCAAGGGACCCATACCTGGAGCAGCCAGGAGATTGGTTATTCCCCTGCAATACAGAGAGTTCCTCCTAACTCTAGCCCACGACATTCCCTTAGCTGGACATTTTGGTCAAATTAAAACATGGGAAAGGCTTGTCCCCCTGTTTCATTGGCCTAGGATGTCAGAGGACACAAAATACTTTTGTAAGTCCTGTGTGACCTGCCAAGCCAGTGGCAAGACTGGTGGCACACCAAAGGCTCCCCTTATTCCACTGCCTGTGGTTGGGGTTCCCTTTGAAAGGGTAGGGGTTGACATACTTGTCCCCTTTGACCCTCCTACTGCTTCAGGCAATAGGTTTAACTTGGTGGTAGTGGACCATGCCACAAGATATCCTGAGGCAATTCCTCTAAGGACCACTAAAGCTCCTGCAGTGGCAAAAGCCCCCCTGGGAATCTTTTCCAGGGTGGGTTTCCCAAAAGAGGTGGTATCAGACAGGGGTAGCAACTTTGTCTGCATACTTGAAGGCCATGTGGAAGGAATGTGGTGTAACATACCAATTCACCACACCTTATCATCCACAAACAAATGGACTGGTAGAGAGGTTTAATAAAACTCTCAAAGGAATGATAATGGGACTCCCTGAAAAACTCAGGAGGAGATGGGATGTCCTGTTACCTTGCCTCCTTTTTGCTTACAGGGAGGTACCCCAGAAAGGAGAAGGCTTCAGCCCCTTTGAACTCCTATTTGGACACCCTGTGAGAGGTCCTCTAACACTTGTAAAGGAAGGTTGGGAACAACCTTTAAAAGCTCCTAAGCAAGACATTATGGAGTATGTACTCGGCCTAAGATCCAGAATGGCTGAGTATATGAAAAAGGCCAGTAAAAACCTTCAGGCCAGCCAAGAGCTCCAAAAGCAATGGCATGACCAGAAGGCTGTTCTGATTCAGTACTAACCAGGACAGAAGGTGTGGGTCTTAGATCCTGTGGCCCCAAGAACACTCCAAGACAAATGGAGTGGACCCCACATCATTGTTGAAAAGAAGGGAGAAGTCACCTACTTGGTTGACTTGGGCACTATGAGGAGTCCCCTTATGGTGCTCCATGTCAATCGCCTAAAACCCTACTATGACAGGGCTGATCTCACCCTGCTCATGGCAACAGATGAAGGACAGGAAGAAGAGAGTGACCCTCTTCCTGATCTCTTTTCTTCCACAGAACAGGATGCTCTAGTGGAAGGTGTAGTTTTGGCAGACTGTCTTACAGCTGAGCAGAAAGACAACTGCATAAATCTCCTGGGTCAGTTTTCTGAACTCTTTTCTACTGTGCCAGGCACCACTTCTTGGTGTGAGCACACTATAGATACTGGAGACAGCATGCCTGTCAAAAGTCAGATCTATAGGCAGCCTGACCAGGTCAAGGACTGCATAAAACAAGAAGTTCAGAAAATGCTTGAACTGGGAGTGGTTGAGCACGCTGAAAGTCCATGGGCCTCTCCTGTGGTGCTTGTACCAAAGCCTCACTCTAAAGATGGGAAAAGATAGATGAGGTTTTGAGAAGATTACAGAGGTCTCAACCAGGTAACAAAAATTGATGCTCACCCTATACCCAGGGCAGATGAGCTCATAGATACACTGGCATCTGCCAAGTATCTAAGCACCTTTGATTTGACTGCAGGGTATTGGCAGATCAAGTTATCAGAGGATGCTAAAGCAAAAACTGCATTTTCGACTATAGGAGGGCACTACCAATTCACAGTAATGCCCTTTGGTTTGAAAAGTGCACCTGCCACTTTTCAGAGGTTGGTGAATACAGCCCTGCAAGGGTTGGAGGCTTTTAGTGCAGCATATCTAGATGATATAGCTGTCTTTAGCTCCACCTGGGATGATCACCTGGTCCACCTATGGAAAGTTTTGGAGGCCCTGCAAAAGGAAGGCCTCACTATCAAGTCTTCAAAGTGCCAGATAGGGCAGGGGAACGTGGTTTATCTGGGACACCTTGTAGGTGGAGAACAGATTGCACCACTTCAGGGGAAAATCCAAACTATCATGGATTGGGTTCCCCCTACAACTCAGACCCAGGTGAGAGCCTTCTTAGGCCTCACTGGGTATTACAGGAGGTTCATAAATAACTATGGCTCCATTGCAGCCCCTCTTAATGACCTCACTTCTGAGAAAATGCCTAAAAAGGTATTGTGGACAGCTAGCTGTCAGAAAGCTTTTGAGGAGCTGAAACAGGCCATGTGCACTGCACCTGTCCTAAAAAGCCCATGTTACTCCAAGAAATTCATTGTTCAAACTGATACATCTGAATTAGGGGTAGGGGCAGTCTTATCACAACTTAATTCTGAGGGCCAGGATCAACCTGTTGCTTTTATCAGCAGGAGGTTGACCCCTAGAGAAAAGCGTTGGTCTGTCATGGAGAGGGAGGCCTTTGCTGTGGTCTGGGCACTGAAGAAGTTGAGGCCATACCTGTGTGGCACTCACTTCATTGTTCAGACAGACCACAAACCTCTACTTTGGCTAAAACTAATGAAAGGTGAAAACCCTAAATTGTTGAGGTGGTCCATATCTCTACAGGGAATGGACTATACAGTGGAACATAGACCTGGGAGTACCCACTCCAATGCAGATGGACTCTCCAGATATTTCCACTTAGACAATGAAGACTCATCAGGTCATGGCTAGTCTTGTCCTTCGTTTGGGGGGGGGGTTGTGTAGGAAAGTACCATCTTGCCTGGCATGTTACCCCCATATTTCACTGTATATATGTTGTTTTAGTGTATGTGTCACTGGGACCCTGCCAGCAAGGGCCCCAGTGCTCATAAGTGTGCCCTGTATGTGTTCCCTGTGTGATGACTGTCTCACTGAGGCTCTGCTAACCAGAACCTCAGTGACAATTTAGAAAGCAGAGAGAGCATAACCACTAACAGGCTAGTGACCAATTTCACCAATTCACATTGGCATACTGGAACACCCTTATAATTCCCTAGTATATGGTACTGAGGTACCCAGGGTATTGGGGTTCCAGGAGATCCCTATGGGCTGCAGCATTTCTTTTGCTACCCATAGAGAGCTCTGACAATTCTTACACAGGCCTGCCAGTGCAGCCTGCGTGAAATAACGTCCATGTTATTTCACAGCCATTTACCACTGCACTTAAGTAACTTATAAGTCACCTATATGTCTAACCTTTACCTGGTAAAGGTTGGGTGGTAAGTTACTTAGTGTGTGGGCACCCTGGCACTAGCCAAGGTGCCCCCACATCGTTCAGGGCAAATTCCCCCGACTTTGTGAGTGCGGGGACACCATTACACGCGTGCACTCTACATAGGTCACTACCTATGTTTAATGTCACAATGGTAACTCCGAACATGGCCATGTAACATGTCTAAGATCATGGAATTGTCACCCCAATGCCATCCTGGCATTGGGAAGACAATTCCATGATCCCCCGAGTCTCTAGCACAGACCCCGGTACTGCCAAAATACCTTTACCGGGGTTTCACTGCTGCTGCTGCTGCCAACCCCTCAGACAGGTTTCTGCCCTCCTGGGGTCCAGCCAGGCTTGGCCCAGGAAGGCAGAACAAAGGACTTCCTTTAGGAGAGGGGTGTTACACCCTCTCCCTTTGGAAATAGGTGTTACAGACTTGGAGGGTAGCCTCCCCAAGCCACTAGCAATGCTTTGAAGGGCACAATTGGTGCCCTCCTTGCATAAACCAGTCTATACCAGTTCAGAGACCCCCAGTCCCTGCTTTGGCATGAAACTGGACAAAGGAAAGGGGAGTGGCCACTCCCCTGTCCATCATTACCCCAGCGATAGTGCTGAGAGCTCCTCCAGAGGGTCCCTGGGTTTTACCATCTTGCAGTCAAGGTTGGCAGGGAACTCTGGGAGCATCTAAGTGGCCAGTGCCAGCAGGTGACGTCAGAGCCCCCGGTGGATACCCAGCTAGGTGACCAATCCCCCTTTCAGGGCTGTTTAGGGTCTCTCTCTTGGGTGGTTACTCAAATTTAGATTGCAAGACTCTAGCAGGAATACTCTGCACCCTCCACTTCGACTTCTGACTGAAGATACTGCATCTGGATGCTCCAGGACCTGGCAAGCTGCAACAAAGAAGCAAGGTGCCTTCTGCAACATTGTATCCACACCTCCTTCAAGCAACTGCAACATTTCCCCAGTTGTGCATCCTCTGAGGACAGCCTGTCTTTAGCCTGCATCAGAAGAAAGAAGCTATCTCCCTTGGGGTGAAGGGGTCACTCCCCTTCTTCTGAAGACACCAACTGCATCGACGACTGGCTGTGTTGATCCACTCTCTTACTGAGTTGTATGGCTCCTGCATCATGGATGGTGGACTGAAGTGGTCCCGACTGTCCTCTCTTCCAGCTATCCAACTTTTGTGGAGATAAGCCCTTGCCTGTTCACGCAGGACAGTACCCTGTGCACCACGTTCTTTTCAGTTGCCAAGGCTTGTTGGCATCTTCTCCACAAGACCTTCAGGCATCTTGAAGCTCCAGCCCCAGCACTCCATCCATCGATGTGCAGCTTCCTGGGTGGTTACACAGCGGCGTGGGACCCTTTATTGTAGTGTTGCGTGCGCCTCTTCCTCAACCTTTGTGTCCCCATCCTGTGGGACTCCTGGGGTGCTACCTGGGCTTCTGTGGGCTTTCTACATTGCTGAGGGCCCCCACTGGCTCCTCCTCCTGGGTAGAGTACACCTGGCCCTTCCTGGTCCCTGGCAGCTCCACTTTCCGCTAACTGCAAGTTTTGTGTGTGCCAAGGCTTGTTGGCAGAATTTGAAGATGCAAACCCGACTGCAATACTCCTCCCGGCATGGGACATCACTTGCATCCTCCAGGAACTCGACTTCGTCTTCTTGGGTGCAGTGCTGACTCTCCTTCTTCCACGTCGATTCACTTCTTGCACCTTTAGTCTGGTGGGTCAGGACTCCTGTCCTTCCTGGACTCTTCTGTGGTTCTTGGACTCGGTCCCCTTCTTCCACAGGTCCTCTGGTCCAGGAATCCACTGTTAGTGCCCTGCAGTCTCTTCTAGGTTTTGCATAGTTCTTCTTTTCTCCTCTGTTTGTGTTCTGAGAAACTTACTGTGATTTACTCCTGGTTTCCTGGTCGATGGGGTGGGTTGTGGTACTTACCTTTGGGCTTTCTTAGTGCTCCGTTCTACACACTACGCTTACCTAGGTGGGGGAGCAACTTTCACATTCCACTTTAGTATATGGTTTGTGCTCCCCAGACCTATTTCTCTCTATTGTGATTTTCATTAATTGCACTGTTTTCTAACTGTTTTTTATGGCTATTTCTGCATACTAGTGTATATAATTTGTCTATTACTTACCTCCTCAGGGAGTATAAGGTATTTTTGGTATTTGTGTCACCAAAATAAAGTACCTCTATTGTGGTAACACTGTGGCCCTCATTATGACCCTGGCGGTCGGTGATAAAGTGGCAGTAATACCGCCAACAGGCCGGCGGTAACTACCGCCAAATTATGACCATGGCGGAAAGCTCTCCGATAGACAGCCAATGTACGGTACCAACTGACAGGGCGGAAACAACGGGCACCACAGCGGTAGCTGCCTACAGTCAGGCAGAAGTCAATGTTCCGCCAACCATATTATGACCCAGGAAACCGCCAACTTTTCCGGGGCAGTGCCACATACATCAAAAGCCTGGCGGAAACTGAGCACAGAAGGGAAAGGACTCACCATTGGAGACACAGGGAACAACCACGCCGCCATGGAACCTGAACTGCATTTCTTCCCCATGATTTTCTACGTTCTGCTCCACCACGAACACCAACGTCGGCAAAGATGACGCCGGTGAGTACAGCTGCCTAGCACACAAGGGAGGGGGGGAGGAAAAAGAGAGCCACACACACACACACACACACACACACACAACCAGCTGCATTACAAAAACAATAATGCCCTGTAACACGTATGAATAATGCAAGGACAAAACGATTTCTCAAAGGTGAATATAATGAGATCAACACAGCATGAAAAATAAGTTACGCAAGACAATAGATTTCTACATATCTACAGAAAAAGGGGCACAGCCCAGTCCACAATGTTCGTAGGCCCCATGGCCACAGGCCAAAGTCCAAGGCCACACGTCACCTGCTGCAACACAGAGAGAACACTGCAGGGGTATCAGTTGGTAAATAGGCAGGCACCTCAGGGGGACAGGGGACTGGGGGGGCACCTCAGCCGGGAGATGGAACAAGACCACTGGTTCTGGAGGGGGCAACATGCCCTGTGTGTGGTCCTGTGGCATGCAAGGTCACAGCCTCTCTAGTGAGTGTCTTACCCACTGGTTTGGGAGGGGGCATCGTGCCCTGTGATTGATTCTGGGGAGTGACGGTCATGTGGGTGTCTTACCCACTGGTTCTGGAGGGGGCATCGTGCCCTTTGCCTGATCCTGGGGAGTGGCAGTCATGTAGGTGTCTTACCCACTGGTTCTGGAGAGGGCATTGTGTCCTGTGCTTGATCCTGTGGAGTGTAAGGTCACAGTCTCTCAAGTGGTTGTCTTACCCACTGGTTCTGGAGGGGGTATCGTGCCCTGTGCCTGATCCTGGGGAGTGACGGTTATGTGGGTGTCTTACCCACTGGTTCTGGAGGGGCAACATGCCCAGTGCTCTTGATTCTGGGGAGTGCAAGGTCACAGTCTCTCAGGTGGGTGTCATACCCACTGGCTTTGCAGGGGGCAGGCAGCACAGCAGCCCATGGAGGCATGATTACATACCGTCCGCCAGCGGTGATGGCTGCCCAGTGGTTGTGGTGGTGGTGCTGCTGGTGTGGGCAGGCTCCTGCCCATCCCCTGCAACCTCAGACGGCTGCACAACCATGGCTGGTGGTGGAGGCTCCGTCACTGTCCCTGCCCCAGGCCCCTTGGTCTTCTTGCCTGCTGCTCCAGGCTCCTTGGTCTTCCTGGCAGCTGTGGCAGACTCCTTTCCCTTCTTGCCTGCTGGGGCAGGCTCCTTGGTCTTCCTGGCAGCAGGGGCAGGCTTCTTGGTCTTTCTGCCAGCTGGGGCAGGCTCCTTTCCCTTGAGGCTGCCTGCTGCTGGCTCCTTTACCTTCAGGACATGTGGCCTGGATCCTATTCCAGCACAAGTGGGTGTGGTAACGAATGGGCCCGTGGACTGTGTGGCTCAGGTGCTTGGCTGGGTTCTTCCTACCCTGGCCATACATGCAGGACGGGGAGGAGGAAGGGTAGGGAAGAGGTTCAATGATGGATATAAACAGTTTTTTAGGGACATTGGTGTGGCAAGAGGAAGAAGGAATGGGAGTGGAGGAAGAGGGAGTGGTTGTTGGAGGTGTCTGTCTGCTGCTTTTGGGTGCAGGTGCAGGTGCATGCGCTGAATGCTGTTGTGAGGTGGATAGCTGTTGGGTGTCTGAGTGCTTGCATTGTGTACTTTAGGAGGGGGGACAGACACAGTGGGAGAGAACACAGGGGACGTTGCATGGCTGTTGTGGAGGTGTATGCCAGTGAGGTGTGTGTTCTGCTTGGTGTGGTGATGCTGGTAGTAGATGATGATGTAGTGCATGCAGGTGTGTGTGGACGGAACTGGGTCGGTGGTGGAGGAGGAGGAGGGGGGGTGACAGTGGAAATAGTGGATATTGGTGTGTCTGCAACCGGATGGTGTTTATGTGAGTGCCTGTTTGATGAAGTGTGGTGCTTGTGTTTACCTGTGCCACTCTGGTGTGTTTTGTGTGCATGCCCGTCTGCCTGTGTAATTGGGATTGGCTGGGGTTGAGGAGTATGGGACTGAGCAGTGGCAGTTGGAGGGGGGAGGGTTGAAACAGGGACAATGGCTGCCATCAGAGGGGGCCAGAGCCTGGATCGATCTCTGTTGGGCTGCCAATCCAGTGTGAATGCCCTCCAGGAATGCATTAGTTTGCTGCATCTGGGTTGCGAGCCCCTGGATGGCATTCACAATGGTTGACTGCCCTACAGCGATGGATCTCAGGAGGTCAATAGCCTCCTCACTCAGGGCAGCAGGGCTAACTGGGGCAGGCCTTGAGGTGCCTGGGGTGAAGGAGATGCCCACTCTCCTTGGTGAGCGGGGCAAGGGAAACTCGCTGAGGGGCTGCTGGGAAGGCAGTGCTGGTACGGGGTGGCTGCTGTACCTGTAGCTGGGGTGGTCACAGAAATGTCCGCCACCACCAGGGAGCATCCATTATAGGAGGTATCTGTGTCAGAACTGTCCCTTCCAGTTTCTGCTGTGGTGCTCCCCTCGACCTCCATTCCACTGGTGCTCTCACCGTCAGTGGACTCTGCCACCTGGGTCCTGTGGGATGCAGCAACCTCCGTAGCTGGTGCCTCTGCTCCTCTTCCAGATGATGCTGATGCACATAAGGACAGGATGACAAAACAAAAAGAAGAGGAAGAGACAAAGGATACACTTGGCCAATGGCTGCACCAGCACCACTGTTGGTGCACACAGCACTCTCACACACAGGAAACTGGCCTACGCAATATGCCATAGCACTACCAGAAAATTAGTTAGCAGCCAAGGCCTGGGAGGGGCACACACTGCCAATTGAAGCACACATGGGACCCACGCAGCCCTGACTAGATGTGGATGCCTACGAGTTCGGTAGCAAGATTTACCCTCTGCAGCTTAGGTCCCCTGGTGGCTAGGGTTCAATGTCAGGCCTGGACTAGGGGCACCCACTAACACTCATCCCCCACCTGGATACCACCCTACCATGCATAAGTTGTAATGATGGGCACTGTTCTCACACCCTTGCGGCTGCTGTGATGCCCTCAAGTGCCCATCCAGCTCAGGAGAGGCCACTCCCACTATGCGGGCCATCAAGTGGGGTCAGGGTCCGACGGGCACCCCTTCCTCGTTGGTAGGCCATCCTCAGCTGGACCTCTGGTCTTCTGTGGCCAGCTTCTCAGAGCCTCCCACCATTTGCAACAGTCTGTGCTCCGCCTTCCATAGACCCCCAGGGTCCGCACATCCTTGGCAATGGCACACCATAATCCTTTCTTTTGATGGGCGCTGACCTGCAGAGGCAATACACACAGGAAAATGGACCTACACAAACAGTCCTGCCTGTTACGCATGTGGCCCACCATGCCTGTTTCCATCACCATTGGCACACACAGTGCCCAGTACACAACCTATACGCCGCCCAGAGAACATCAACCCACCCCCTTACATGATGCCTTCACACACAACACTCCATGCAGTAATGCCACACGCATTGTGCCCACCTGTTGTGTACTCACCTGTTGGTCTGGAGGCCAATACAGCAGCCCGTACTGGGGTAGAACCCCATCCACCAGTCTCTCCAACTCCTCTGAAGTGAAGGCAGGGGCCCTTTCCCCAGTCACACGGGCCATGATAGCTTCCAGACACAGGTCACAGCAGCACATGCAGTGTAGGTCCTCTCCTGTGGAAGATCAGGAAGTAAGTGAGGAATCAGATAGAAAATGGCAGTCACGTTGGTAGTGTTGCATATCATTACCGCAGACATAGATCTTCATTAGCTACTGAAACCCATAGCGCCCAAAGTTAACTAATGAGGAGTTGCACGCCAGTTCCCGACTTCCTCTTGCAACGGCGCACAACGTCAGCGGAATTACCTCACTTCCACCTGTCCCTCTACACACGACAGGCAGATGCCATTTCGGGGGGGGGGGGCAGCCCTGGACATTTGCTGCATCACTGGTGAAATATGAACATACAGAACAAATCAAACTGACCCATTACAAGTTAAGAGCATGCAAAGTTCTGTTGTAGTTCCATTGTTCATTTTGTGACTGGCTCCTCACTCTTTTGCCCCATAAATTGCTACTGCTGCGGATGAATAGGAGATGGAGACATACCCCTGTGTACAGACTCCTGGTGCACTTGGCTACACTGGAGGACAGGCACATTATCCTCACCTATAGACTGGACAGGGCCACAATCACAGAGCTGTGTGCCCAATTGGAGCCTGATCTGATATCTGAGATCCGTCACCCCACTGGGATCCCCCCTCTTGTGCAAGTTCTCTGTGCTCCATTTCCTGTCAACTGGTTCTTTCCAATTGACAGTGGGCTTGGCAGCAAGAATGTCACAACCAATGTTCTCAAATGTGCAGAAAAGAGTGTCTGCCCTGATTACACACATGTGCAGCTACATTGTATTCCCCCAGGTTGAAGATTTGGCCACAGTGAAGGCCAAGTTATATGCTATGGGACATATCCCCAACATAATTGGGGCGATTGATGGAACATATATTGCATTTGTCCCCCCCTGCCAGAATGAACAGGTTTTCAGAAATCGGAAGAGTTTCCACTTTATGAATGAACAGATGGTGTGCTTGGTGGACCAGTACATCTCCCATGTCAATGCTAAGTATCCTGGGTCGGTGCATGATGCCTTTGTCCTGAGGAATAGCAGCATCCCAAATGTGATGGGCCAACTACAGAGGCACAGGGCGTGGCTAATAGGTAAGCCCTGGTTCCCACTCAGTAGATGTTGGAGTATGGGTATGGGTATGGTGTGGCCCATATGAGATAGTGTGTGGCTAAATATTGTCCCTCAATATTTTCAGATGACTCTGGTTACCCCAACCTGTCATGGCTCCTGACCCCTGTGAGGAATGCCAGGACAAGGGCAGAAGAACATTATAAAGAGGCACGTGGGCGAACCAGAAGGATCATAGAAAGGCCCTTTGGCCTTCTGAAGGCCAGGTTCTGATGCCTCCATCTGACAGGTGGATCTTTGTGCTACTCACCTGAGAAGGTCCGCCAGATGGTGGTGGTATGTGGCATGCTGCATGTTGCATAACCTGGCCCTCCTATGCCATGTCCCATTTCTGCAGGAGGAGGGGGCTGGAGATGCCGGTTTGCCAGCTGTGGACCCTGTGGACAGTGAGGATGAGGAGGCAGAGGATGAGGACAACAGAACATCAGTGATCAGACAATACTTCCAATGACACACAGGTAGGACAGTGTTACTTTACATTTCAATGTCATTTGTTTGATTTCCTGTGGCACTGGCATGCTGATATTTCCCACCTCTACCCCCACTTACTGTTCCCTCTGGAAATTCTTTTTTCAGATGATGGTGACCTCACATATACTCCTGGTGTGATCCCTGCAGCCAGCTACATGTCATTAATCTATGCTCATTTTCTGTACAGTTGAATTGCAATGTTTGTACCTGTTTCAATGAATACATAATTGATAGACATCACATACTCCAAACTTCTTTTTCCAAGGGTGTTTATTGAAGTGCTAAACTATAGAGGGACAGGTGCAATGGGATGGGGTGATGATGGAGGAAAGTCCAGGGTATTTATCCAGTCTGTTTGTAGCACAGGCGCATAGTCCAAAGGGAAATATGAAGGAGCAATGGCAGTTCAAGGTGGACAGGGTGACTGAGTGGGACACCAGGGTGACAATCAGGAGAGTCTCATTTCCTGGCGGTGGTCTTGGCAAGTGTCTCTGGCTTTTTTCAGGATCGCAGGGAACGTTTGTGGGGTGGTTCACCTTTTGCAGGGGGAGGGGTGATAATGGCCTGTGAGTCCTGTGGCGGGGGCCTCCTGTCCACTAGCGGTGGTGGAGTTGGAGGCCTGTTCTGATGTCTGGTTAGTAGCAGGGGCCCGCTGTTGTGTGACTGCGTCCCTCATAATATAGACCATGTTTGCCAGCACCCCTGCTATGGAAATCAGGGTGTTGTCGATGGTCTGCAAGTCCTCCCTTAATCCCCTGGTACTGTCCCTCCTACAGCTGCCTGTTCTCCTACACATTTTCCAGGATATGGTCCATAGTATCCTGGGAATGTTGATAGGCTACCTGGATCTCTGCAAGTGCCTCCTGGAGAGTCTGTTTCCTGGTCCTGCCCTCCCATGGCACACAGCAGTCCTCCCAGTTTCCCTGTTGGCCTGTGCCTCTGTCTCCTGAACTGTGTGCCCACTGCAACTGACCATAGGTCCCTGATTGACTTGGGTATGAGGTGTGGACTGGGGTCCCTGTAGTGGTGGACACACTGCTGATTGACTTGTCCTGGGGACAGAGGTGTGCCACGGTGGTGTTTCCTGAAGGAGGAGGCTCTGTGGTGGTGTATGTGTGGGCCTGGGTAACCGGCCGTCCAGAGGTCCCTGATGGGCCAGGTAGGTCCTCCAGATCCTGAAGACCAGAGTTAGTCATCACTGGTGGCCTCTTCATTTGGGGGACTGGATATTGTTGGCACCTGCTCTCCGCTGACATTAACTGGGGTACTTGTGGGGATGTAAATGATGTGTTATGGTTTCTGTGTCTGACATGTTGTGCATCCGTGGCTTGCCCTCTTTGATTGTATTTGCCCTGGAAGCTTTCAGTTGTGTACGTTAGTGTATGGTGGGATGATTAGTTCTCTATGGTGTGCATGCTTTAGTGATGAGTGTCCATGCAGGGCTGTGAGGGATGTCAATGCATTGGTAGAGCATTCAGGGCTTGGCATTGGGATGAGTGAGATGTGATGGTGGGGTGTGTGTGAAGTGGTGGAGTGATGGGAGTGAGGGTGGGGGGTGATAGTAATGGAGAGTTGACTTACCAGAGTCCAGTCCTCCTCCTACTCCGGCCAGCGCCTCAGCAGGCAGGATTGGCAAGACTTGTTCCTCCCATGCTGTTAGTTGTGGGGTAGGAGGTGGGAGTCCACCACCAGTCCTCTGTACAGTGAGCTGATGTCTTGCTGCATTGGAACGTACCTTCCCCCTGATTAATTCCACATCTTCCTGATGTCATCTCTTGTTCTGGGGTGCTGCCCTGCTGCGTTGACCCTGTCGATAATGATTCTCCGCCATAGCTCCATCTTCCTAGCTATCGATATCTGCTGCACCTGTGATCCAAATAGCTGTCGCTCTACCCTGACAATTTCCTCCACCATGACCCTTAGCTCCTCCTCTGTGAAACAGGGGTGTTTTTTTGGTGCCATGGGTGTTGTGTGAGGTGTGTAGGTGAGGGTGTATTGGGTAATGTGTTGGGTTGTGTGATGTGGGGTGCGTGAGTGGTGTATAGGTGTGTATAGTGTGTGGCTCTGGTTGTATCTGTGGTCTTGTTGTCTCTCTGCTGGCAATGGTTTGGAATGGTAAGGGATTGTGGGCACTGTGGGTGTGTGTTTTATAGTAGTGTGGGTGTGGTGTGTTTTGTTTGAATTGTCCAATGTTGTGGTGTTTCGTCTGTGGGTGAGTATTCTGAGCGGTATGTACCACCAATGGTTTACCGCCATTGAATGTCCGCCATGGTGATACGTGGGTCATAATGTGGTGGGTGTTGTTCTGTTGGTGTAACAGTGTGTGTTTGTATTCCTCCAGTTTATCACTGATCTTTGGTATGGTGGATTTGTCTGTGGCTGGATACTGACGGATTGGTGTGTGTGTCATAATATGGTGAACGGATATCCACCGCCGCCGCGGTACGTTGTCGGCAGCCAGCGTGACGGTAAGTGTGATTTACCGCCAGCTTCACAATGAGGGCCTGAGTGTTTTTTCTTTCATGTGTGTTAGTACTGTGTGACTACAGTGGTACTGCATGAGCTTTGTATGTCTCCTAGATAAGCCTTAGCTGCTCATCCACAGTTACATCTAGACAGCCTGGCTTCTTGAACACTGACTACACTACAATAATAAGGGATACCTGGACTTGGTATAAGGTGGAAGTACCATAGGTACCCACTACATACCCGGCCAGCCTCCTACACTTGCAATCTACCTAATTTGAGGATTGTTTTTACAGCAGGTGATCCCCAAGTTTACAACCCCACAAACCAAGAGGAACACAATCATAACTGCAACAATGATTAACACAGACCAGATATCCAGGAGAAACAAATCAAAAACCATTCCTGCTTACGAGGAACCTCCTTCTCCACACATGCTTCTTTATGGATTATGAGGTGCTTGAATGGCAAGTGTCAAAGTTCCATTGTTCATGTCATTCTCTGGGATGAAAGTGCAGCAGGCAACGCCAGTCTTGGCACAGACTCCTCCCTATATTGTGGTCCAACACCTATTGATGGTGCATTACATGAGGGGGTTGGCTTGCATTTCTTCCATGATTGAACTGAGGCTGAGATCAGTGCTATTCATCATTTTGAGTATTTCCCACCTGATTATCTGAAGCCAGCGGGCATTAATTTTTGTCTGTAGGGTGAAGAACTGGCATCGATCCTCCTACCCTCAGATATGTCTCTGTGAACATTCTAAAGTCTTCTGGGATGTCCTTGAACTGAGCCCAGCCAAAATAGTCCGCCGTTCTCTTCTCACAAGCTTGTTGCAGCAAGATGGTATTTTTCCTTAACGGATGCTGGTACAAGTCTGTTAGGTCTTCTCCAGGAATGACCAGGATCAGGGTGTGCTGTGTCACCAGGGAACACAAACCTCTCCATCTGGAAACCATCTGAGTATAAGCATGCTAGCTGCACTGCCAATAAAAATCCATACGCGTGGAGGTGCCCCATTGCATATCTGAAATGTGCAGAATCGCACCGCAGTTAGCATGCATGCCCATTGGTAGCGTTCCTTTTCCTCTGAAACATAAGGAATACAGTGTAAGTCTCTGTACAATCAGAGGTTAACCTTTCCCTTCTATCCACCCACCTCGTGTCTCAGATTTCCTGACATTGGAGCATTATACTTTCATTCAACCCTCCCCCATGCAACCCATTCCCCTTTGTATCCCCAAACTGGACTGCCCTATACAAGAAAACCACCCCGGACACACTAAGAGACCCCCTCGCCCCCCGAGTGGATGATGGAGTGGACATATTTGTGCACTGAGTAGGAGTGGGTTAAGATTCCCGCTCTGGCAGAGGAGTTCATGGAGTTTTTGCCCTCTCCATGCAGAGTTCCAAAAACCTCCACAAAGTTGTGCAGAGCAATTTTTTTTCTCTCACTGGGCTCACCAATATCAAGTTGGCGAGCACAAGCAAGAAAAATTGCACTCAAGACCACCTCCCAGTGAGATTGCTGAACGCAGCGGTCACTCAGGTCACTACCACTCGGGTTGAGAAAGCTGCTACTCACATTGAGAAATGTGCCACTCAAGTAGAAAACCTATTTGAGTGGCAGAATGAAGCTGCACCCTCTGGCACTCTGCATGATGCTGTTAGCACTGATTTTACAACCTGAGAGAAACAACCAGTGCTGAAAATCAGCACAAGCATCGTAAAGTACTGAACTTCACTGCTCACAGAACTCCATGTATTGTGCTGGAGTTTTTTCACTGCTTCTCTGGGGCCCATATAGCGTGATACCACAAACTCCTCCTAGGCCTAGAACTGAGCTGGAGGTTCAACCACCTAAAAGAGAAATCTTGTCTCCGGGACATTTTGGGGCCAAATGGTATCTTCCCCTATGGTGCCCTTCCTGCGAATCCTGCCCAGCTCGGCTTGGATCTCAGTGGGCTCAATAAAGAGATATAATGCTGTTGGGTTGGTATCGTATTGGGTCAGGTTTACAACTACCCTGTGGGGTTCTATCTTGTTGGATTTGATCTTGTCCCATATCCTACATAAGTAGAGATGAATGAGGCACTTTGTTTTCTCAGGGGCTACCTCTTGGAACAGGTAAAGCCTATCTGTGTCTACAGCATGTGGGATTAACAAGCAGACATAACGTGGCCTTGCTGATGCTTGGGGCTGTGGTCATGTGCTGATACCAGGAGTAATGCAAAAGAGCACTGTGCAGTGCATTGGGCATGCTAGATTTCTGTTTACCATAATTATAGGTGACATACAACAGGTCCCTGCGCAGGTGCTGTAGTTCCCCATTAGTGACTCTCTTTTGACTCTGTAGGATTACCCACAGTTGGCAGATTGCCCATAATCACAGAAATATACATAACCTTTCTCTTGTTATTGCAATTCAAGGGTCACCTGGGAGTCCTCTGTGCTCCTCCAGTGGCTGTGTCCTTCTTATCAGTTCAAACAAAAAATGTTTGTGGACTTAGTTCATGGAGGGTTCTTTGTATAAGGGTTCAACCCCACATCAGAGAGGTGGACCCACATACTCTTCCCTCCACCTTGAGGGCTGTGGGTATTGTGAAGATCACCACCCCCTTAAACATAGCCTCTTTCCGCTTCCTTGCAAAGTTTTGAATGTACCCTTCTAGTCCGGGCTGGGGTGTTTGAAATGACAGCTTGGCTTTGGTGCACTTAGTTGTTCTGCGGTTGACCTGTTTGGATAAGAACCTAGCAGTTTTGGTTAGTTCTGAAAGATATGTATGTAATTCATCTCCTAATGCCTTGGAGCTAACCTTGGAATTTAACTTGGCCCTAGTTTTTGGGATGGGCATTCCCATCAATTTACCAGTGGTGGTTGTAGGAGGCTGGACTGGCTTGTAGTGAGTACCAAGGGGTACTGGCACCTTGCACCAGGCCCAGTTATCCCTTATTAGTGTATAGGGTGTCTAGCAGCTTAGGCTGATAGATAATGGTAGCTTAGCAGAGCAGCTTAGGCTGAACTAGGAGACGAGTGAAGCTCCTACAGTACCACTTAGTGTCATATGCACAATATCATAAGAAAACACAATACACAGCTATACTAAAAATAAAGGTACTTTATTTTTATGACAATATGCCAAAGTATCTTAGAGTGTACCCTCAGTGAGAGGATAGGAAATATACACAAGATATATATACACAATAGCAAAAATATGCAGTATAGTCTTAGAAAACAGTGCAAACAATGTATAGTTACAATAGGATGCAATGGGGAAACATAGGGATAGGGGCAACACAAACCATATACTCCAAAAGTGGAATGCGAACCACGAATGGACCCCAAACCTATGTGACCTTGTAGAGGGTCGCTGGGACTATTAGAAAATAGTGAGAGTTAGAAAAATAACCCTCCCCAAGACCCTGAAAAGTGAGTGCAAAGTGCACTAAAGTTCCCCTAAGGACAAAGAAGTCGTGTTAGAGAAATAATGCAGGAAAGACACAAACCAGCAATGCAACAACTGTGGATTTCCAATCTAGGGTACCTGTGGAACAAGGGGACCAAGTCCAAAAGTCACAAGCAAGTCGGAGATGGGCAGATGCCCAGGAAATGCCAGCTGCGGGTGCAAAGAAGCTTCGACTGGACAGAAGAAGCTGAGGTTTCTGCAGGAACGAAAAGGGCTAGAGACTTCCCCTTTGGTGGACGGATCCCTCTCGCCTTGGAAAGTCGTGCAGAAGTATTTTCCTGCCGGAAGGACGCCAACAAGCCTTGCTAGTAGCAAATCGTGCGTTTGGCGTTTTTGGACGCTGCTGGGGCCCAGGAGGAACCAGGAGGTCGCAAATTGGACCTGAAGAGAGAGGGGACGTCGAGTAAGACAAAAAGCCCTCACTGAAGCAGGTAGCACCTAGAGAAGTGCCAGAAACAGGCACTACGAGGATGCGTGAAACGGTGCTCGCCAAAGTTGCACAAAGGAGTCCCACGTCGCCGGAGACCAACTTAGAAAGTCGTGCAATGCAGGTTAGAGTGCCGTGGACCCAGGCTTGGCTGTGCACAAAGGATTTCCGCCGGAAGTGCACAGGGGCCGGAGTAGCTGCAAAGTCGCGGTTCCCAGCAATGCAGCCCAGCGAGGTGAGGCAAGGACTTACCTCCACCAAACTTGGACTGAAGAGTCACTGGACTGTGGGGGTCACTTGGACAGAGTCGCTGGATTCGAGGGACCTCGCTCGTCGTGCTGAGAGGAGACCCAAGGGACCGGTAATGCAGCTTTTTGGTGCCTGCGGTTGCAGGGGGAAGATTCCGTCGACCCACGGGAGATTTCTTCGGAGCTTCTGGTGCAGAGAGGAGGCAGGCTACCCCCACAGCATGCACAAGCAGGAAAACAGTCGAGAAGGCGGCAGGATCAGCGTTACAGAGTTGCAGTAGTCGTCTTTGCTACTATGTTGCAGGTTTGCAGGCTTCCAGCGCGGTCAGCAGTCGATTCCTTATCAGAAGGTGAAGAGGGAGATGCAGAGGAACTCGGATGAGCTCTTGCATTCGTTATCTAAAGTTTCCCCAGAGACAGAGACCCTAAATAGCCAGAAAAGAGGGTTTGGCTACCTAGGAGAGAGGATAGGCTACTAACACCTGAAGGAGCCTATCAGCAGGAGTCTCTGACGTCACCTGGTGGCACTGGCCACTCAGAGCAGTCCAGTGTGCCAGCAGCACCTCTGTTTCCAAGATGGCAGAGGTCTGGAGCACACTGGAGGAGCTCTGGACACCTCCCAGGGGAGGTGCAGGTCAGGGGAGTGGTCACTCCCCTTTCCTTTGTCCAGTTTCGCGCCAGAGCAGGGGCTAAGGGGTCCCTGAACCGGTGTAGACTGGCTTATGCAGAATTGGGCACCTCTGTGCCCAACAAAGCATTTCCAGAGGCTGGGGGAGTCTACTCCTCCCCTGCCTTCACACCATTTTCCAAAGGGAGAGGGTGTCACACCCTCTCTCAGAGGACGTTCTTTGTTCTGCCATCCTGGGCCAGGCCTGGCTGGACCCCAGGAGGGCAGCTGCCTGTCTGAGGGGTTGGCAGCAGCAGCAGCTGCAGTGAAACCCCAGGAAGGGCAGTTTGGCAGTACCAGGGTCTGTGCTACAGACCACTGGGATCATGGGATTGTGCCAATTATGCCAGGATGGCATAGAGGGGGCAATTCCATGATCATAGACATGTTACATGGCCATATTTGGAGTTACCATTGTGAAGCTACATATAGGTAGTGACCTATATGTAGTGCACGCGTGTAATGGTGTCCCCGCACTCACAAAGTTCAGGGAATTGGCTCTGAACAATGTGGGGGCACCTTGGCTAGTGCCAGGGTGCCCTCACACTAAGTAACTTTGCACCTAACCTTTACCAGGTAAAGGTTAGACATATAGGTGACTTATAAGTTACTTAAGTGCAGTGTAAAATGGCTGTGAAATAACGTGGACGTTATTTCACTCAGGCTGCAGTGGCAGGCCTGTGTAAGAATTGTTAGAGCTCCCTATGGGTGGCAAAAGAAATGCTGCAGCCCATAGGGATCTCCTGGAACCCCAATACCCTGGGTACCTCAGTACCATATACTAGGGAATTATAAGGGTGTTCCAGTAAGCCAATGTAAATTGGTAAAAATGGTCACTAGCCTGTCAGTGACAATTTGGAAAGAAATGAGAGAGCATAACCACTGAGGTTCTGATTAGCAGAGCCTCAGTGAGACAGTTAGTCACTACACAGGTAACACATTCAGGCACACTTATGAGCACTGGGGCCCTGGGTTACTAGGGTCCCAGTGACACATACAACTAAAACAACATATATACAGTGAAAAATGGAGGTAACATGCCAGGCAAGATGGTACTTTCCTACAGTGGTCTGGTGTGGTGTGAGATGGTGATCATTGCTAGGTGTGTTTCTTAGTGCAAATAAGGCTAGGGGCAGACAGTGGAGCCATTAATTTATAATGGTGGTGCAAATTTTAATTATTCTGTTTTGTTTTTTAACAGGCCATTGAGCCTTTCTATGATGTTGTTACTTTGGGGGTAGTATGCTGATGCTAATGTATCCATTATTCCTAGCTGGGTACAGATGTTGTCAAACATGGTGTTGACAAAGTGTTTCCCATTTTTCAGTCAAAGTCTGGCACCCCCCGCTTTTACCTCCCTAACCAGGAAGGTTGCAGCTGCTTTAGCATCACAGTGAAAGCAAGGTTCGATTTCAATCTATTCTAGAGTATGGACAGACAACTAAATCAATCAATCATGTAGATGAAGTTGATGTGCAATGAATTGAAGGTTCTAGTTGGTCTAGGGATGAACAATGCTCTAACCTATAGTGTAGATTTAGGTGATACAATTATCAAATGGTGTACTCGTTTAGGTACATAATTAACACATCTGTAATGTTGGGGATAAACCAGTCAGTCTGAAATTTCACCAGCATGTATTCTTTTGCAGTGTGTGCTGGATGGTGCAATTGGGGCAGTGCTATGTTGACACAGCTCTGGATTGTGAATATTTTTCCCGTGGGTGTATGGCGATATATGAGGTCGTGTGTGGTCTGCGTGCAGCCCGTGGCTTCCCATAGCTCTTTCTCATGTGGTAACTTAGGGGCACATTTATACTCTGTGTGCGTCAAATTAGTGTAATTTATTTTTCGCTAATTCAATGCAAACCTAACTCCATATTTGTACTTTGGCTCTAGACCTGTCTAGTGCCAAAGTTATGGAGTTTGCGTCATTTTTTTGCTTGCGGGAAAACTACCTTGCGTCAATGAGATGAAAGGTAGGCGTCCCCAGGCAAAAATCAACGCTATTGCCCTAGCGCCATATGGATCTCCCTGTGCTGAAATCACGCACGGGGGAGGAGGGCCTTAATTAATGGCGCTAAGCAAGCTTATGTAATGCCTGGGTGTAGGCAGGCGTTAGGGGACATGTGGACCCTTTTAAATGGTCGGAGACCATGAAAAGAGCCCACAGCTGCCCTTCGCTGGCCCCAGGGACACCCCCACTCACCCCTACCTACACTTGGAGGACACCTAAGGATGGGGGACCCATCCCTGGTAAGTACAAGTAAGTAGAATATTTATGTTTAAAAGTGCCATAGGGGGCATCACTTGGGCCCCCCTACATGGCACAGTGCCCAATGGCCGTGCCAGGGGACATAAGTCCCATGGCTATTGGGCTGGGGGGCATGACTCCTGTCTTTACAGAGACAGAAGTCATGTCCATGGTGGTTGTGCTTTGAAAAAAATGACGCTAATCAGGTTAGAGTCAGTTTTTTAACTCTAACCTGACTAGCGCCATTCTTTTACACACAACCTCCAGTTTCCCCCACGCCTCACCCACCCGGTTAGCATCAAATATTTTGACAGTAACCAGGCCTTTGTGCCGGCTAGCATCAATCTATAAATTGACGCCCAGCGGGCATCCCGGAGGGGCGCTAGCCGGCGCTGTACTTTTTGACGCAAGCCTGCGCCGACGCAGGTTTGCGTCAAAAAGTATACATTTGGGCCTTAGTATCTTACAACTCCCTCAGATTCAATTTTGCCATTTCTTTGTATGGCTTGTCCTGAGTGGGTTTCATCTCTGCTGCCTCCTGTAAGGGAAGCATGTGTGTCTCCCCAACTGCTCCGTAAGCTGCCTTCTTTTCAATCTGGTCGGCTAGTGCTTTTCTCCGCGATACAAAGTCCTTTCCCCGGTATCCGTGCCGCATTTAACTGCAGCCACGCTTTTAGGCAGGGTCAATGCCTCAATTAGTAATTTAAGGTCCATATGCATGATGTGTGTACTGTCTGATTACAGGCAGCCTCCCTTTTCCACCTTCCTATGCTCGAATGCACTGTAGTGGTGACAGGCTGAGTCAGAGTAAATTGTTACGGTCTTCCCTGTGCTTTGGGTGAGGGCTTCAATCAACACTATTAACTCTGCCACCTGTGCTGAGCGGTGTGGTAAGAGGTTTAACTGAGCGGTGACCTGCAGCGTTTCCGAATGTCTGTGGTACGAGCTGTCACTACCTCTGCCCCAGGGTGTTCTACCCCTGTTTCCTGCTCTAGCATGGAGGATCCGTCAACAAACAGTGCCTCACTGTCTGGGATGGGATCCTCTTCTTCTGGCTGATCCCATCAGGGGTTCATGTTGCACAATCATGGATCTCCTCCCCCTCCTGAACTTCATGGGCTATGAAGGTGGTCAAGTTCACTAGGTGACATCGCACTGCTTTTAATGGTGGTCTGGAGAGCATCAGTTCATAATCCCAAACCCATTGTGTAGTCAGTGTACGTTTTCTCTTTTGTATGACTCCAAACACTCAATGTTCTGCAACAGTTTAAGTGGTGTCCCCATTACAACAGATGTGCTTTTATTGTTGGCAAAAGCTGCTGCTGCCGAAGCTTGCTCGCATGGGATGTCTAAGTGCCTGCTGTAGTAAGCAAGGGGTTTGTGTCCCAAGGAATACTTCTGCATCAATACTGCTGACATGACTCGCCCATCACTGTGGCTGAAAAAGAAGAATTCCTTATTAAAGTCTGGTATCCCTAGCACAGGGGAGCACGTTATCTCTGCTTTAAGTTTACAGAATGTATTGTGTATTTCAGGTGTCCAGGTCAGTTTCTGGCTGCCAGTTTTCAAATCTTTCATGGTCTTGTGTAGGAGGGCAATGATTGTGCTGTAGTCAAAGACCCACTGCTGGAGGTAACTGCAGAGCACCAATAATTTGTGCATGCTCCTTTTTATTTGTGGTGGTGGCATAGCCCAAATGAAGTTCGTACATTCTAGGGTGAGCCATCGACCACCCCCCCAAAATCAATTGGCTTAAATAGTTAACCTCCTGCTGCACACACTGCACCTTCCCTTTCTTTACTTTGAAACCCTTCTAGGCAAGCACAATAAGTAGAGATATCAAGTTCTGACAACATACTGCTTCAGAGGGGCTGCATATCAACATGTCATCAGTGTAATGTATCAGGGTGCTACTCGACTGGAGGTTAGCAAGATCCCACCTCAGTATTTGATTGAAGACACTTGAGGATTCACAGTACCCTTGTAGTAACCTTCTGAATAACAGCTGAACCCCTCAAAATGTGAATGTGGTCAGGTAATGACTTTCGGGGTGCAGCAGGATGCGAAAGAACACTTTTTTAATGTCTAATATGAAAAAGTGGCTTGCGTTTGCCGTTTTATTAGTTAACATTATGGAGGGGTCTGGTACTACAGGAAATTCTGGGACCACAATGTCATTGAGGAAGGGTAGGTCTTTTACCAAGCTCCACGTTCCCCCCTTACTCTTTTTGACTGGGAATATCCTCTATTGCAGGGTGATACACCCACATAAGTGACCCCCTGATCAACCAGTGCCTGAATCGTGGGTGCTATACCCTTGCCGGCTTCCCTAGAGGGTTGGCATTGGTGCACTCTGGATAGAGTGGTCCCTTCTCTCAATGTTATCTGCACAGGTTTGGCGGTATTAATGAGACCAACATCATATGCCCTGATGCTGTAAGCTTGTGAGTACCGCCATGGACATCGGGCCCCATTTCACGGCTCTACGCTAACCTCAATAGAGTCTGTAAAAATAATTTCTGAGGCTCCTGGGCACTCGCTGAACATCTGGTCATCTGCTACATGCCGTACACTGAGGCCTGGCGTTATAAAGATGATACACGCCCATATGATGTTTGCTTGGTCGGTGGCCCGCAAGACCCCATAGGCAGGCAATGTTTCAGCTGACTTTAAGCAGAACAACACTTCCTCTTGGGGTTCCCAGTCATGGTGTTCCTTCCACCATAGTTCAGATTCTTTGGGCAGTTGCAACGTCTGTCCCAGCAATTACATTGTGCTAGTGACAATCATGAGGAATGCATTACTGAAGGCAGTGGGGTCAGTGGGGACATCCTCATTTGTTTATCTGTGTTTTAGGGGCATTTTAAGAACACAGGTCTTCATTGTGAAACACCAGGGGTAGAGCAGTTCATCATCCCATTGTCAGAGAAGTGAATGGTCATGTTAGTTTGCCTATTACATCTTGTTTCAAGAGATTAATTGGAGAAGAGGGATGATATTTACAGTTGTCCCTTCATGCGACTGCCTCCTACGTCCAACTCCAGGGGTTTTGTGAATGAGACCCTCATCACTGTACACAAACACCTCTGAGTGTCCATGGAGTCTTCCCATAGGCATGACTTGGTTGCCCCTGAGTCTATCAGGAAGCTGTGAGGCATGCTATTTACTGACACTTTTATGGTGGAATCTTACTCAGATCAATTGTAGTACGGGGCATATGAGGGTGTTGGTTCACCATCCATTGGACGTTGGGTCAGCCATTGTTGTCCCTATAACCTATCTACTTCTGGTACCAGAGGAGGAACTGCGACCATGTCCCACCACTGGACGTTCTGTGATGTCTGGCCACCTTTCTTCTTTCTGCTACATACTTCATCCTTTCTGAAACTCTGCGGTGGTGCCTTCATTGGTGCTGCCACCTTTTGTGCCAATGTGGCTACATCTGTTCTTCCCAGGACCACCCATTCCCAGTTGTTTGATATTGGTACTGTGGTTCTGTCTCAGCTTTTCTCTCTCTCTCTCTCTCTCTCTCTCTCTCTCTCTCTTTCTCTTTATCTTTCTCTGAACAGGCACTTAGAAGATCTGGGGACAGAGGTCGACTCAGAGTCACAAAGGAGGGTCCCACAACGTCGGAGTCCAACTCAGCGAGTTGGGCAATGTAGGATGGAGTGCTGGGGACCTGGGCTAGGCTGTGCACAAAGGAAGCCATGCAAAAGTGCACAGAAGCCCGAGCAGCTGCAGTTCACGCAGTACACAGGATTACTGTCTGGCGTGGGGAGGCAAGGACTTACCTCCACCAAATTTGGACAGAAGGGCCACTGGACTGTCAGACACTTGGACCCAGCTCCTGTGTTCCAGGGACCACGCTCATCAGGATGAGAGGGGACCCAGAGGACCGGTGATGCAGAAGTTTGGTGCCTGCATTGGCAGGGGGAAGATTCTGTCGACCCACAGGAGATTTCTTCTTGGCTTCCAGTGCAGGGTGAAGGCAAAGAGCCCTCAGAGCATGCACCACCAGGAAACAGTCGAGAAAGCCAGCAGGATGAGGCGCTACAATGTTGCTGGTAGTCTTCTTGCTATTTTGTTGCGGTTATGCAGGCGTCCTGGAGCAGTCAACGGTCGATCCTTGGCAAAAGTCAGAGGGAAGTGCAGAGGAACTCTGGTGAGTTCTTGTATTCGTTATCTGGTGAGATGCCAACAGGACAGAACCTAAATAGCCCACAGAGGAGGATTGGCTACAGAGAAAGGTAAGCACCTATCAGGAGGGGTCTCTGACGTCACCTGCTGGCACTGGACACTCAGAGCTGTCTATTGTGCACTCACACCTGTGCTACCAAGATGGCAGAGGTCTGTGACACACTAGAGGAGCTCTGGGCACCTCCCCTGGGAGGTGCTGGTCAAGGGAGTGGTCACTCCTCTTTCCTTTGTCCAGTTTCGCACCAGAGCAGGGCTGGGGAGATCCCTGAACCAGTGTAGGCTGGCTTATGCAGAGAGGGCACCATCTGTGCCCTTCAAAGCATTTCCAGAGGCCAGGAGAGGCTACTCCTCCCAGGCCCTTCACACCTATTTCCAAAGGGAGAGGGTGTAACACCCTCTCTCAGAGAAAATACTTTCTTCTGCCTTCCTGGGACCATGTTGCCCAGCCCCCAGGGGGGCAGAAATCTGTCTGAGGGGTTGGCAGCAGCAGTAGCTGCAGTGGAGACCCCGGAAAGTAAGTTTGGCAGTGCCCGGGCTCTATGCTGGAGACCCGGGGATGCAAGGAATTGTCCCCCCAATACCAGAATGGTATTGGGGTGACAATTCCATGATCCTAGACATGTTTCATGGGCATGTTCGGAGTTACCATTGTGACGCTACATATAGGTATTGACCTATATGTAGTGCACGCGTTTAATGGTGTCCCCGCACTCACAAAGTCCGGGGAATTTGCCCTGAACAATGTGGGGGCACCTTGGCTAGTGCCAGGGTGCCCACACACTAAGTAACTTTTCACCTAACTTTCACTAAGTGAGGGTTAAACATATAGGTGACTTATAAGTTACAAAAGTGCAGTGTAAAATGGCTGTGAAATAACGTGGACATTATTTCACTCAGGCTGCAGTGGCAGGCCTGTGTAAGAATTGTCTGAGCTCCCTATGGGTGGCAAAAGAAATGCTGCAGCCCATAGGGATCTCCTGGAACCCCAATACCCTGTGTACCTAGGTACCATGTACTAGGGAATTATAAGGGTGTTCCAGTGTGCCAATCAGAATTGGTAAAATTAGTCACTAGCCTGCAGTGACAATTTTAAAAGCAGAGCGAGCATAAACACTGAGGTTCTGGTTAGCAGAGCCTCAGTGATACAGTTAGGCACTACACAGGGAACGCATATAGGCCACAAACTTATGAGCACTGCGGTCCTGACTAGCAGGATCCCAGTGACACATATCAAACATACTAACAACATAGGATGTTCACTATGAGCACTGGGCCCTGGCTAGCAGGATCCCAGTAAGACAGTAAAAACACCCTGACATATACTCACAAACAGGCCAAAAGTGGGGGGTAACAAGGCTAGAAAGATGCTACCTTCATACACAACCCCCCCAAACAAAGGACAATAAGGCTAACCTTGGCCAGTTGAGTCTTTATTGTCTAAGTGGTAATAATTGGAGAGTAGCTCTGCAATAGATTGGTTACTCCCTTTATCATCCACTATATGGTTACTTCCCTGTGGGGATGTAAACCACCCTGTTTGAAGTTTTTTAGCTAGCCAACAACGTGAAGTTATATTCTCACAGTTCCTATTAGTATGTTTTAGTTAAGAGCAGTGGGAATTGTCCACTAGTCCTATATCAAGTGATGAGAATGCCAGACAGGGATGCTGTCTCAGTAAAGCCATAGCTGGGCAAAAACGTTGGCCATAAGAGAGAACAGGGATGCTGTTTCTCTTGAGTTGGAGCAGGGCAGGGATGCTGTCCTATGAGCTCCACACTAGGGCAGGGGTGCTGTCCTAATTGTTGTGAGGCAGTGCAGGGTTGCTGCACTAAAGTTCCTCTGGGAGGGTTGGAGGGACGCTCCATGTTAACTAAAATGGTGCACTTTTTCTCACCAATATTAGTTATCCCACAGAGAGGTACTTCTAGCTCAGGGAGTTCAGCTGTGCTAGCTGATCGTTCCCTTGCTACAGGTGCCACCCCAGGAGAGGTTTCTCCCACCACAGGAATGGAATCCTGAATGGCAGGGTGGGTAGGGAATACTTTGATGCCCTTTTTTACCTGTTGTTGGAGAAGGATCCTGAGTTTTCAGGCCTTTTTCTCTCCTTTGCTTTTTCATTTCAGCTGAAATGAGAGGAAGCAATTCCTCAGGGATACCCAGCATGGATGTATGGGTATTAAACTCTACCTCAGCCCAACCTGAGGTCTCTACGTCACACTCACACACTGCGGCTGACAAAGTCTTGCAGCTTTTCTTCCTCACTCTCTCGATTCACACAAAACTAATGCAATATATTGCGAGCACCATCAAAAACTCAAATTTGCCGGTTTACTACAGGAAAGGGTAACACAATCGCTTCAGAACTTGCAGAGATTTTGCTTAGCCTCGGCCGCTACTCTCTCCTTCTCAGATCCTGCACTCGCAGGCAAAATTTCACCCGCAAATTTTACTCTCGACTTGTCAATGGGTTGTCCTAGTGCACTTTAGAACTCACCAAATCTCCATCGAAGTTTTCATTCACTCACTTTGACTCAAACTCGACTCGTCGATTTCACCATCGACCTATTCAACCGCCAAATTACATCATAAACCAAGTGTCTCATACACTTATCAATATACTCTGGAGCCTTAGACCACGCAGGGTCCGTACATTATCAACAACCACGTGGACAATTTTTGAGCACAAACCGCCACACTCACATGAAGTTCGCTGACTTCCCTACTCTGGAGTATGCATACTCCTACTAAATCATAATCATTTGGCCTAAAATCCTCACAGACTTCACAATTCACCTGCGGTATGCATAAGCTGTGCAAGCTCAAAACTCTACTTCATTCACACTATCACTAGAACGCCAATAACATACTCAAGCTCCCTTCAGTAGGCTCCGAGATTCCAGGAAAGTCATTTGTGACTTAGGGGCACATCATTTTTCCAATTTGCATCATCGAAAAAGAATAATTTTCCTAAAACCTAATTTTCTGATACACCTTACTTACTTCCAAACCACGCTCATCAATTTCTACCAGCAGACCTTCAACAATCTTATCAAACAGTGATCCCTCGTCCTGGAGCCCCAAAGGGCCAAACCATTACCTCTGCTACCAAAAACTGATAGCGTGTCAGAACCTTGATAAGTAAACTTACAAGGAGACACGCCTAGGCCGATGAACCTGTTGACCATGTTCGGAGACTTCCCAGAACGAGATATCTTTTGGCATCACAATCAATATATCAATAACTCAATCGATATTCGCAATACCTAATGGACAAATTAGTCAATAACATTTGATATAAATCAATAATGTGAACACACCATGACCTTTCAGTCATGAATAACCACACCAATTTAGTTAAGAATTTGAATATTTATTCTCTATTTGTTACAGTCTAATATCATCTCCGTTAATCTCATTAGCAATCAATCTCATGAGTAACTCTTCAAACTTTGTAATTAGAACACACTTAATCAATTCATAGAGAGTCTTTATTCAGCATTATCACATCATTAGTAAGAAGCATTTTAGTAAAGTCACAGTAGTGCAAGATTCAACAATGAAGAACCCAGTCATTTGTCTATTTGCATCAAACATTTGTGAACACCTTAACTAACCTCAAATTAGCATCAGCATGTTGGGCTTCATGCAAAGCAATTTATCAAACACAAATTTGGAAAACATCTAGCTATGGCCTCTATCAAAAGAGCAGTTGGTACCTAGAAGGGAAAGGCAAACAGACAATTTCAGTTATCATCAGATAGTTACCCCTCCAACGAATCAGCAAAAAGCGTCAGTCTTCGTCCTCAGGACATCAGTCAATTCACCATCAGCAAGGATAAGAAAGGACAAAGTCTCAGTATGGCATAGCTGAAGAATAAAGCACTTCCCTCATATGGAGGAGAAGTAAGTATCCGGTAAGAACGAACAGAAGATGGTTAAAGTATCAGAAAGAATAAACGGCAAAGTCTCAAAAGAATAATGGCAAAGTATGGTCTAAGGTAGAATGTCCTAATAATGGCTAATAATAATGGCTAACAATGGCTGATTTCTCTTCAGGTCATGCGGTTATATCAAAACTGTTGAACTAGCCCTTAATTCCCCATTGGATAATATTTGGTGCATCATTATCTCTGTCCAATAATTCTCCACGCACTTCAGTAGAATTTTCCACAAAATACAGTTCTCATGTCGATGATTGGCTCCTGGTATTGACGTCTTCATCGGTTGGAATGTCAGGTAAGAAAAGTTACACTTTACGCTCCAGTCAGTAGTCCCATTGTCTTCTCCTAATCCAGGCAGCCTTGCACCTGTTATGAATTACACAGTTGCATTCAGCAAGAATGTCTCCTTGAGCAAGTTGGGTCCCATGAGAAAGAATTTACTACGGCTACACACATATCTTACTTCTGGAAAAGTACAGCGTTGTGTCCTTCAGGAAGACAGCACATTGTACGTTAGAAAGAAACACAGTTTAATATGAGACCAGGCAGCTAGGCCCAGACCCTCGTTAACTAAGGCCTAGTACTTTAGCTAACAAACCCTTAATATGACTCTAATTATAATATGGTAATACAAATTCAAAACATTAGTACATTATTAATTCATCATTAATGAGTTTCATTAGTCTTCATATACATTGGTGGTCACTCCCCCTGGGCACATTTCAGACATGTGCATTATTTTCTACATTAACGCATTTTCTATGCATCTACATTACACACAATATTGCAAACTTTTTATGTTAATATTAATTTTAGAAGACACACTCCAAAACACCCATATGGAGCAGTGCATATCCACGATGCTGCTCTCCTTGTGTGCATGCAAAGTTGGCATTTTGTTTTTCCTGCATCGTGGGTGGGTGAGCACCAGACCGCCTTGATCCCTGATTTCTTGGTCGGCCATTCTCCTTTGATGACCAGACGGTGTGACTCTGAGCCCTGATGGTAGCCTTTCATATTTATCCGTTTCATCCCAGCACTGCACCCTGTACCTATATCTGCTTCTCTCATGTGGGGAGCGCAATGTCCTGTGCTCTTGGTCTAATTTCTGGTTATGTGTCCTTTCTCTCTTGAGCAAAAGCTCACGCCTCCCTTCCTTCCGCCATCTGGCCTGTCTCTTTTGCACAGAACTACGTGCTGCTTTCATTGACCTGTCTACACTTTTGAGTTCATCCTCTGATATTTCTTCAGCTACCTGGGCAATTTCTGTAGCCCCACCATTGCCATCATTCCCGGGGGACTGGAGCTCCCTTCCTCTCCGGAGCTTGCAAGAATCCCCGTTTAGAACCTCCATAAACTTCACTGACACCTGCTTACGCTTGTCTGACCGAGTTGGACTGCATATCCTACCCGCTCTTGAGGAGGTGTCACGTGTCATGTGTGGTGGATGGGGAATCCAGCTTTGGGGACCCTCCCTAGGAACGTGGGCTGTGGTGGAGGTGTCTGGGCTTGCTTGGTTTGGTTCTCTCTGGCTTAGATCTGACTGACCTTCTTTCTGTGGGGGGCTCATCAGCTTCTATCACTGCTGGGTTTGAGTAACCTAATGCAGGGGGTGCGAGTGTGAGCACGTCCATCCCTGCATATGGTGGGGGAGGTGCTGACCGTTTATTTGCCAACAGCATTGTAGGGCTATCACTTTTGGACTTTTTGAAGATGGCCCAGAATTCTAATAATTCCTCTCCTTTGCCTCTCTTTTGACTGGCATATTTGTTTTTTATGTGTGTTTTAGTGTGCTCAATATGTTTGTGTCAAATGTTCCATCCTTAAATCAGGGATTGTGTGTGAGTGCCACTCTTGGCAAAACTTATTTATGTCTTTTTATCTGTTTGGGAAACCTAGTTTCCATGTGCTTTAGTGGGGAACCCATGGCAATTTTATTAATTTGGCTAGTACTCTTCAAATTATGTTTTCCAAGTTTGGTTTGTTGAATCGTAAGGGCAATTCGTATGTGGTGCACTCTTACGAATTTACATACTATGAGCTAAACGCTTACAATTTCCTACATAAAACAGTTTAAACAAGCATTTAAATGAAACAAGATAGGACTGCATATGTAGAATTGTAACAGAGCAAATACGCAATGGGTTAGAACAAAACCTGCAAGAACTCATTTTTCATAATACAGTTTTTAACGAAAATCAATGTAATAACATCACATATGATAATACATTTCATCAATGATAGAAATAAATAAAATACTTTGTCAAAAGTGGATGTTTCATCACATATTATCCTCTAGCAAGAGAAGACCAGCGTGTAACATGCTTCTAAGAGAACCTGATAGTCTGCCACTATCCGCTACTAGACAAAGGTGGTAGTCACAGACACCAAATTGTAATAACTTAGGAATCACCGGCCCCTCTTGCCCACAGACAAGTTACGCCCAGTTTACTGGGTCCAAGATTTCCTTAAAGTCTGACCCAGGGGTCAAGCGTACGCTCTGTCACACCCAGACGTCCAAGCAACCAACACCTCTCACTCCTTCCAGATACAGTGTTAAGAAACCGGTTTAGCACTGAGAAATCCTTTTTAGCAAAAAAATTATGAGACTGAAATGTCAACTCACCAATCAGTATGGCTCTATTACAAAAATGGCGCCCTGGGAGCCATAAAGGGCTATACAAATAAATATTCACCTTTCCTACCATGCTGACTGTCGAAAAAAGGTGACTTTCGCGGGATCACCTCTGAGGTTGTCTTAAAACTGATACATTTGTGCCATTTAAATAGGTCATATGCCAGACCCTGCCAGTGGCAGGGCGTTCAGGTTATCTTTTTACTTCTCTTTCTAGTTAGCCATACACCAAATGCTTTAAAAGACAATGTCTCAGGTTTAAATGTAGTCTTTTATCCTCTGTGACGGCTACTTTAGGATGGACCTCAGCCCTGTGGATTCAGCAGAACTTCCAATCAATTTGTTGTTGTGCAATGTAAATCCATCTGGGTGGGGCCACCTTCCTGCGGCTGCAGTTAGGTACAAGGTCCCATTCCCTTCTGGGTGGCTCAAGAAAAGGTTGCCGTGTTCGAAATCCTTAGTAAAAACATAAGACAAGAGTAATTTGGCAAAACAGGAAGAGTTAATTTATTTAAACAGTTTGGCCGAGAGAACAGTTTCAGGCACAAGGTCTAAGGACTGTCTCTATTACACAATGGGTTCGCGTTAATCTTATATAGAAACTTACAACAAGCAATTAAAAGTTTCCGGTGTACTATATATGGTGGGGAATGTTGATTGCTGCCTTAAAGTCAAAAATTAATTGTCAAATGGTTTAGAAGGCTCGCCTTGTGTGTAGTGGTAACCTATGGTACTTACACCTTATACCACGTCCAGGTATCCCTTATTAGTGTAGTGGATGAGCAGCCAAGGCTTATCTAGGAGACATGCAAAGCTTATGCAATACCACTAAAGTCAAACAGTACTCACAGAGTACTCACACACATGAAAGAAAATACTCAGTGTTACAAAAATAAAGGTACTTTTATTTGGTAACACAAATACCAAAAATACCATAGAGACTATACTCCCTTAGGAGGGAAGTAATACACAGATTATATACACTAGTATGCAGAAATAGGCATAAAAAAAGTTGGGAAACAGTGCAATTAGTAAAAATCACAATAGTTAGAAATGGGCCTGAAGGGGGCACAAACCATAAACTAAGGAAGTGGAATGCGAAAGTCAGTTCCCACCTAGGCAAATATAGTGTGTAAAGGGGAGCTGGGAGTACTAGAAAAGCCCAAAGGTAAGTATCACAACTCACCCCAATGACCAGGGATGCAGGAGTAAAACACAGTAACTTTCCCAGAACACAGCCTGTGGAAGATGGGGACCAAGTCCAAGAAGCACAGAAGGGCCCACGAAGAGCAGGAGCCCCTGCTAAGCCAGATGAAGGTGAAAAAGGAGAACCACCGGTGGAGAAGAAAAGTCAGTACTGCACCCAAGAAGACAGTCGGGTTCCTGGAAGGTACAAGTGATGTCCCACTCTGGATGGAGGATTGAAGTCAGGTTTGTGTCATCGGAGTCTGCCAACGAGCTTTGGCCCATGCAAAGCTTGTTAACGGAATAGGGTGCTGGTGGGGACTAGGAAGGACCAGGTGGACTCTACCCAGGAGAGGGAATCAGAGTGGGCCCTCAGCAACTCAGGGAGCCCACAGAACACCAGGTAGCGCACACAGGAGTCCCACAGGACGGGGACAAAAAAGTTGCAGAAGGGGCCTATGCAGCACTATGACAAAGGCTCCCACGCCGCTGGAGAACCACTCAGGAAGCTGTGCTTCACAGGATAGAGTGCTGGAGTCTGGAAAGTACTTGGAGGAAGGGTGCCAACAAGCCTTGGCAGCTGCAAAAGACTGTGTGCAAGGGAATACCTTCTTGTGTGGGGAAGCAAGGTCTTACCTCCAACAAAGTGGGACAGCTGGACGAGAGGACCATGGGGACCACTTCAGTCTACCACCTGTGATGCAGAATCCACACAGCTCATCAGGAGAGGGCATCCACTCAGCCAGTCGTCATCACATTGGTGCCTGCAGAGGCAGAGGAATGACTCCTTCATCTCAAGGGAGATGCCTTCTTCCTTCTGATGCAGGCTGAAGACAGGCTATCTTCAGAGGATGCACGACTGGGAAACTATTGCAGTTGGTGACAGGAGCCGTAGATACAATTTCGGAGGAGGCATCTTGCTTCTATGTTGCAGCTTGTAAGTTCCTGGAGGGTCCAGATGCAGTTTCTTCAGTGGGAAGGAGGATGCAGAGGATTCCTGCTGGAGTCTTGCAATCTGAATCTGAGGAACCACCCAAAGGTGAGACCCTATATAGCTCTGAAAGGGGGATTGGTCACCTAACCAGGTAAGCACCTATCAGGGGAGGACTCTGACGTGACCTGCTGGCACTGGCCACACAGATGCTCCTAGAGTTCCCTGTCAACCTTGAATCCCAGATGGCAAAACCAGGGACCCTCTGGAGGAGCTCTGAACACCACCCCTGGGGTGGTGATGGACAGGGGAGTGGTCACTCCCCTTTCCTTTGTCCAGTTTCATGCCAGAGCAGGGTCCCTGAACCGGTGTAGACCGGAGTATGCCCGGAGGGCACCAGAATGTGCCCTTCAAAGCTTATCAGTGGCTTGGGAAGGCTACCTCTGTCAAGCCATGAAACACCTATTTCCAAAGGGGGAGGGTGTAACACCCCTCTCCCAAAGGAAATCTTTTGTTCTGCCTTCCTGGGCTCGAGCTTTTCAAGCAACAGGAGGGCAGAGACCTGTCTGTGAGGTAGCAGCAGCTGGGACTGCCTGGAAGACCTCAGAAGGCTGTAATGGCAATACTGGGAGTCCTCTAAGGAGCCCCCAGAGTGCATGGAACAGAGCATGCACCACCAGGAAACGGTCGAGAAAGCCATCAGGATGAGGCGCTACAATGTTGCTGGTAGTCGTCTTGCTACTTTGTTGTGGTTTTGCAGGGATCCTGGAGCAGTCAGTGGTCGATCCTTGGCAGAAGTTGAAGAGGGAAGTGCAGAGGAACTCTGGTGAGCTCTTGCATTCGTTATCTTAAGACTTCCCCAGAGGAGAGACCCTAAATAGCCAGAAAAGGAGGTTTGGCTGCCAAGAAAGGAGGATTGGCTGCCAAGAAAGGTAAGAGCCTATCAGAGGGGGTCTCTGACATCACCTGCTGGCACTGGCCACTCAGAGCAGTCCAGTGTGCCCCCAACACCTCTGTTTCCAAGATGGCAGAGGTCTCAGACACACTGGAGGAGATCTGAGCACCTCCCCTGGGAGGTACTGGTCAGGGGAGTGCTCACTCTCCTTTCCTTTGTCCAGTTTCGCACCAGAGCAGGGCTGGGGGATCCCTGAACCAGTGGGGCCAGTGACTGAACAAGAATCCATGGAGTGCCTTTGCGCTCCCTGTGAAAATCGTTTATCCCAGGGCCCCATACAGAAGAAAAGTCAGGAGTGCTGTCACACCCCCATAAAGATGGCTGAAGGGACCCCTGAACCCATCCCAGGGCCCGCAAGAAAGTGCAAATGCTGATGGGGACTGCCGTCAAAGTCCCCCAGGGTTGCCTAGCAGGCTGCCACCAACATTGGCACTTCCTGCAGCAGTTAGCAAACACCAGAGGAGAGGCAGGGGAGCACTGGCAGGCCTTCCCCATGAAGCCTGTCCTCAAGCCACCTTACCGGAGTCTGCCTGCCAGAACAGGCAGACCACAAATGTCAGGAGTGCCGGCTCCTGCGGCAGCACCAGGTGCTGCCCGTGCGGGGAGCCAGCGGGAGCAGCCAGGGATGGGCTCCATGAGCTTCTCCCCAGTGTCACCTACCTCACAGGTGGTGTCTGGGTGGAACTGGGCACCATTGAAGATGGGGGCAGCCGGAGGTGGGTTTCCCGTGCTGCTCTCCAATTAGGAGACAACAGAACAGAGGTGTCCGGGTGGGACCGGACACTTCCCAAACAAAGAGGAATGCGGTGTGAGGCCACATAGCAAAACTGCAGATAGAAGTGAATCGGCTCTCCCATGCACAGTGGGAGAGCCGCTTATTAAATATGCATACCGCCCCACAATGCCTTGCGAGTCACAGCATTTTCCTTAGCTCCATACACAGCTTGTGGTGGCCAGAGGAAGATGGACAGGGTAGGCTGCAGGAGCAGAGCAGCCTCCCCCCAATGCTAAGTTTTGTGTCCCAACCCTAGGTTGGGTGGAACAAGAGCATTATAACTCCCAAGGGTTCAATGTATTCTTCATGTCCTTCCTACTGGAACTTTTGTTTTGCTGGTGGAACGGTATCCTCCAGGGAAAAAAGGCTGTAATTGCAAGTGTTTTACTGCAAGACTGAAAAGGTGTGGTCCCATTAGGGAGACTAATGATATGACTTGTCAAGGGTCATAGGACAAGGCACTCTATAGGGCGGCTGGATGGTATTTCACAATGTTAATCAAGAGTAATCTGAATGTAATCCTAACAGCACAAATTGTTCCAACATGCCGATACATGTTCTTGTCCATGTCCATTTTAGTAATGAGACTGACAGCCACCAATGCTCAAAGTAGGTGTACTTTATTGCAAGATTTAGGTGCTCTCACTCCAAGTTACAGTCAAATATTGCTTTGGGATAAAAGTAAATGTTTTGCCATGGGGGTTGTGGGATTATATTTCCCCTCAGGGGGTAGCAAGAATGATTACGCAATGACATCCAAAAGTAATTCTTTCAACTTGTGTATATTTGTAAATTGTTGTATATTATTGAGGGGTGTGTGCGTAATAAATGTACTTTTACTTTATCAAAAGAAAAAAGTACAGACTGGACAATCATTTATTGAGGGTTATTCTTGTGTGCTGGTGAATGGCGATTACTAGCCCAAACCACCTCCCTTGAGTAAGCCTTGGACTGCTCTGCAATGCTATTACATGAAAGTCAAGTTCTACAATGGGGTGTTTTGTTCCCAGTGGTGGTCGAATGCCGACCCATCACTTGTGCAGGCCACACAACTAATGACCCCCTGTGTAACGCTGCAACGCGACCAAAAAAATATATAGTCATCTACTCAGACAGTGGTGCACCCAGTCAGAGACCCACATAGGCTCTCATGCAGCCACTCACGGACCCACTCGCACACTGACACAGCCACTCACCAACCCACTCAGACACTGACAAATCCACTTACAGACCCACTCAAACACTGACACATTCACTCACAGACCCACTCAGAGCCTCATGCACACACTCACAGACCCACTCAGACCTTCACACACTAAGTCACTGACCCACTCAGACCCTCACCCACACACTCACAAACCCACTCAGACACTGATGCACCTATTCACACACCCATTCAGACACTGATCAATCCATTTACACACCCCCTTAGACCCTCATGCTCCTACTGACAGACTCACTCAGACACTGATGCACCCACTCACACAGACTCTGACACATCCACTCACATACCCGCTCAGAGCCTCACGTACCCACTCACACTCACTCAGACACTCCCACTCACAGACCCACTCAGACACAGATGCACTCACTCATTGGCCCACTCAGGCAGTGACACACCCACTCACTGACCCACTCAGACACTGACACATCCATTCACAGACTCACTCAGACACTGACACACCCACTCATAGACCCACTCAGATTCTCATGCATCCACTCACAAACCCATACAGACACTGACACATCCACTCACAGACCCACTCAGGCACTGATGCATCCACTCACAGACCCACTCAGAGGCTCATGCTGCCACTCACAAACAAACTCAGACCCTCATGCACACACTCACAGGCCCACTCAGACACTGACACATATACTCACAGACCCATTCAAACCCTCACACACACACTCACAAACCCACCCAGACACTGATGCACCCACTCACTGATCCACTCAGACACTAACACATCCACTCACAGACTCATTCAGAGCCTTATGCACCCGCTTAAAGACTCACTCATACACTCCCACTCTCGGACCCACTCAGACACTGACACACCCACTCACCAACCTACTCAGAGACTGACGTACCCACTAACCAACCCACTCAGACACTGACACATCTTCTCACAGACCCACTCAGACACTGATGCACTCACTCACAGACCCACTCAAACCCTCACACACTGAGTCACAGACACCCTCAGATCCTCACCCACACATTCACAGACCCACTCAGGCACTGATGCATCTATTCACACACCCACTCAGACACTGATGAATCCATTTACAGACCCCCTCGGACCCTCATGCGCCACTGACTGACCCACTCAGACACTGACACATCCACTCAAATACCAGACCAGAGCCTCGTGTACCCACTCAGATTCTCATGCACCCACTCACAAACCCAGTCAGACCGTCATGCACACTCACAGGCCCACTCAGACACTGATGCCCCACTCACTGATCCACTCAGACACTAACACATCCACTCACTGACTCATTCAGAGCCTCATGCACTCACTTACAGACTCACTCATACACTCCACTTTCGGAGCCACTCAGACACTGATGCACCCACTTACCAACCCACTGAGACACTGACACATCCTCTCTCAGGCCCACTCAGACACTGATTTACTCACTCACAGACCCACTCAGACCCTCATGCACCAACTCACAGACCTACTCTGACAGACACATCTACTCACAGACCCACTCAGGCATGGATGTCCCCACTCACAGACCCACTCAGACACTGATACACTACCTCACAAATCTACTCAGACCAACATGCACCCTCTCACAGACCCATTTAGACCCTCACACCCACTCACAAATCCACTTAGACCCTCATGCACCCACTGAAAGACCCACACAGACACTGAGGCATCTACTCACAGACCCACTCTGCCACTGATACACCCACTCACAGACCTACTCAGACACTAACACACCCACTCAAGACCCACACAGACACACTCTACCACTGATGCACCCACTCACAGACCCACTCAGACACTAACACACCCACTCAAAGACCCACACAGACCCTCACACCCCCACTCACAGACCCACTCAGACACTTATGCACCCATTCAAAACCAACTCAGATTCTCATGCACCCATGCATAGACCCACTCAGACACTGACACTAACTTACATACCCACAGAGATCCTCATGCACCCACTCACAGATGAATTTAGACCCAACCACTTACAAATCCACTCATACCCTCAGGCATCCACTCACAGACCCACACAGACACTGAAACATCCACTCACAGACCCTCATACACCCACTCACAGATCCACTCTGACACTTACACATCCACTCACAGACCCACTCAGACACTTATGCACCAAATGACAGACCCACTCAGACTCTCACATACCCATTCACAGACCATACAGACACTTATGCACTCACTCAAACCCTCATGCCCACACTCACAGACCACACTGAGACTCCCTGCACCAAATCACATGCCCACGCAGGCACTGATGTATCCACTCACAGACCCACTCAGACAATGACGTACCCATTTACAGACCCACTCATACCCTCATGCATCCACTCACAGACCAACTCAGACACTTACACACCAACCCACTCAGACCCTCAAGATCCCACTCTCAGACCCACACAGGCACTGACACACTCACTCAGACCCACGGAGACCGTCACCCACACACTCACAGACCCACTCAGAGACTGATGCACCTACTCACAGACCCACTCAGACCCCCATGTGCACACTCACAGACCCAGTCAGACCCTTACACATCCAGTCACAGACCGACTCAGGCCCTCACCCACACACTCACAGATTTACTCAGACCCTGATGCATTTACTCACAGACCCACTCAGACCCTCAGACACCCACTGACAGACTCACTAAGACACTGACACACCCATTCACATACCCACTCAGACATTGATGTCCCACTCACTGACCCACTCAGACACTGACACATCCACTCACATACCCACTCAGAGCATCATGCACTCACTCACAGACACTGACATATCCACTTATAGACCAACTCAGGCACTGTTGCACCCACTCACAGACTCACTCAGAGATGCATGCAGCCACTCATAGACCCACTCTGGTGCTCATATAAACACTCACAGGCCCACTCAGACCCTCCCACACCCAGTCCTCCCTCCCACCTCCCCCTCTTAATGGTGGCTGCTGTGTGGAGCCCCGTGTGACCCCCTGACCTGGTTCTGGCCAGGAGTCCACTTGGCTCCACCAGCCACCTCCGTGCCCCTGATCCCCACCTGCCACCAGGATTTAGAGATCGAGGCCCTCCACCACCCTCAGGCACCCACTTGCGCCTCATCCCTGGTGCCTAGTGGTAGGCTTATTGTGTTGTTGTACTCTGACTGTTGCATTTTGTTATTTCGTTTATCTGAATAGTTTTTTCGTTTTCTGTATTGCTTTTATTAGCCTTTGTGCCACTTTTGTAGCCAGTTTTGTTTTTTCCGCCCTTTTCTGGCTCGCCCGTCTCAGCAGGCTCTCGCCGGTCTTCTGGGCCCTGCCGCTGCATCCTCTGTGGCCCCTTCCCCCTCGCCTGCCCATTGGTCCCTTCCCCCCACCTCCCAGCTGCTCCTCCCTCCCACCACCCCCTCTTAATGGTGATCGCTGTGCGGCCGTGCCGCTGGCACGCCGGAGGCACACCAGAGGTAAGCCCATCTGTGCCCGCCCGCGCCAGGACCGCGCCCAGTGCCAGTCCCCCTGGCCCTTGCTGCCCCAACCCCCTGTGGCAGCTATACTCTTCCACTAAGCTACACGCCCTCAACCCAGGTCAGCATCCCACCTGCGCCCAAGCCAACCCCAAGCACACACACGGACCTTTCACATGTCATGCATGCCGCTTCTCTAGCACCCCCACAAACACCAACCACACCAACACGCTCCACACCAACTCTACCAAGCCCCGCAACAACACTAACATGGCCCACAACAACGCCAACACGCACCACAACAATAGCCCCTGCAACCACCTTAACTGCATACTCGTAAACACCCGCTTTGTACACAAGCACGCCATCGAGCTCTGGGACCTGATCACAACACACTCCCCTGACATCGCCTTCCTCACGGAAACGTGGCTGAATCTCTCATCTGAACCCGACATAGACATAGCCATCCCAGAAGGCTACAAAATCTCTTGTAGAGACCATCTAAACAATCTGGGAGGTGGCATCGCCATTATACATAAAAGCACCATCAAGATCACCACCAACACCCACGACACCCTAGGCAACGCAGAACACCTACACTTCCTAATTCACATAAACGCCAACACCACCCTCAGAAGAACCCTCATTTACAGACCACCAAGACCTCACACCCCTTTCTGTGACGCGATCGCTGACACCATCAGCCCCCACGCCCTCACCTCCACAGACTACATACTCCTTGGTGACATCAACTTTCACCTGGAGAACGCCCACGACCACAACTCCACAACCCTGCTAGACAACCTCACAAAGCTAGGACTCAAACAACTAATCACTTCACCCACTCACTCAGCAGGACACACGCTAGATGTGATTTTTACCTCCAGCAACCATATAACTTTCACGCACACCACCGAACTCCACTAGACCGACCACCACTGTGTCCACTTCTCCTTCATGAAACCCCCCACCCACTACTGACAACACACCACACTCTATCGTATGTGGGACAAGATCCCCATACCTGAACGCCAAGCTCGCACAAACTCCCCCCCCACCAGTGACCCCAACATCGCTGCCCACAACCTCACACAATGGATTACAACCTGCTCAGACTCACTCACCCCTCTGAGAAGAAACACCACCTGCATCATGAAGACCGCCCCCTGGTTCACCACTGAACTCCAAGCCTCCAGGCGTGAATGCCGCAAAACCGAGAAAGTTTGGCGCCAAGAACCCTCCATGATCAACTTCTCCAACCTCAAAACCCCCATATGCAAACATCACCAACTCATCCGAACCACCAAAAGGGCTTACTTCAAAGAACGCATAGATAGTAACTCACATAACAGCAAAGAACTATTTACCATCATCAAAGAGCTCACCAAGCCCAAATATTGCAACACCGACCCCACTCACACACAAAACCCTTGCAACTCCGTCTCCAACCACTTGCACCTCAAAGTTTTTGACATACACAACAGCTTCACACCACCTGCACCCACCATCACCACCACCGACACAACCAACACCACATCCCCCAACTGCAACCAACTACATACCTGGGCCCCTACCAATGATGAAGAAAACAAAAAAAATGAACTCCATCCACTCAGGCTCCCCCACAGACCCCTCCCCCCACTACATCTTCAACAAGGCCAGCCCAATCATCGCTCCCCAGCTTCGCGCCGTAATCAACAGCTCCTTCGACGTCGCCACCTTCCCAAACTCCTGGAAGCACGCCAAAATAACCTCACTCCTCAAAAAACCCAAAGCAGACCCAGATGACCTCACAAACTATCGCCCCATTTCTCTTCTCCCCTTCCCCGCCAAGGTCACTGAGAAGCTAGTGAACACCCGCCGGTCTCACTTCATAGAGGAAAACATAGCACTTAACACCTCCCAGTCTGGATTCCGCAAGAACCACAGCACTGAGACCACCCTCATCGTCTTCACTGACGACATCAGAACCAGAGTCGACAAGGGCGAGACCGTCGCACTCCTCTTCCTGGACTTATCCGCAGCCTTCGACACTGTTTGCCACCAAATCCTCCGTACATGCCTCTACGATGCAGGAATCCGACACAAGGCCCTGGACTGGCTCGCCTCCTTCCTCACCGAAAGAATCTAGAAAGTTTGCCTACCTCCCTTCCAGTCCCCAGCAACCAAGATCATCTGCAGGGTCCCCCAAGGGTCCTCCCTCAGCCCTACCCTCTTCAACATTTACATGGCCCCACTCGCCAACATCCTCCGCCCTCACAGAATCACCATCATCTCCTATGCAGACAACACCCAGCTCGTCATCTCCCTCATCAGGAGCCCCACCACTGCCAAGACTAACCTCCACGCCAGACTCCTCAACACTGCCAAATGGATGACAGCAAGCCACCTCAAACTCAACTCCAACAAAACCGAAATCATCATCATCATCATCATCTTCAGCCCCAACAAGACAGTATGGGATGACTCCTGGTGGCCCACCGCCCTAGGACCACCCCCAACACCCTCCACCCACGCACGCAATCTCGGCATCATCTTGGACTCACCTCTCTCCATGGCCCAGCAAATCAATATAACTTCCTCCTGTTTCAACACCCTCCTCATGTTGCGAAAGACCTTCAAATGGATCCCCATAGAAACCAGGAAGATCATCACCTATGCGCTCATCAGAAGCAGACTAGACTACGGAAACGCCCTCTATGCTGGTACTACAGTCAAGCTTCAGCAGAAACTCCAGTGGATCCAGAACGCAGCCGCACGTCTCATCCTGAACCTCCCACGCCATGAACACATCTCCGGTCACCTCAGATCCCTTCACTGGCTACCCATCAGCAAAAGGATCATTTTCAAAGTCCTCATCCATGCCCACAAATTCCTCCACAACACTGGACCAGCCTACCTCAACGAAGGAGTGAACTTCCACACTCCCACTCGTCTCCTCCGCTCTGCTGACTTTGCCCTCGCCACAGTCCCCCGCATCCAATGCATCATCTCCGGAGGCAGATCCTTCTCCTACCTTGCCTCCAAGACCTGGAACTCCCTCCCCACCAACCTACGCAAGACCCAGGACCTCTTGACCTTCAGAAAACACCTCCAGACATGGCTTTTTGAACAGTAAATCGGCATCCCCCACTGTTTTTTTTTGTTCTCCCCCCAACATCGCCTTGAGACCATCCCGGGTGAGTAGCGCGCTTACTAATTTTTTTTGATTGATTGAGTCACAGACCCACTCAGATCCTCATGCGTGCACTCACAGACCCATTCAGACCATATGCACCCACTAACAGACTCACTCAGACACTGACACACCCACTCACATTCCGACTTAGACACTATTACACCCACTCACTGACCTACTCAGACACTGACACATCCACTCACATACCCATTTAGACCCTCATGCACCAACTCACAGACTCACTCAGACACTCCCACTCACAGACCCACTCAGAAACTGACGCACCTACTCAGACACTGATGCCTCCACTCACCGACCCACTCAGACACTGACACATCCACTCGCAGACATACTCAGATGCTGATGCACCCACTCAAGACCCACTCAGACCCTCATGCACCAACTCACAGACCCACACAGACACTGACACATCCACTCACAGACCCACTCAAGCACAGATGCCCCCACTCACAGACCCACTCAGACACTGATGCACCCACTCCCAAATCTACTCAGACCCTGGTGCACCCTCTCACAGACCCATTCAGACCCTCACACACCCACTCACAAAACCAATAAGGCCCTCATGCACCCACTGACAGACCCACGAAGACACTGAGACATCTACTCACAGACCCACTCAGGCACTGATGCGCTCACTTGCAGACCCACACAGCCCCTCATGCACCCACTCACAGATCCATTCAGACCCTCACGCACCAACTTACAAATCCACTCAGATCCTCATGCACTCATTCACAGACCCACACAGACACTAACACATCCACTCACAGACCCACACAGCCACAGATGCACCCACTCACAGACCCATTCAGACACTGATACACTCCCCCACAGATCCTCATATACCCTCATGCACCCACTCAGAAACCCATTAAGACCATCATACACCCACTCACAAATCCACTCAGACCCTCATGCACCCACTGACAGAACCTCACAGACACTGAAACATACACTAACAGAGCCACTCAGACCCTCAGGCACAGACTCACAGATCCACACAGACACTGACACATCAACTCAAAGACACACAGAAACCCCCATGTACCAAATCGCAGACCCACTCAGACACTGAGGCACCCACTCACAGACCCACCCAGACAATGACTCACCCTTTTACAGACTCACTCATACCCTCATGCATCCACTCACAGGACCACTCAGACACTTGCACATCCACTTACAGACCCACTCAGACACTTACGCATCCACTCACAGACCCACTGAAACCCTCATGCCCCCGCTCAAAGACCCACACAGACACTGACACATCAACTCAGACCCACAAAACCCCCATCCACCAAATCGCAAGCCCACTCAGACACTGAGGTACCCCACTCAGACAATGATGCACCCATTTACAGACACTCATACCCTCACGCACCCACTCACACTCACTCAGAAACTGATGCACCCACTCACATACACACTCAGACACTTTTGCACCCACTCACAGACCCATTGAGACCCTCATACACCTACTCACGACCCACTCAGACACTAACACATACACTCACAGACCCACTCAGATATTGATGCACCCACTCACTGGCACACTCAGAGATTCATACACCAACTCACAGACCCACTCAGACCCTCATGTGCCCACTCATAGACCCTCACAAATGCAGTACCAGATTCACTGAGACCCTCACACACCCAGTCACAGGCCAATTCAGACACTCATGCACCCACTGACAGACCCAATGAAACCCTCACGCACACACTCACAAACTCACTGAGGCACACTCTCACACACCCGCTCAGACAGTCATGTACACAGTCAGAGACTCACTCAGACACTAATGTACCTGCTCACCAACCTACTCAACACTGACACCCCCACTCACCAACCTACTCGACACTGACACATCCACTCACAGACCCACTCAGGCACTAATGCACCCACTCACCGACCCACTCAGACTTCATATACCCACTTATAGACCCACTCAAACACTGACACACTCTCTTACTGACCCACACAGACATTGATGCATCTACTCATAGACCCACTCAGACACTGACATACCCTCTGACAGACACACTCATACCCTCATGCACTCGTGTACAGACCAGCTCAGTCACTGATGCACCTAGTCACAGACCCACTCAGACAGTAATGCAGTCACTCACAGACCTAGGAGTTAGAAACATAGGGCCTAATTACGAGACTGGCGGTCTTGAGACCACCAGCCTTGCGGTGGTGGTCAGGAGCGCCTCTGCTGTGGGGGTCCGATCGACACATTACGACCCTGGCAGTCAGACCTCCAGGGTACCGCAATCTCCGCCGTGATCAGTGATCCCGAGAGGCTGACGGTAGCGAAGGTCAGAATCAGCCAGGGTGGCGCTGCATGCAGCACCGCACCACTGATTATGACCTGGTTCTCCGCCAGCCTTTTCACAGCGTTATCATCACCATGAAAAGGCTGGTGGAGAACAGGTGCAGAGGGCCACAGGGGGGGCCCTGCACTGTCCATGCACTTGGCATGGGCATTACAGGCATCCCCAGCCCAGCACCCTCACAATGCTCACTGTCTGCAAATTTTCCCAACAAAGTGTTGCAGTGATTTTTGTTGTGCACGGAAAGTTTTGTGGTGATCCGTCAAGTGGGGGCCGATAAAAAGCGAATGTCATAAAAGTTGTGATCTGTCAATTGGGGGCTGATAAAAAGCGGATGTCAAAAAAGTTGCATTTCCCATGTTAATTCTCGTAGGACCTTTAAACATGACTACAGCCCAAACTGCTGGACGAAAATACACCAAATTTTGCAGAAAGCTAGCTTTCAGTAAGCTGATTGTGCTTTCGCTTATTTGGTGTAAATCCGTTCTGCAGTTTTTGAGAAATTAAAGGGAAAACAAATGTATATATCTCTTGCTGCAGGGACTTTGCAATTATTTTGTGAACATTTCACGGAAATTTGTGAATTTTCACAAATGCACGTGCTAAAAGAAGCTCTGTAATTGGCTGACCACAACCTGACCAGAAAGTTACGGCCACCGTTTTATTGCACGGTTCCCCGGGGTGAAAATCCTAATTGAAAGTGGCATAAGGGGTCAAAGTGAAGGTACCCTGACCCCAGGGGTGTGATACAGGTGTGTTCCAATATTTTCACAAATGTTTGAAAATTATTCTCAAAATATTCACGACTATGAAACAATTTGAAAGAAAAGCCAAAGACTAATTCATACACTAATTAATTTACTCATACATGCACTCAGAGACTCATCCGCCTACTCACCACCCCCTCAGACACTTATGCACTGACTCAGACAAACTCATAGACTCAAACTCCCACTTTCACACCCATTCGGACACTCATGCACCGACTCACGTATTCGCTAACAGAGATAGGCCCTGTGGCCAACCTGCGCTGCTCACGGCCAAATGCCATGCATGATGCGGGGTTGGGTGGTTATAATGGCTTGGCTGCAAAGCCTGGCGCCAGGCCTTGCAACCAACCCTTGCTGCGCACAGCCTTCGGCGAGAGTTGGAATAACGTACAGTAATTAAAATTACATTACGTTAAAAACCATAGACCGGGCAAGGAGGCAAGTTATACTTACCTTAGGGAGCGAGTTATAGTTAATTGAAAGAACTCTAACTATAACTGCTGAATTTCTATGTTTTTGTACAAATAAATTCAGAATCTAACTATAATGACCCTGTAACCTTCGTTTTTTTTCAGTAAATATATATATAGATATTAATTATGAATGGGTTGACTTGCTTTTTTTTTTTTTTTCCTTTTTTTTCACAACTATGTTGCGATCATCGTGACATTGTCATGAACATGCTGAAAGTTTTTTTATTCAAATTTTTTCAGAAAATATAAACAAGTTTGGGCAGTAGGGTTGCCCTAAGAAGGACCTTTGTCTCCATTGTTAGTATGAGATAGTTACATGTAAGACTGGATGCAGAGTTTCAGGTTTGAAAGAAAAACTACATTGCCTTTATCTGTAAGGTGTACACCATCACTTCTACATATGCCAGTCATGGTAAAGTGTACGTTGTTGTATACTCAGCTTATGGTCCCTGAGAAATGCGGAAACCGCTTTCTTAACATGTTTTCTGGTTTTGTCAATCTGTCGGCAGAATTGGCTAGACCAGATCCATTTCTGTCTTTGGCATATGTTTGAGTATACCAAGACAGTGTGAGTGTACAGTCTCCTTAATTGTGCAAAGGTATGTTTCATTAAAATTTCCACTCCTACTCCAGGCAATGTGCCTAGGTCATGACCACCACAGTGTACAATCATGAGGTCAGTGGGTTGGTAATCTCTAATGCTTCTTACCAAAGGTACCAATTGATGGCACTTTAATCCTCTCTGCCCAATACACTTAGGGGGTCATTCTGACCCTGGCGGCCGGTGACCGCCAGGGTCACCGACCACGGGAGCACTGCCAACAGGCTGGCGGTGCTCCCAAGGGCATTCTGACCGCGGCGGTTCAGCCGCGGTCAGAAAGGGTAAACCGGCGGTCTCCCGCCGGTTTACCGCTGCCCCATTGAATCCTCCATGGCGGCGGAGCGCGCTCCGCCGCCATGGGGATTCAGACACCCCCTACCGCCATCCTGTTCATGGCGGGAAACCCGCCATGAACAGGATGGCGGTAGGGGGTGCAGCGGGGCCCCTGGGGGCCCCTGCAGTGCCCATGCCAATGGCATGGGCACTGCAGGGGCCCCCGTAAGAGGGCCCCACAAAGTATTTCAGTGTCTGCTTTGCAGACACTGAAATACGCGACGGGTGCAACTGCACCCGTCGCACCCCTGCAACTACGCCGGCTCAATTCTGAGCCGGCGTCCTCGTTGCAGGGGCATTTCTGCTGGGCCGGCGGGCGCTCTTTTGGAGAGCGTCCGCCGGCCCAGCGGAAATGTTTGAATGGCCGCCGCGGTCTTTTGACCGCGGTGCGGTCATTTGTCGGCGGTACCTTGGGGGACGGCCTCCGCCGTCCGCCAAGGTCTGAATGACCCCCTTAATGTCCACATTAGGCAAACCCAAGTCCTTCTCAATTACACTCTTTCTAGCAGCCTCCTTAGCCCAAACAATCCACACTCTAACCATTGTGAATTGAAGCAGTAGAAGCAGACAGGAGAAGGCTGGACCTGAATAATCTACTGTTGAAAATGATAGCAGCACACCTCCATTTTAACTGCATAAGTTTAAAAAAATACATAGTTTTGGGTATTGCCTAGGCCTCGGCGGAGTTCGTGGAGTTGAACTATGCGGAGCTCTGCGAAGTGCCCAAAAAACTCCACTGTGCTATGTGGAGTTCTGCAAATGGCTGAGGGCATTAGGTCATGCTGATTTTTAGCGTAAGGTGTTTTTCCCATGCTGAAAAATCAGCGCAAATCGCTCCCTACGCAACGCAAGAGGGTGCCCCTACTTTTCTGCCACTCAAGTTGATTTCCTACTCGAGCTGCAGCTACCTCAATACGAACGGAAGGTTTCTCAACATGAGTGGTCGAAACCATCTGCGACCGCCCGCGTTGAGAAATCTAAGGGAGGTGGTCTTGAGTAAGATTTTCCTTGCTCACGCTCACCAACTCACTAAGCGAAGCGCAGAGTGGGAAAAACTCTGCAAACTCTGCAATCCGAGCGGAGTTCACAACCCACCCCCAATATTGTCACGGTGTAGGTGAGTGACATTGTTTATTGGCTCCTGAACAAATAGAATTTGTACTGGTTTTGCTTCTGTACAGTAAACCTCACCTGCTGCAGGTCAACTTGTAACAAATATGCCCCTTGTAGAATGTGCTCTGAACTTGTGATCTACTTGTTCTATTGGGGTTCTATGGAGACTATGCTAAGAGTGTATTGGTGTAGGGAGCTGGCCTGGTGTGTGGTGGGTACCTAAGGTACTTACACCTTATACCAGGTCTAGGTGTCCCCTATTGGTGTAGTTTAGGCAGTGTCTAAAAGCCAGGCTCTCTAGAGGTAGCTGTAAATGAGCAGGCCAGGCTTATCTAGGAGACATGCAAAGCTCATGCAATACCACTTTAGTCACACAGCACTTACACCCATGAAAGAATACACTCAGTGTTACAAAAATAAAGGTACCTTTTTATGGTAACACAGCACCAAAAATACTATAGAGGCAATACTCCCTTAGGAGGTAAGCAATACACAAGATATATGCACTAGTTGTCAGAAATAGGCATAAGAATAGTTAGAAAACGGTGCAAACAGTGTAAAACACTATAGAGAAGAGTAGCCCTAGAGGGAGCACAAACATATATTAAAAAAATGGAATGGGAGAGTTGGACCCCCACCTAGGTAAGTGGAGTGTGTAGAGGGGCGCTGGGGATACCAGGAAAGCACAAAGGTAAGTACCACAACACCCCCAGCGACCGGGAAAGCAGGAGTAAATTAATCGAATTTTCCTAAAACACCCACTTAGAAGAAAAGAAGAGAAGACCAAGTCCCGCAGACACAGAAGAGTTTAGTAGGGGTAGGAGCCCCTGCCCACCAAGCTGAGGATGCAGGAGTTCACTGACGGTGTGGAAAAAGAGTCAGCACTGTAGCCATGGAGTCAGAGTCAGGTTCCTGGAAGATGCAGGTGATGTCCTATGCCAGAAGGAAGATTGCAGTTGGGTTTGCCTGTTCAGATTCTACCAACAAGCCTTGTCACAGGCAAAACTCACAGTTGGTGAAAGGTGGTGCTGCCGGGGACCAGCAAGCCCAGGAGGACACAACCCAGGAGAGGGAGCCAGAGGGGGCCCTCAGTATCAGAGAGAGCCCACAGAAGGCAGGAGTCCCACAGGGTGGGGACACAGAAAGTGCAAATGGAGCCCACGCAGCACTAAGAAAAGGAGTCCCATGCCACGGGAGAGCCACTCAGGGAGCTGTGCGTTGAAGGAAGGAGTGCTGGGAACTAGCGCTACATAATGCCTGAAGATCCGTTGAACGAAGTGCCAACAAGCCTAGGCAGCTGCTAAAGACACGGTGTACGGGGGTACTGTCCTGCATGGGAAGACCAGGGCTTACCACCACCCACGTTGGACAGCTGGTAGAGAGGACTGTCTGGACCAATTCCGACCACCACCCGTGATGCAGGATCCAAGCAGCAGGAGAGGGGATCAACGCAGCCGGTTGTCGTTGCTGTTGGTGCTTGCAGGGGCGTGACTCATTCACTCCAAGGGATATTCCTTCTTCTTTCCTATGCAGATTGAAGACGGGCTGTCCTCAGAGGATGCACGACCGGAGAAATGTTGCAGAAGCTGGAAGGAGTTAGAGAAATAATGTTACAGGCCAAAACTTCATCTTTGTTGCAGATTGTCGGGTCCTGGAGAGTCCAGATGCAATTTAGTCAGTCAGAAGTCGAAGTAGGGGATGCAGAGGAATACTACTGGAATCTCGGAAGCTGAATCTGAGGAACTACCCAATAGAGAGACCCTAAATAGCCCTGAAAGGGGGGTTGGTCACCTAGCTGGATGACCACCTATCAGAAGGGGGTTCTGACATCATCTGCCTGGCCTGGCCACTCCGCTACTCCCAGAGTTCCCTGCCAACCTTGGATTCAGGATGGCAAAACCCAAGGACCCTCTGTAGGAGCTCTATGGCACCACCCCTAAGGTGGTAATGGACAGGGGAGAGGACGCTCCCCTTTCCATTGTCCAGTTTCGTGCCAGAGCAGGGACTGGAGGTCCCTCAACTGGTGTAGACTGGTTTATGCATGGAGGGCACCAAATGTCCCCTTCAAAGAAAAGCAGTGGCCTGGGTAGGCTACCCCTCCTAAGCCATGCAATACCCATTTCCAAAGGGAGAGGATGTAACACCCCTCTCCCTAGGGAAATCCTTTGTTCTGCCTTCCTGGGCTTGAACTGCTCAAGCAACAGGAGGGCAGAAACCTATCTGTGAGGTGGCAGCAGCTGGGGCTGCCTGGAAAACCTCAGAAGGCTCCGGAGCAATCCTGGTGGTCCCTTAAGGAGCCCCCAGAGTGCATGGAATCATACAACCAATACTTGCAAAAGTATTGGGGTATGATTCCAACATGATTGATACCAAACATGACTAGGTTCAGAGTTACCATTATGTATCTGGACATAGGTAGTGACCTATGTCCAGTACACACATAAAATGGCATCTCCGCACTCACAAAGTCCATGAAAATGGATCTGGAGTTTGTGGGGGCACTTCTGCTAGTGCAGGGGTGCACCCACTCACAGGTACCTGCATCCTGCCCTCTGGGCTAAGAGGGACTAACATAGGGGTGACTTATGGTGACCTGGTACAGTGATCTATAGTGAAACAGGTGCAAGCACCCGGTTCACACAGATTGTAATGGTAGGCCTGCAGAACCATTTGCATGGGCTCCCTATGGGTGGCAGAATAACTGATGCAGCCCATAGGGATCCCCTGGAATCCCAATGCCCTGTGTACCGGGGTACCATAAACTAGAGGCTTACATGGGGGCACCGGTATGGCAATTGTGAGATGAAAAAGGTTCCAGCAACCAGGTTTAAAGGAGGTAGCATAATCACTGAGGTCCTCTTTGTCAGTGTGTTTGACTGTGTTCACTGGGATCCTGCTAAACAGGCAAAAAGTGGGGGGTAACCAATTTAGAGGGACGTTACTTTCCTACAATTGGGGGAAGGGTAAAGAGAGACTCTTGAATTCCAAAAAGTGTTTGGTTTCCTAGAGAGGAAATGCCAATTTAGTGTACTATGCAGCTAAATTCACAAAACTATGAAGCTATATGTGTGTTTGGACACCTGTGTTTTTCATGATTTGATCCTGATAATTGCGACTGTGTCGGATTAGAAATAAAAGCTCTAGTATAGTGGGTTATTCAAAGAGTTAATTAGAGGGTTAACATACAATAACCATTCAGAAGTGCCTTATAACTGAAAAATGTAACATGTGCTTTTATTTGCTATTATCTGCATTATCAGACAGTGCAAAGTTGAAAAGGTTGACATTTATGGTTCCTATGTGTAAGAGCGCTCACACATTCTTATGCTTAGTCTTGAGATCTCCTGAGAGTGTTGAATATATCTGAAAAGAGCAGAAAAAATATTTTAGCAGCATACTCAATTTTCAGTTAAGCCAATAAGTTTTAAGTATGAAAAAAATATTAAAAAATGCATATGTTAATGTGAGGTTGTCAAAAGAGAGTATGAAACATATAGAGAAGTATTGGAAGTGGCTGCAACCATCTGTGCACGGTAGTGTGAGTGGTTCTATACCTTCAATAATAGGTACCTAAGATACAGTTTCTTTTAGGAGCAGAGTAAGTGTGTGAAAAGTTGGTTCATAAGGTGTCCCATGGAACTGCATATTATACATGTGCTGCTGAATTGTAGAACAAAAATGTAGGCTAAGGGTTAAACTTATACTTAATGTCTTGGAAGGTGTGACAATTGTACATGCCTATACATAATGTGCTGCTCACAAGCAATGTGTTGCTTGGAATTCTGGGACTTGTAGTCTTAGTTATTCCTTTTTAGAGGAGATGTATGAGAGTAAATATTGAAAGGGAAGAACATGTGCACTAGAGGTATGTTAGAAATGGGGTCTTTAGTTGGCAGAGGTATACACCCCTGTCCAAGTAGGGACCACAATCCTAGTCAGGGTAACTCACACACAGTCCTAATTATCCTGTGCCCACCCTCGGGTAGCTTGGCACTGAGCAGTCAGGCTTAATTTAGAAGGCAATGTGTAAGAGCTTATACAATAGCACAGTGAAGACACCACAAAAAGATACCACACAGGTTTAGACAAATAGAGAATATTTTTCTGAATAAAATACTGTTGAAATGATGAACATTCAATTTACACAAGCAAAGTTATGAATTTTTAAATATGAAATCCTACTAAAGTGCATAGAAAACACAATAGCTCCAACTGGGGCTATCACGGCGTCGTTGATGGAATCGTTCCCAGTATTCCAACACCACTGGTGTCAGCCACAAAGTCAAATGGGCCCCCAAGTACCGTACCTTTTGCAAACAAAGACGTCACACGGAGTTGGAAAGAGGCGTTGTGATAGTCGATGCGGCATCAGTCCCTTACAGCTTCCGAGGAGAGAGGCGTCGGTTCCACAGTGTGAAGCAGGTGGAGGTGCGGCATCGGTTATGTTTGGATGCAGGGGATGATGCATCGTTTTCCACAATGCATCGATTCCTTGTTACCCAGCAGGGTCGCTGGTTCTGGTCCACCAAGGCGTGATGTGTCGACTTCGCAGGGTGGTGATGACCTCATGTTGCGGAGGTCCGTGACCCACTGAGTTCTGAATGCACCTGATCTCAGAAGTGCTAAGCAGGGTTGGGCCTGATCAGACAGGCCCGACTCTGCTTAGATCTTCTACAAACTCCAACGCAAAGACCGCCTAAACAGGCCAGGTGGTGGCATCGCCATCCTACACAGGGACACCATAAAAGTCACCACCCGCTCCCAAGACACTATCGACAACACAGAACACATGCACTTCCTGATCCACATTAACAACAACTCCACCCTCAGAGGTACATTAATCTACAGACCACCAGGACACCATTGCCAACACCATTAGCTCGAACGCCCTCACCTCCACAGACTACATCCTCCTCTGTGATTTCAACTTTCACTTGGAAAACCTACAAGACCACATCTCTACCTCCTTCATAGACAACCTCACTAACCTCAGACTCAAACAACTGGTCACCGCACCCACCCACTCAGCAGGACACACACGCTTGACGCAATTTCCACCTCAAGCCAACACATAGACTACCCCCACACCACCAAACTCCTCTGGACTGACCACCACTGCGTCCACTTCTCCTTCATCAAACCCCCCACACACCACCATCAACACACCACACCCTACCGCATGTGGGACAAGATCCCCACAGAACGACTAAACTCCCAACTGGCTCAAAACCCCCCCCCACGCCAACGACCCCAACACAGGAGCACAACCTCTCCAAATGGATCATCACCTGCTCAGACACACTAGCCCCCCTCAAAAAACACATCGCCATCCACAACATCAAGAATGCCCCGCGGTTCACCCCCGAACTTCAAGATTCCAAGCGCAAATGCTCCCAAGCGGAGAAAATATGGTGACTAGAACCCTCCACAACCAACTTCTCCACCCTCAAAACCACCATTTGCACCCATCACCAACTCATACGCACCGCCAAAAGAGAACACTACAAGACACGCCTGGACAACAACTCTCAAAACAGCAAAGAACTCTTCACCATCATTAATGAACTTGCCAAACCCAAAGCCAGCAACATATACCCCTCAAACACACAGCCCCTATGTGATGCCCTCTCCAAACAATTCCACCACAAAATCCTGAACATCCACAACAGCTTCATACCACACATACCCACCACACACACCCCTCACTCACCCAACCCCCACTCATTACCCCCCCACCACACTCACCACCTGGGCCCCCACCACGCACGAAGAAACCGAAAAAACCATGAACTCCATCCACTCCGGATCCCCCTCCGGCCCTTGTCTACATTGCATCTACAACAAAGCCAGCCCAACCATCGCCCCCATACTCTGCAACATAATCAATTCCTCTTTCGACTCTGCCACCTACCCAGACCCCTGGAAGCACGTGGAAATCACTGCTCTCCAAAAAAAAACAAAGCCGACCCGGAGATCCTCTCCAACTACAGGGAGTGCAGAATTATTAGGCAAGTTGTATTTTTGAGGATTAATTTTATTATTGAACAACAACCATGTTCTCAATGAACCCAAAAAACTCATTAATATCAAAACTGAATATTTTTGGAAGTAGTTTTTAGTTTGTTTTTAGCTTTAGCTATGTTAGGGGGATATCTGTGTGTGCAGGTGACTATCACTGTGCATAATTATTAGGCAACTTAACAAAAAAATATATATACCCATTTCAATTATTTATCATTACCAGTGAAACCAATATAACATCTCAACATTCACAAATATACATTTCTGACATTCAAAAACAAAACAAAAACAAATCAGTGACCAATATAGCCACATTTCTTTGCAAGGACACTCAAAAGCCTGCCATCCATGGATTCTGTCAGTGTTTTGATCTGTTCACCATCAACATTGCGTGCAGCAGCAACCACAGCCTCCCAGACACTGTTCAGAGAGGTGTACTGTTTTCTCTCCTTGTAAATCTCACATTTGATGATGGACCACAGGTTCTCAATGGGGTTCAGATCAGGTGAACAAGGAGGCCATGTCATTAGATTTCCTTCTTTTATACCCTTTCTTGCCAGCCACGCTGTGGAGTACTTGGACGCGTGTGATGGAGCATTGTCCTGCATGAAAATCATGTTTTTCTTGAAGGATGCAGACTTCTTCCTGTACCACTGCTTGAAGAAGGTGTCTTCCAGGAACTGGCAGTAGGACTGGGAGTTGAGCTTGACTCCATCCTCAACCCGAAAAGGCCCCACAAGCTCATCTTTGATGATACCAGCCCAAACCAGTACTCCACCTCCACCTTGCTGGCGTCTGAGTCGGACTGGAGCTCTCTGCCCTTTACCAATCCAGCCACGGGCCCATCCATCTGGCCCATCAAGACTCACTCTCATTTCATCAGTCCATAAAACCTTAGAAAAATCAGTCTTGAGATATTTCTTGGCCCAGTCTTGACGTTTCAGCTTGTGTGTCTTGTTCAGTGGTGGTCGTCTTTCAGCCTTTCTTACCTTGGCCATGTCTCTGAGTATTGCACACCTTGTGCTTTTGGGCACTCCAGTGATGTTGCAGCTCTGAAATATGGCCAAACTGGTGGCAAGTGGCATCGTGGCAGCTGCACGCTTGACTTTTCTCAGTTCATGGGCAGTTATTTTGCACCTTGGTTTTTCCACACGCTTCTTGCGACCCAGTTGACTATTTTGAATGAAACGCTTGATTGTTCGATGATCACGCTTCAGAAGCTTTGCAATTTTAAGAGTGCTGCATCCCTCTGCAAGATATCTCACTATTTTTGACTTTTCTGAGCCTGTCAAGTCCTTCTTTTGACCCATTTTGCCAAAGGAAAGGAAGTTGCCTAATAATTATGCACACCTGATATAGGGTGTTGATGTCATTAGACCACACCCCTTCTCATTACAGAGATGCACATCACCTAATATGCTTAATTGGTAGTAGGCTTTCGAGCCTATACAGCTTGGAGTAAGACAACATGCATAAAGAGGATGATGTGGTCAAAATACTCATTTGCCTAATAATTCTGCACTCCCTGTATTGCCCCATCTCCCTCCTCCCTTTCCCCGCCAAGGTTGCAGAGAAACTAGTCAACGCCCGCCTATCCCACTTCCTCGAAACAAACAACACTCTTGACCCTTCACTATCCGGGTTCCGCAAGAACCATAGCACGGAAACCGCCCTCATCGCATGCACTGACGACATCAGGACCAAAGTCGACAAAGGCGAGACCGTCGCACTCATCCTCCTAGACCTCTCCACAGCCTTTGACACCGTCTGCCACCACACACTCCGCACACACCTCCACAACATAGGATTTGTCACAAAGCCTTAGACTGGCTCACCTCCTTCCTCACCGACCGGACCCAGAGAGTCCACCTTCCACCTTTCTACTCCACCACTATCAAGATCATTTGCGGAGTCCCCAAGGGTCCTCCCTCAGCCCCACACTCTTCAACATCTACATGATCCCCCTAGCCAACATCCTCTGAGCACACAGAATAGCTATCCTCTCCTACGCAAATGACACCCAACTAATCCTCTCCCTCACCCGCAACCCCACCACAGCCAAAACCAACCTACATGCTGCTCTCCTTGACACCGCCAACTGGATGACTACTAACCACCTCAAGCTTAACTCCAACAAAACCGAGATCATCATCTTCGGCCCCAACAAAACCACATGGGACGACTCCTGGTGGCCCACCGCCCTAGGCCCCGCACCCAGCCCCGCAAACCAGGCACTCAACCTTGACATCATCCTGGACCCCTCCCTCTCCATGACACAGCAAATCAATGCCCTAACCTCCTCCTGCTTTCACACACTCAGTACTCTAAAAAAATCCTTCAAATGGATTCTCCCAGAGACCAGGAAGACAGTTACCCACGCACTCATCAGCAGCAGACTAGACTACAGTAATGCACTCTACATCTGCACCACACTCAACATAAATTATGCCCTATATGTGTTCTCTGTGTAGTGCCTAACTGTATTACTGAGGCTGTGCTAACCAGAACCTCAGTGTTTATGCTCTGTTTTGGGTTTGTGTACATATAACTTGTGTATATTACTTACCTTCTAGCTGAGAGTACTCACTGAGATACTTTTGGCATATTGTCATATTGGCATATTGTCATAAAAATAAAGTACCTTTATTTTTAGTAACTCTGAGTATTGTGTTTTCTTATGATATTGTGATATATGATATAAGTGGTATAGTAGGAGCTTTGCATGTCTCATAGATCAGCCTAAGCTTTGCCATAGCTAGCTTCTGTCAGCCTAAGCTGCTAGAAACACCTCTATTCTACTAATAAGGGACAACTGGACCTGGCACAGGGTGTAAGTACCACAAGGTCCCCACTATAAGCCAGGCCCAGCAAACCCTATGTTGTTTGATATGTGTCACTGGGATCCTGCTAGCCAGGACCCCAGTGCTCATAAGTTTGTGGCCTATATGTGACCCCTGTGTGGTGCATAACTGTATCACTGAGGCTCTGCTAACCAGATCCTCAGTGTTTATGCTCTCTCTGCTTTTAAAATTGTCACTGCAGGCTAGTGACTAATTTTACCAATTCTCATTGGCACACTGGAACACCCTTATAATTCCCTTTTATATGGTACCTAGGTACCCAGGTATTGGGGTTCCAGGAGATCCCTATGGGCTGCAGCATTTCTTTTGCCACCCATAGGGAGCTCAGACAATTCTTACACAGGACTGCCACTGCAGCCTGCGTGAAATAACGTCAATGTTATTTCACAACCATTTTACACTACACTTAAGTAACTTATAAGTCACCTATATGTCTAACCCTCACTTGGTGAGGGTTGGGTGCTAAGTTATTTAGTGTGTGGGCACCCTGGCACTAGCGAAGGTGTCCCCACATCGTTCAGGGCAAATTCCCCGGACTTTGTGAGTGCGGGGACACCATTACACGCGTACACTATACATAGGTCACTACCTATGTGTAGCGTCACCCAATACCCTGGATACCTAAGTACCATATACAAGGGAATTATATGGTTGTACCAATGTGCCAATGAGAATTGGTAAATTTAGTCACCAGCCTGCAGTGACAAATTTAGAAAGTAGAGAGAGCATAAACACTGAGGTTCTGGTTAGCAGAGCCTCAGTGAAACAGTTAGGCACCACACAGGGAACACATACAGGACACATACTATGAGCACTGGGGTCCTGCCTAGCAGGATCCCATTGACACAGAGGCTAAAACATACATACATACATACATACAGTGAAAATGGGGGGTAACATGCCTGGCAAGATGGTACTTTCCTACAACATTGTTCAGGGCAAATTCCCTGGACTTTGTGAGTGCAGGGACACCATTACATGCGTACACTACATATAGGTCAATACCTATATGTAGCGTCACCATGGTAACTCCAAATATGGCCATGTAACATGTCTAGGATCATGGAATTGTCACCCCAATACCATTCTGGTATTAGGGGGACAATTCTATGCATCCCGGGTCTCCAGCACAGAGCCCGGGTACTGCCAAACTAACTTTCCGAGGTCTCCACTGCAGCTACTGCTGCTTCCAACCCCTCAGACAAGTTTCTGCCCCCTGGGGCCTGGGCAGCCTGGTCCCAGGAAGGTAGAACAAAGAATTTCCTCTGAGAGAGGGTGTTACACCGTCTCCCTTTGGAAATAGGTGTGAAGGGCTGGGGAGGAGTAGTCTCCCCCAGCCTCTGGAAATGCTTTGATGGGCACAGATCTGCATAAGCCAGCCTACACCAGTTCAGGGATCCCCCAGCCCTGCTCTGGCACGAAACTGGACAAAGAAAGGGGAGTGACCACTCCCCTGACCAGCACCTCCCAGGGGAGGTGCCCAGAGCTCCTCCAGTGTGTCCCAGACCTCTGCCATCTTGGATGCAGAGGTATGAGGGCACAATGGGCAGCCTGGTCCCAGGAAGGTAGAACAAAGAATTTCCTCTGAGAGAGGGTGTTACACCGTCTCCCTTTGGAAATAGGTGTGAAGGGCTGGGGAGGAGTAGCCTCCCCCAGCCTCTGGAAATGCTTTGATGGGCACAGATCTGCATAAGCCAGCCTACACCAGTTCAGGGATCCCCCAGCCCTGCTCTGGCACGAAACTGGACAAAGAAAGGGGAGTGACCACTCCCCTGACCAGCACCTCCCAGGGGAGGTGCCCAGAGCTCCTCCAGTGTGTCCCAGACCTCTGCCATCTTGGATGCAGAGGTATGAAGGCACAATGGACAGCTCTGAGTGGCCAGTGCCAGCAGGTGACGTCAGAGACCCCTCCTGGTAGGTGCTTACCTTTCTCAGTGGCCAATCCTCCTCTGAGGGCTATTTAGGGTCTCTCCTGTGGGCTATTTCTCAGATACCGAATGCAAGAGCTCACCAGAGTTCCTCTGCACTTCCCTCTTCGACTGCTGCCAAGGATCGACCGCTGACTGCTCCAGGACGCCTGCATAACCGCAACAAAGTAGCAAGAAGACTACCAGCAACAAGACTACCTGACGAGAGTGGTCCCTGGAACACAGGAGCTAGGTCCAAGTGTCTTTGACAGTCCAGTGGCCCTTCAGTCCAAATTTGGTGGAGGTACGTCCTTGCTTCCACATGCCAGACAGCAATCCTGTGTACTGCATGATCTGTAGCTGATTGGGCTTCTGTGCACTTTTGCAAGACTTCCTTCATGCACACCCTAGCCCAGGTCTCCAGCACTCCGTCCTGCATTGTCCAACTCGCTGAGTTGGACTCCGACTTCGTGGGACCCTTCTTTGTGACTCTGAGTCGACCACTTTCCACAAATCTTCTAAGTGCCTGTTCAGGTGCCTCTGTGGGTGCTGCCTGCTTCTGCATGGGCTCTCTGAGTTGCTGAGTGCCCCGTCTGTCTCCTCTTCCAAGGGGCAACCTCCTGGTCCTTCCTGGGCCCTAGCAGCACCCAAAATCCTCAACCGCAACTCTTGCAGCTAGCAAGGCTTGTTTGCGGTCTTTCTGCGTGGAAACAACTCTGCATCCTCCAGCATACCGTGGGACATCTTCTGACCAAAGGAGAAGTTCCTGGCACCTTGTGTTGTTGCAGAATCTTTGGCTTCTTCCACCTGGAGGCAGCCCTTTTGCACCTTGGTCCGGGGTTTAGTGGGCTCCTGCCTCCCCTGGACACTTGTGTGACTCTTGGACTTGGTCCCCTTCCTTTGCAGGTCCTCAGGTCCAGGAATCTGTCTTCAGTGTTTTGCAGTCAGTTGTTGTCCTTGCAGAATCCCCTATCTCGACTTTACTGTCTTTCTGGGGTAGTAGGGTAACTTTACTCCTACTTTTCAGGGTCTTGGGGTGGGGTATCTTGGACACCCTTAGTGTTTTCTTACACTCCCAGCGACCCTCTACACACTACACTAGGTCTGGGGTCCATTCGTGGTTCGCATTCCACTTTTGGAGTATATGGTTTGTGTTGCCCCTAGGCCTATTTCTCCCTATTGCATTCTATTGTGATTCTACATTGTTTGCACTACTTTTCTAACTGTTACTTACCTGTTTTTGTTTTTTGTGCATATAATTTGTGTATATTATTCACCTCCTAAGGGAGGATATCCTCTAAGATACTTTTGACATATTGTCACTAAAATAAAGTACCTTTATTTTTAGTAACTCGGAGTATTGCGTTTTCTTATTATATCGTGCTATATGCTATAAGTGGTATAATAGGAGCTTTGCATGTCTCCTAGTTTAGCCTAAGCTGCTCTGCTATAGCTACCTCTATCAGCCTAAGCTGCTAGAACACCTCTATTCTACTAATAAGGGATAACTGGACCTGGCACAAGGTGTAAGTACCACAAGGTACCCACTATAAGCCAGGCCAGCCTTCTACAGTCGCCTTGCTTTACAGGTCCTCAGGTCCAGGAATCCATCTTCAGTGCTTTGTAATCAGTTGTTGACTTTGCAGAATCCCCTATCTCAACTTTACTGTCTTTCTGAGGTAGTAGGGTAACTTTACTCCTACTTTTCAGGGTCTTTGGGTGGGGTATCTCTGATACCCTTAATGTTTTCTTACACTCCAGCGACCCTCTACACACTACACTAGGCCTGGGGTCTCTTCGTGGTTCGCATTCCACTTTCAGAGTATATGGTTTGTGTTGCCCCTATGCCTATTGTCTGCTATTGCATTCTATTGTGTTCTCCAGTGTTTGCTGTATTTTTCTAAGTGTTTTACTCACCTGATTTTGGTCTGTGTATATATTTTGTGTATTTTACTTACCTTCTAAGGGAGTATATCCTCTGAGATACTTTTGGCATATTTTCACTAAAATAAAGTACCTTTATTTTTAGTAACTCTAAGTATTATGTTTCTTATGATATAGTGCTATATGATATAAGTGGTATAGTAGGAGCTTTGCATGTCTCCTAGTTCAGCCTAAGCTGCTCTGCTATAGCTACCTATATCGGCCTAAGGTGCTAGAACACTACTAATTTACTAATAAGGGATAACTGGACCTGGCACAAGGTGTAAGTACCACTAGGTACCCACTATAAGCCAGGGCAGCCTTCTACAACCAGCAATTACTCTGATGACCAAATGTGTTTTGTTGTCCCTTGTGTGTGAATGTTGTGCAGCATGCATGTCTGTCTGCAGTTCTCTGAGAATGCGGGTATGTTCAATTGTCCAAAATTTACTTGAAAAATCAGGATATATCAAGTCATATAAAGGTTTTATTCATGATGTATAATCAGGATTGTATGTTCTGCCAAAATTTAGGAAACCCAATAGAGATTGGAGTTTTTTTATTGTGTTTGGAGGTTGTAGTTGTGTGCATTTTTCAAAGAATTGTGGTGCTAGGCTCTTTCCTTCACTTGATAGCCCATATCCCAGGAACAGGACACTGAGGAAGGCAATTTTAGTTTTTTTAAATTTGAACTGGTAGTCAAATACAGCAAATCCAACAACAATGCGGACTACCCTTCTTAAATGTTGTAGTAATTCATCATCCGTCAGATAAATATCATCTACATAGGACCATGCTTCAGGATCAATCTTGTGTAAAATTGCAGTAACACAAGCTGCGAACAGTCCTGGGCTGTTCTTATACCCCTGGGGCAAACAACAGAATTTTTTCTAGCCTAGTGCACTGAAACTTGTTAAGTCTCTCCTCTCAGGTGCTATATTCTGGCAGAAGAAACCATTGGAAATGTCCAGTGTTGTTTTGTATTTTTTACGTCCTATATTGTTTATCAGTGCAGTGCTATGTGAGTTTTGTATAGCATATGTGCGCGTGTGACTGTTTAAGTGTCTATAGTCTAAGACTATTATGTATGAATGGTCAGGTTTAGCTACTGGGAATGAGGGATTATTCATTGGGGAGATACAGGGTTCAGTTACGCCCTGGTACTCTAGTTGTGTGAGTATTTCTCTCACAGGTGCTTTAGCCTCATGTTTTATTGGATACTGGGGTTGTGGTTGGGGTTGATTTTTATTAGGAATTACATGGTAGGGGGATTCTTTATCCCATCCTACGTGATTGCGATATAATGCAGATGCCTGTGCCAAAGCCCAATCAATGGCAAAGGATTCAGCGAGTTCCCCTGGAACAAGGGGCAAGAAAGAATGTTTAATTACATCTTCTTCATACGGGCAGGTACGGACAAATTCAGGTGGCCAATCCTGTTCGGCCAATAAAACATCATACATGTTTATTACGTGATCCCAAAATATTGTATCTATTATGCGTTCAACGTCTCCTTCTAACTGTAGTGTTACTTTGTACACCCTATCAGGCGTGGAGACTCGCATGTCCGCAGTTTCTACTTGTAGAAAGTCATCAGTTGCTTTCACCTCCAGATGCTCTAGAAGACTCCGGTGAACTATTGTGACCCCTGCCGCGCTGTCTAGTAGTGCTAGCGCCCACTTCCTGTTTGTTCAAGAGGACCTTCTTCCTGAGCGGCATGTCGAACTGTGACTGCTGCCATCTTTTTCTTTTTGAACTGGGGTTTGTGTTGGGCAGGTTTCTCTTCCTTTTTAACAGAAACCTCTGATGAGCGTTGTGATTCATGTCTTGGTTTCACGTACTCTGTTCTTCGTTCTGATCGCCCACCTCTCTCATTTCGTTTTTCCGATGAGTCCTGAAAGAAACAAGATTGGCGTGTATCAGTATATTGATATCTATCAGGTGATTTTATATTGTCTCTATTTCTGAGATTATATCTATTCTGTGGGGTCTGCATACGTGGAGATTCTCCCCTCTCTTTTTTAGGAGTTTGTTGTTTTTTATTGCAGGGTTTCTTATAACCCTCAGGTGCTTGCTTTGGAAAAATCTTTATTAGATTTGCCCTGAAATTGTGGTTTAGTTGGTCTGGCCCCTAAATTATCTCGACCAATGCTAGAATAGGTCTCTGCGATAATCTTGGGCAGGTCGTGTTCCTGATCCTGTTGAGGAACGTCATGGAGCCGCATGCGCACTGCTAGTGTGACCGCTTCCCCTTTAAGATTACTTAAAATAATTGAAGATACTGTGGCGAAATTGCCCATTAGTTGCATCCCCAGGTCCAGGGCCGGGGCAGCCCCGTTTTCATCTTGTATTTGCTTCAACACTTCCGGCAAATTGGCAAGTGTTGGTGTACCGTGTGCGGTTGTATAGAGCTCAGCAAATACCGTGCCCCAGGTATTACAGTTGTCTACCGTAGGGACCATCCCAAATGTTTATCCTGAGGTCCCGTATGGTGAAATACTGCTTCCAGCGCATTTATTTTTTGTGGCAAGCAAAACGGAGTTTCCTCCTGTTTGGCGGGTACTTTACCCATGATCGAACGTACAGTCGCAGGGTTTATGCCTGGCGTCACTGCTTGTGGTTGTGCTGGCACAGCACGTGCTGGGTTTGTATTTAATGTTTGCCTCACAAACTGTACTAATCGTCTATATGTTGCTAATAATTCAATATATAAGCGACGAACCTCAGCTACTGCTAAAATCGCTACTTCAGGATGTGGTGTATAGGTGGCCAATAAAGGCCAGGTAGGACCATCATTACTTAGAGGACCTAACCTTACTGGGAATGTTGTGTGGGGTAGGGCACCATCAAGCCAATTATTATGTTCTTGATAAGATAATGGAATTTCTGAATAAGCATGTGCCTGGTATTGTCCAGGTACGTTTGCCGGTGTATAATGCTGAAATGTGTTTGTGTTCCCATCAACTGCTGGAAATATGACCCAAGAATAGAAAAGTTCTGTTCTATATGCTGGATGGGCGTCCACCACAAATGTGACTGGACCCCCCGGGCCGTTAGGCCATTTGTTATAAATGTGCAGTCAAGGGTTGTCTCAGATTGACTGCTATTACTACCTGCTGCAGATTCGCCATGTTAGATGGAAGATATGTTCAGAGAAGGCACACCAAATACGGTTTTTCCTTTTAAAGTTCAAGTTTGAACAACCTCCAGCCTCAGATAGGATAGCCTACGTAGCTGGAGTGAAAATCCTCAGTACTACGGACGTCTCCGTATATGGTACTGTGGTATCATTATATAATGAGACAGAGATACTCCAGAGGACCCTAAAATTAGAGCTTGACCAAACGTTGGCGGCACCATGTTGCGGAGGCTCTCATTATTCTAATGAGACTACTGGATTTTGAGCAGTAGAATCGCCTGTGGCGTGGGGGACTAAGTCTGACCCACTGTGGGTGACACCTGTCTCTCCAATCCAGGTGTTGCTCCGGCTAACTAGCGAGAGAGAGAGACTGACTGACTGACTGACTCTGACTGACTGACTCTGACTGACTGACTGACTCTGACTGACTCTGACTGACTGACTCCCCCTGGTATGTGTGCTGAGGTTTGAAAACAGTCAAACTTAAAGAGCACTCGGGGACAGAAATCTAATTCTAGTAGGACACTAAGAGGTGACTGTGAATGCACTAAGTAGTGTTCGTTGTTTCTGTAATTTTACTCTTCTGTTTTCTTTTCTTAGGGAAGTCTTAATTCCTCAGACTCCTCTTCACCTTAGTACTGCCCTTCTTCTTCCTGCCCTTCTTCTTCCTGCCCTCTCCAGATTTCTCCCTCCCCTCTCCCTGTACCACCCCTCCCCTCCCCTCTCCTGCCGTCACTCTAACCTTTCTGATAGAATTTGTCCTTCAGGAAGGACCGTACCTTGGATAGCCATGTCCCTCCTGGGACGTGGAGGAGTTTGCGTCCTTCAGATCTCCTCCCAGCCCGAGGTTGGCCGTTTGTCTCCAAGATATCCTCGTGGTTCCCGTTTTTTCTCAAGTCTTTTGTTTCTTCATCCCCTTTCCTTTCGTCTCCGTCGGCGTTTTTTTCTTCCTCTGCCCCGCGCGTGCAAAGTCGTCTTCCTTTTCTGTTCTCTCGGGAACCCGGATATCTGGGGTCCCTAGGTGGTTTCCGGTGTCGCCGTTGCCATGGTACCTGGGCGAGGCGTCGTCCCAGCAGGAGGAGCGGAACACCGGTTCCCGATTCTGGGACGCCAGGAGCCGGGTTATCAGATAGCCGGCTACACACCCCATCCCAATATCGGGACTGATACAGTGCCAAAGGATCCGGGAAGCGAGACAGGTAGTCAGCAGGCCCTTGGAGAGTACCAGGAATATGACGGATCTGAGAAGGGCTGAAGTTCCATAAACCACCAAAGTATTTGGGAGTTGGAATCCTTATTGGAAGCTAACCAAGTCAAAGGAGCATGGTCTGTAAACAGCACGAAAGGGCGGCCCAGTAGATAATATCTCAGCTTGTCCACAGCCCACTTGATAGCTAAACAGTCATGTTCAATAATTGGATAATTACATTCTGTAGGTAGTAATTTCCTACTAATGTAAACAATGGGGTGGTCCTGCCCATCGTCGTCGGGTTGTGAGAGCACTGCCCCTAACCCCACATCCGAGGCATCCGTATGGAGATGGAAAACCTTGGAAAAGTCGGGACATCGTAAGACTGGTTCTGTAGTGAGGCATGCTTTCAGGTGGTGGAAACTAGTCAATTGTTTGTCAGATAGGGAAGGTATTTTTGAAGGGAAGTTTTCCTGAGGAGATCAGTGAGGGGGGGCGGCTAAGGTAGGATATTGAGGTATAAAGTGACGATAATACCCAATTAACCCCAGGAAGGAGTGAAGTTCCCGCTTAGTAGTAGGTATAGGAACTTGCTGAATGGCCTCAATCTTGCTTTTCTGTGGACGGAGCTGACCTTTCCCTATAAAATACCCCAGGTATGCAATGTGGTCATATCCCAGATTGCATTTCTTTGGGTTGGCTGTGAGACCGGCCCTATGAAGAGTTCGGAATATTTAATGGAGGTGGATAAGATGGTCTTCCCAGGTGTTGCTGAAAACCACAATATCATCTAAATATCATGCAGAATATTTTTGGAAAGGTCTCAGAAGGTGGTCCATTAGTCTTTGGAATGTGGCTGGGGCCCCGTGGAGCCCGAAAGGAAGCACCGTAAAATGGTAGAGCCCTGACTGGGTGGAGAAAGCAGTTTTTTATTTATCAGCCGGCGCGAAGGGTATCTGCCAGTATCCCTTTGTTAAATCTAGGGTTGACATGTAGCGGGCTTTCCCCAACTTTTCCAGTAAGTCATCCACTCTGGGTATTGGATATGTGTTGAATAGTGAAATTTCATTTAGTCGGCGGAAGTCAATACAGAATCGTATTGAACCGTCAGGCTTTGGAACTATGACAACGGGGGAACACCAAGGGCTTGTCGACGGTTCTATTACTTTCAATTTTTGCATAGTTTGTACTTCTTCTTCAATTAAATGTTGGCGAGCTTCGGGAATATGGTAGAGTCGCAACCTTATTACTTTTCCCTCAGGGGTTCTTATATGATGTTGGATTAGATTGGTTTTCCCCGGAATTCCCGAGAAAAACTGTTTATGATGTTTTAACAAGTTCTCTAGTTGAGTCATCTGATTTCCTGTGACGTCTGTATTGATATGGGGAGTCTCTAATTTATCCTCGGTGCCTGTAGGATACAGCTCTATGTCTAGTGGTTCCTCAGGAGTTGCTAGGAAACCTGTGGCTGATTGGTTTGGTGCTGTTGTAGGTTCTTCCCATTTTTTTAACAGGTTAACATGGTAAATCTGAGTTCTTTTGGTGTGTTTGGACAATTCTATCAGGTAAGTAAAAGGTAAGTAAGATAGTGTACGGACCCTGCCTCCTAGCTAGGAGTTTATAATCAGAGCAAGGCCTTAATATAAGAACCTTATCATTCGGTTGGAAATACCGGGTTTTTGTTCCTTTATCATAATACTTCTTTTGAATACTTTGAGACTTTTCTAGATGTTTACGCACGTCTTCCCATACGTATTGTAGGTGAGTTTTAAGTTTATGTATGTATTCTAACAGAGGTTTTTCCTCCTCTCCCTCTTCTTCCCACACTTCCGCTGCCATGTCTAACAGACTACGGGGTTGCCGCCCGAAGACCAGCTCTAAGGGGCTGTGTCCTGTTGAAGCCTGTTCATGTGTTCTTATGGCATATAGGACTAAAGGGAGCTTTTGATCCCAATCACGTCCAGATTCAGAGACTGTTTTCCATAACAGTGTTTTTATAGTACGGTTATACCGCTCAAACAAACCATCCGTCTTTGGGTGATAAACAGAGGTCCTGATTTGCTTGATCCCAAGGATCTTACAGATATTATTCATAATGTGAAGACATAAAGGGTGTTCCCTGATCAGTCAGGATTTCCTGAGGAAACCCGACTCTGGAAAAGAAAGTGATCATAGCTTGTGCTACTGTTTTAGAGGTCATACTAGAAAGGGGTATAGCCTCAGGATACATTGTAGCATAATCTACTAATACTAGAATATATGTGTGTCCCTTTTTGGAGGGCAAGAGAGGACCTACCAAGTCCGTACCAATCCGAGAGAAAGGGACTTCAATGATAGGAAGGGGTTGAAGTGGCACTTTTCTTTGGGGTCCCGGATCTATTAGTTGGGACCGGGGACACTGGGCACAGTATTGTCGAAGTTGTGCATAAACTCCGGGCCAATAAAATCTCCTCAGTAAATATTCTTCGGTCTTTTCCCTACCATAGTGCCCCCCTCCTGGTTGGTTGTGGGCCAAAAAGAGTACCTGTAAGCGATAGGGTTCAGTTACTACTAATTGTCGTTTCTCGATGTTATTATGTTTTACGACCCTATAAAGGAGATTTCTTTGGACAATGAAGTAGGGACCCACCTCATTAGTAGACTCCGAATTCGCTGTTCTCCAAGCATTACATAATGATGGATCTTCTCGTTGACTGACTCTGAAGGATGGAGGAGGGACTGTAATGTTGGCCACTACCTTCTCTATGTTCCTTTCCTTTTCAGAAGTCCAATATTGTTGTTTTATTTGTCTTTTCTCCCGTCTAGTGGGTTTTGGATGACATGGTTTGTTTTCAATATGACTATCATAAAATGGGGCTTCTGCCCACCAGGCCTCTGACGTAGTTTGTGATCTTACCCTGTTTAACACCTAAGGGAACCATATATAGTCCGTTCCCAATATACAGTCCTCCACTAAGCGGTCCATAACCCCTACTGGCAGTAAGTCATGGTTATCTTCCCACTCTATGCTTACGAGGGACAGGGGGTAGTTGTTTTTGTCTCTGTGTATACAGCAGATCGATACCCATTGGTTGGTGTTTTGTTCTGAGGGATTCAGCACACCAGCTCTTACCACAGATTGGCTACATCCCGAGTCTATAAGGGCCAGGAGTACCTTTCCATTTACTTTAATTGTTTGTTTGTATTTGGTATTACCCCCACGGTACACAAGACTCTTTCTCTAGTAACCCCGATCTCCGTGGGTTCAGGTTTTTCCCCTTTCCGGGGGCATAGCCGAGCTATATGCCCCCACTCGCCACAGCTATAACACTGTGGTTGCTGCATAGGTGGGTTTTCTCCGAGTCTGGGGTGTCCTGCTTCTTCTAGGGGATTCCGAGAAAAGTTTCTTAAAGGCACAGCTGTCGGTCTCGGCGATGTCTTAGAGCTTAGCTTCTTAAAGTCGAGTGACAGGTGGTAAGCACAAGCTAAGTCCACGGCCATATCGGTATTGACGTTCGGGTGCTGCTTGATCCAACTTCGAGTGGAAGGGGGAAGAGATTTCAAGTATTGTTCTAAGATTACTGCCTTTATAATGTCCTCCCTCTCTGTCCCTATAGGCCCCAGCCATTTCAATCCCAGGTCTTTGACTTTATAATAAAATATCCGGGGATCCTCTGCCTGTCCCCATTTGATCTTCCGGAATAGTAGGCGGTAGTACTCAGAATGATGACCTACTCTCTCCAATATGCTCTTTTTAATGTCTTTGTAGGGTGTGGTACCATCTGGATTAGCGGCCTGATAGGCCGTTTGGAGGATGCCTTTCAATAAGGATGCTATATATTGCCCCCAACGGTCTTCTGGCCATTGGGCAGAGGAGGCCACTCTTTCAAAGTTAGGAAAGAAAGCGTCGGGATCCTCTCCGTCCTGGTACTTTGGGAGAACTGAGCTAGGTACATCGGGGTGGACCTTGCTAGCTGCGATGGTATCCGTGAGCTTTTGGAGGGCCGTCTCATGCACTAATTGATTATTGGCCATGATGGTAGCTTGGCTTTTTAACGCACTCTGTAGTGCTTCTCTGTCCTCCTTAGCCACCCTCTGATGGGCCTCCCATACTAGCTGAAGGTGTTGTTGTCCTTTAGCTAGCTGCTGTATCATGTCCTCCAGAGTGGGTTTGTCCCCCATTGTCTCCTGTGTACGTTTGTCCTTTTATCACCTTTCAAAATCCCACTTCTGACACCATTGTGGCAGTGGGCTTGGCGATAATAAGGACTAGGATGCTTGGGTGGGTGAGAAACAGTGATTTTATTTAAAGTTCTTTAAGGATATGTGATTTGTTCAAAAATATATGGGTGGTGTGATCTTCATAATAGAATGTCTCTTCTCTCTCTTTTCCAGGTCCCCTCTTGACTGGCGAAGATATTCTTCTCAGTCTTCCAGACGCACCGGAAAAGATGAATGGAGATAAAGGTAAGTCGGGGTGGTATAGAGGTAGAAGTCTTACTAAGAGTATAGGAGAGAGGGAGAGAGACACAGAGAGAGAGAGAAAGAGAGAGAGAGAGAGAGAGAGAGACTCCCCCTGGTATGTGTGCTGAGGTTTGAAAACAGTTAGTGCATACACAGTCACCTCTTAGTGTCCTACTAGAATTAGATTTCTGTCCCCGAGTGCTCTTTAAGTTTGGCTAAGTAGTGTTCGTTGTTTCTGTAATTTTACTCCTCTGTTTTCTTTTCTTAGGGAAGTCTTAATTCCTCAGACTCCTCGTCACCTAATACTGCCCTTCTTCTTCCTGCCCTCTCCTGATTTCTCCATCCCCTCTCCCTGTACCACCCCTCCCCTCCCCTCTCCTGCCGTTACTCTCCCCTTTCTGATAGAATTTGTCCTTCAGGAAGGACCGTACCTTGGATAGCCACGTCCCTCCTGGGACGTGGCGGAGTTCGCGTCCTTCGGCTCTCCTCCCGGCCCGAGGTTGGCCGTTTGTCTCCAAGGTATCCTCGCAGTTCCCGTTTTTTCTCAAGTCTTTCGTTTCTTCGCCCCCTTTCCTTTTGTCTCCGTCGGTGTTTTTTTCTTCCTCTGCCCCGCGTGCGCAAAGTCCGTCTTCCTTTTCTGTTCTCTTGGGAACCCAGATATCCGGGTTCCCTAGGCGGTTTACGGCGTCGCTGTTGCCATGGTACCTGGGCGAGGCGTCATCCCCGCAGGAGGAGCGGAACACCGTTCCCGATTCTGGGACGCCAGGAGCCTGGTTATCAGATAGAAGGATACATATATGTTTTCATAAGGATTTTAATAAAATGACTGCATCTTAGATAGCAAACCGTGAGCTGCAATAACCAGGATGACACAGCATAATAGTATTAAAATTGTGGTGATGAGAGTGAAGCATAGAAATAACGCTATGATATTGTCACTATGGTCAAAAGACTAACTCCTACCTAGGCTCTTTTAGAGCACAGCATGTTAAGCTCTAATTCTGCCCTTTAGGTTCCCCTGGGAATACATCATCCCCCATACCTGAACAATGACCTGCGGTCTGCGTTAGCATCAATAATGAAGCGTTCAGCAAACAGCATACAGTCGTGGTTCTCTGACTGGAATCTCCCTCTAATGTGTAAGGGACAAGGAAGTATTTTTATCACAACACAGCTGGTGTTCTAAGAAAATGTCCCTATGTAAGTATGTGAGTTTTCTACCAAGGTTGGTGACTAAACTTCTACCACATTCACTGGCAATATACCGTGCTGTAGCCTTGGAAGAAGCACGGAGTGAGCAAGAATGTCTTGTTTGAGAACAGAGTGCTGGCCCAGACATAAACAGTTAGATAAACAGAAAATAAAACAAGACCGTAAAAGTTGCTATTGTAACAGTAATAAACCATATCTAGGTTAGAGTGCACAGCGGCTTGGCCTAGTATGTTAAAATAACGTGCATGGAGCTATAGCTAAAATGGCTACACAACAAAACCTCATTGAATGTTTTCCTGCAATCCAACATGGAGGAAGATGAGATGGAGGGTCCACTTCACCTGCAAGCCCCTAAGGGGGGTGTATGCTCAGGGAGGCCACTCCTCCTACCCTTTGTCTGGTTTCCCACCTTTGCTCCTGACAAACGTGGAGGTTTGCAAAGGGGGAAGTCATCTGTGTGCTTGAGTTTCAGGGGCAGTAGCCCTGTGAAGCTCACCTCCAGGGTGTTGCACATTCCTCCACCCAGGAAGGGCATTGTTTTACAAACCAGAGAGCCAGGGCTCTCCCCCAGGTTTGTATATTGGCCGTCTGGAAGTGGCAGGCTGGATAGAACCAGTCAGCAACAATGCCAGTTATGTTAGCTTTTGCAGGGGGCACCTCTAAGGTACCCCTGTGTACTTTTGGGGTTAAATCCAATACTGGTGCCAGTTTGGATTTAATATTCTGAGTTGTTTGGTATCAAACAACCCAGGGTACAGAGTGGCCATCATGTAACTGGGGGACTTGTGTTTGACCAGTGTCTGCTCTGTTCACTCAGTATATCCCCGGTTTGGCAAGGACACAGTGGGGGCATATTGCTCATGCAGCTATGCCTTCACATATAGTATGGTGCACTCTACCTTAGGGATGTAAGGCCTACCAGAGGGGTGACTTACCCATATCATATGCAGTGTAGGGTGGCCAGGGCACACAGGGAGTGTGCCTTGTCGAGTTTACCTTTTTAGGTTTGCCCCAGTACACTCAGCCTACACTGGCAGTGCTGGGTGCATCTGAGAGCAGGGCCCTAGAGGGTGGCACAATCAGTGCTGCTGCCTTCAGGGGCCCACTCCTAATATCCCATGCCCTGGGTACTTTGGTACCCATTTCGTAGGGTCTTACAGTGATATGTAAGAGTGTATCAATTGTGCTAAGCATCACAAAAGATTTAGGGAAAGAGCTCTGGCCCAGGGAGCCTGGTTAGCAGGGCCCTGGGCAGTACCAACTTCTAGGATACATCAACACCAGGCCAAACGTGGGGGCTAACCATGCAAAAAGAGGCTTCCTCTCACATTGCCAAGCTACCAGAGGGTGAGCACAGGTTAATTTGTGTTGTGTTGTGACTTACACTGACTAGGATTGTGGTCCCTACTTGGACAAGGGTGTGTAACTCTGCAAACTAGAAACCCGATTTCTAACATTGGTGATCTGTGGTGAGGATAGTACTTGTGTTTGTGCAGTGCCATACAATAGCTATGTGTTCACTACCTACCCACAAAGGTCGATTTGATTTGTTTTCTTTTTCTGCAATCTTCCCTGCTATGCACCTTTTATCCTATACATCATGTCTCTGGCTGGGTCCGCAAGTGGAGCTGAGGACTGTGACCTGGCTAAGCTGGATGAGTACACTATTACCCAGCTGTAGGCCTTGTGCAGGGGGATGGGGGAATGTACCCAAGGAGCCTCCAAGAAAGAGAAAGACACTGAGTCCCTGGGCAGAATCTGGCTCCCAAGAGAATGGTGAGTTGGGGGAGCAAGAGAATGGCTCTCCCGAGGAGCTGCCAACAAAAGTGGGGGAATAACATCTCTGGATGTGTGCCCCCTGGAGGCCAGGGAGCAGTGTCTCAAGTCACAGCCTGACAACAGAGAAAAGGAGAGAGAGTTCAGCCTGCAATTGGCAAAATTAAAAAATGGAGCCAGTGAAGAGGAAGGCTGAGAGAGCCCTAGCAGAAAATAAGTTACTTCTGCCTCATGAACTGAGTCTAAAGAAGCTGGACCTCAAGGCTAGGCAGTCTGAGTCCAGCAGTGATGGTGGCAGCATACGCACAGTACCAGATGGAGGCAAGAAGATTTGTATACCCAAGGATTTGGTGCCCAGTTATGTGGTGGGAGATGACATTGACAAGTGGTTTTCTGGTTTTGAAGTTGCACTGAGGGCACGTGGGGTTCCTGAAGAGCAGCGAGGGGCAGGTCTGTGGAAACACGTGCCTACACTTGGGAGGGACACACTTCTGACATTAGAGGTTGGAGACCAGAACAAGTACACTCCCATGAAAACCATTTTGATTGCCAAATTTGGACTGACCCCTGAGAAGTATCGCCAAAGATTCAGGGACAGAAACAAGCTCCCCAACCAATCCTGGCTAGACTTCATTGATTAGTCCAGAAAGACGCTGAATTGCTGGGTGCAGGGCAGCAAAGTCAGTGATTATGTTGGGTTGCACAATTTGATCCTGAAAGAGCACATGCTCAGTATTTGTTTTGTAGAGTTGCACCAGCACCTGGTTGACAGTAAGATGATTGAGCCCAGGAATCTTGCTGAGGAGGCAGACCTCTGGGCTAGCATCAAAGTGTCCAAAAAGGTATTCAGCGGGGGGGCACCCACAAAGATATTCATGGTTCCCAACAGAAGAAAGAGGGGGGAGAATTTTTTTAAAAATAAGGAGTTCTTTAACAACCCCCAAAACAATTCCTCAGGGAATAGTGGTAACCAGTCCCAGTCTGATCCTAAGAAGAAAGAGTTCTTTGATCACAAGACAGGGAGGGGAGTTCCCCAATGTGCAGAGTGCTCCAAGTATGGACACTCTGAGGGCGACTCCAAATGCCCAAGAGAGCACAGCTCCCCACTGCAGGGCAGACACCTGGGTTGGCTAGTGTAGTGCTCGGGGAGGAGGTAGTCACGGATAGCTTTGGGGAACAGACAGAGGTAACCCTAGTGTCCCTGGAGGATGTAGATATGGTGCCAAAATCCAACATGCCTGGCAATACTTCTAAGTATAGGCAGTGCGTCACCATTAATGGGCAATGGGTAGAGGCTCTCCATGACACAGGAGCCAGCATGACTACTGTCAAGGGTCAGCTGGTGCCAGCAGAGCAGGTCCTACTGAACACAATCCCCCAAATTATAGTAACTGACAATCGTGAGAGCCAGCTACCAGTGGCTCTAGTTTCCTTTGAGTGGGTGGGGTCTCTGGTACTCTGAACATAGCTATGAGTCCTGCCATGCCTGTAGATTTTATGTTAAGCAATGACCTACAGCACACTACCCAGATGGAGGTAGATCTCAGGTCTCACTTGGAGATGATGAGATTATCTAAGTGGGTCTATATGACCACAGGGTCCTTGAATGCCCATGAAGGGAGTCAAGGGCATCTGGAGACTGGAAGAATGACCCAGCTCAGTGCCAAGGAGAGGAGCACGGGGTGCAGGAAACCCCTCCCAGAAGTTTCCATGGTGGAGGTTGACAGGATCCCTGAGAAGGAGACCCCTGAGTCAACCAGCGAGGACATTGCCGCCCTAGGGGACTTACCTGAGCTTGCTGGCTGGCAAGTTGAGGGTGGGCCCACCATGGAGGAATTCTGCAAAGTGCAGAAAGAGTGTCACACTCTTGAGGGCTTGAGGTGACAGGCCTCAGCTGATGCAGAAGGTGAAGCCTCTAGGGGTCACCTGATTAATGGGAGAAAGATCTCTAATACAGTGATCCTAAGGCTCTTGGTACAGGGGCAGCACTTGTGCTGGTGGTCCCCCGGTGTTACTGGGCCTTCCTACTGGGCTTGGCTCATGACATACCCCTGGCCGGACCTTTAGGGCAAGACAAGACCTTTTTCAGGCTTGTCACTCACTTCTATCGACCCCAAATGAAGTGGCCTCAGATATATACTTCTGGAAGTCAGGGAAATATCTGAGGGCTTCCCTGATCCCACTTCCCGTCATTAGCACCCCTTTTGAAAGGGTGGGCATCAACGTCATTGGTCCATTGGACCCCAAGACAGCCCTAGGCAACAGGTTCATTCTGGTCGTGGTGGACCATGCCACATGCTACCCAGAGGCCATCCCTATGAGGACCTTGACTGCACCTGTGGTAACCAGAACTTTGATGGGGCTCTCTACCTGTGTAGGGTTCCCCAAGGAGGCAGTGTCTGACAGAGGCACTAACTTCATGTCTGCATACTTGAACCCCATGTGGGATGTATGTGGTGTAACTTAAGAGTTCACCATACCTTATCGCCCTCAATCCAATGGTATTATTAAAACGTTCAACAAGACCTTGGAGGGTATGATTGCAGGCCTACCTGAGGCCATGAGGCACAGTTGGGATATCCTCTTGTCATGCCTTCTTTTTTCTTACAGAGAAGTGCCACAGAAAGGGCTAGGGTATAGTCCCTTTGAACTTCTCTATGGCTACCATGTTATTGGGCTTCTAAGCATTGCTTAGGAGGGTGGGGGAAAGCTCTAAGGAACCCACCTCCCAGGATGTTGTCGACTACATGTTGGCCCTCCACAATCAGATACTCTGTTTCTGGGAGAAAGAAAAAAGCAACCTCGAGGCCAGTCAAGAGGTGATGTAATGCTGGTGTCACCAGAAGGTCACTCTGGTGGAGTTTCAACCTGGTGAAAAAGTATAGGTCATGGAACCAGTAGAGCTCAGAGCTCTCCAGGACTACTGGACTGGCCCATGCAAAGTAAAGGAGCTTAAAGGGGAGGCCACTTATTTAGTGGACCTCCAGACCACTAGAAACCCCTAAAGGTGTTTCATGCAGACAGACTAAAGCCTCACTTTGAGAGGTCTGAAATCAGTATGCTCCTGGTAACCTCTCCCTTACCTCCCCTCTGTACAAGAAAGTGATGGGTCAGTGGAGGGTGTCAACCTTTCTAGCTCCCTGACCCTAGACCAGTGAGGTGACTGTTACCAGTTACTGTGACCGTTTTTCTCCCTGTCTTCCTCTCCCCTGGACTCACACATCTGGGCATCCATAATATTGACACAAGAGACAGTCCCCCTGTAAAGAACAAAGGGGGTCATTACAACCCTGGCGGCCAGGGGGTACACTGGAGGTAACACCGCCAACAGGCTGGCGGTGTACCGCCAGTGTATCATGACTGTGGTGCATTAGCCACTGTCATACCGCCTGCCCCTCAAACATACCGGCAGGCTTCCAACTGGCGGTCATAATCCCCAACCTCCAGCCTGTCCATGGCAGTAAACACCGCCATGGAAAGGCTGGTGGTAAGGGGGTCTCGGCTTGGGCAGTGCAGGGGCCCCCAGGCACAGCCCCATCACGCATTTCACTGCCCGAATTTCAGGCAGTGAAATGTGTGACAGGTGCTGCTGCACCCGCTGCACATCAACATTGCAGCCGGCTCTATTACAAGCCGCCTGCAATCTTGATGTGACTTTTCCGCTGGGCCAGTGGACGGAAATGCTGTTTCCATCTGCTGGCTCAGTGTCAACATCCGGTCAATGCACACTCTACAGGTGACGTAATGCAACAAGCCAATCCTTATGTGAAGTAATAATTCATGCATTGTGTGTTAATGCAGTATGTTAACCTTTAGCATTGCAGAGAATTATCCTGAAATGTCTTTAATACTGTTTGCAATGTACTGTTCATTTTCAAGGCTTTCCTGCTGGACTGCAGGGTGTGGTCCTTATTCTGAGTCCTTCTAGAATCCCTTCCTGCAGTCAGACTGGGTGTGGCACAGTGGGCGGGGCATGGGTCTATTTAAGGGACCCAGCCCAGCTCCACGTGCTCACTATTCAGAGGTCCCGGTGCAGAGCAGCAGCATTTTCCTGAGCTCCTGTGCCTAAGGCCTACCGTGCCTTTTCCAGGCCCTGTCTTTATTATCTTGGTGATCCTCCAGCAAGGCAGTAAGACGGAGGACGGGTTGGGCCCCAGACTCCGTTTCCAGGCATCTTCGAGTTTTGGGCCTTTTGGGTTGATCGCGTTTGCAATCCATTTCTGGCACGGTCATCCGCCACTGCACCATTCCGACCACCATGGCGGTGAAGACCGCTGGGAGATTGCGGTCTCCAGCCCGGCGGTCGTCACTACACCACCGATGGTATCAGGACCCTGCATACCGCCATGGATCCCGGGTGGTTGGGAAACGCCATGAGATCCATGGCTGTAGGCACTATCAGTGCCAGGGAATTCCTTCCCTGGCACTGATAGGGGTCTCCCCCACCCCCGCTTCCCCCCACGAATCCTCCCCCACACCCCTCACCCCCCTGCCGCCCCCCAAAGGTGGCAAAATCCCCCTCCCCACCCCGACCATGCACATATACACACCCCTAAATGCACACATACACCCGACAACACATATCCGCACACATACACACAGACATGCACACTGTCTGACCCGCACACATTTCCCATACACAAAACACCCCCGCATGCATACACTTACTCACTCACCCCCTCTACACTCCCACACGCACACCCCCATGCATGCACACAACACCCCCCACCCCCTTCCCTAATGGACGATCAACTTACCTTGTCCGTTGATCCTCTGGTAGGGGACGGGATCCATGGGGGCAGTTCTGCCACCAGAACACCGTCACCACAACACCGCCACACCGAATCATGGGACGTGATTCAGTGGGTGGTGTTCTGTTGACGTGGCGGTGGAGGTTGAGCAACCTCCACTTTCCCGCCGTCTGACAGTATGGCTGCTGGCGGCTTTCCGTACAAAAAAGGAAGGCGGGCTGCCAGCGGTCATAATACGCAGCACGGAAGACCGCCACCACTGGCGGTCTTCAGCATGGCGGTACCTCGGCAGTCCTGCGAAAAGACCGCTGAGGTCGTAATGACCCCCTTAGTCTTTGATGTTAGAATCGGCGAAAGTATGTGCGATTCCTTCATGGCATTTAACTCTTACAGTTCGGATCGGCAAAATGCGCGATCATAATCTTGGCACTTAATTTTTCATATTCGAATCGGTAGCAGTGTGCGCGATTCATTCATGGCATTTAACTCTTGCAGTTTGGATCGGCAAAACGCACAATCATAATCTTGGTATTTTAAAACTTTGATGTTCGAATAGGCAGCAATGTACGATTCATTCCTGGCATTTAACCCTTGCAGTTCAGATCGGCAAAACACGCAATCGTAATTTTGGCATTTGAAAGTTGATGTGCGAATCGAAAACAGTGTGCGCGATTCATTCATGGTATTAAACTCTTGCAGTTTGGATCGTCAGTGTGTGTGGTTGGCTTGGTCATCCTCCTCAAGGTTCAGGAGGAAATCCTCCCACTAACATTTCTCTCACAGTTTCCTCAGCCATTCCGTTGCCTCCACCAGAGAGGTTTTCAGGTGATCCTCTGAAAGCACAATCCTTTTTGACTCAAGTAGAATTGCATTTCACCTGTCGGCCACACACCTTCCCCAATGCCCAATCTAGGATGGCCTTCTTGCTATCTTACTTGACTGTAGACGGCTACCTGGGCAATTCCTCTTGTGCGTAAAGACAGCCCCTTGCTTTACAATTGGAGAAACTTTGTCAAGCAATTTGAAAGTTTTTGATCGAAGAACAGTTACTCTATTCTCAGACCGAGAACTGCTAGAATTGTGACAAGGCAATAAAGACCTAGGCCCATATTTATAGTTTTTTAGTGCCGCATTTGCACTGCTTTTTGACGCAAAAGCGGTGCAAACTTACAAAATACAATTTTATTTTGTAAGTTTGCGCCGCTTTTGCGTAAAAAAATAAATATGCAAATGCAGTGCTAAAAAAGTATAAATATGGGCCTTAGTTTCTTACTTGGCTAATTTTAAACGGCTAATAGCAGAACCATCTTGGCCTGAAGAAAAACAGGCAGCCCTGTTTTATCAAGGACTCAAAGACGTGTTGAAAGACGTTCTTGCCCAGATCGATCCTCAACCCTTGGATTGTCAAGATTTGATAAATCTTGTTCTGAGACTAGATCATCGTCTTGTCGAAAAGACAAGGAACACGCAAAAAGACTGAGAAAAGTTCCTGGCACGTTCATGACTGCAGAGAATCATGAGTGCAGAAAGAGGATAATCATGAACCAATGGAAATTTGAACTATTAGACGGCCCTTGACAGAAGAAGAGAAAGATCTATGTAGAAAGAATGGACAATGTTTGTACTGTGGTCAAAAGGGCCATTTCGCCAAGTAATGTACAATAAAACCTAAAGGTAAACAAGGTCTCACCAAGATAGTGGCAGCAAATGACCAAATTGAACAGAGAAACTAGAACACCCAAGATATAAAGATGGGTTGCTCTTGGGTGTAACCATGGACTCTTCACTGTCAAGACACTTAAAAATGGACTTAGAAGTGTCAACACCAGGACAGTGCGCGCTCTACGGGCGACTAGAGTGCAAAAACCCAACACACTCAAGATAATGTAATTTATGCATTGTACGGATATGTTATTGTTTAACCTTTTCAATTGCAGAATTCAATCTAGAAGATTCATTCTTAAGGTGCTTATAAATACTGTTCATTTGCAATGTATTGCTGCAGGCTTCCAGAGTGAGTCATTGTGTGGTCCCTTTCCAGGGTCTTCTATAAGCTTTCCCTGCAGCATGCCTGGGTATGGTTGTGGGCTGGGCAAAGACTCTATAAAAGGGAGCCAGCCCAGCTCCACGTGCTCACTATTCAGAGGTCCCGGTGCAGAGCAGCAGCAACTTCCTGAGCTCCTGTTCCGGTGGCCTACCTTGACCTTCCAGGCATCTGCGCTTCATACTACAGTGTGATCCTTAGTCATGGCGGTGAGACGGAGGTTGGGCTCGGCCCCGACTCCGTAATCGAAGACGCTCATTCTTGGGCCTAATTCTTCTAGTTAAACATTTTGCTCTTGCGCGCGTATTTGTGCGTTTTGGACTTTTCATGGCATTTGCATGGTCGCATTCGAATCTGCAAGATGCGCAATTCTTTCCTTGTGATTAATTAATGATATTCATTGTGCGCTACCATTCTTTGACAGTTACATGGTGGCCTTCAAATCGGCAAGATTCTCGATTTGTTTCCTAGTGGTTTAACCCTTGATGCTCATTGTATGCTACCATTTCCTTGGCAGTTTCATGGTGGCATTCGAATCGGCAACACGCGCAATTCTTTCCTTGTGTGTAATTCTTGATATTCAATGTACGCTACCATTTCCTTTGCAGCTTCATGGTGGCATTCGAATCGGCAACACTCGCAATTCTTTCCTTGAGGGTAATTCATGATATTCATTTTTACGCTACCATTTCCGTGGCAGTTTCATGGTGGCATTTGAATTGGCAAGACGCGCAATTCTTTCCTTGTGGCTAATTCATGATATTCATTGTACGCTATAATTTCTTGGCAGTTTCATGGTGGCGTTCGAATCGGCAAGATGCGCGATTCACTTCCTAGTGACTTAACCTTTGATTTTCATTGTGCGCTACCATTCCTTGGCAGTTACAGGGTGGCATTCGAATCGGCAAGACGCGTGATTCCTTCCTCGTGTTTAATTCATGTTATTCATAGTGCGCTACCATTTTTTGGCAGTTTCATGGTGGCACTCGAATCAGCAAGACGCGCAATTCTTTCCTCATACTTAATTAATGTTATTTACTCTGCGTTACCATTCTAAGGTATTTCCTTGGTAGTATTCGAGTTGACAAGTCATGTGATTTTTTCCTTGAATCTACATTGTGTTATTCATGGTGCACAATCCTTCTATGGTGTTTAATACTAATATAAAAACCTGCAATGTGCGCAATTCACTTTCCAATGTTTTGAAAGAACATAAAAAGACCAGAGTTCTAGATGTAATGTTGTGTGTTCCTGAAATGTATTCTTAAAATAAGATTCATAGGATGGTTCAGAAATTACTCAGATAGTTTCCTGATTCTCGTGCTAAAGAAAGTACTTGAATCTGAAAGTTTTGTCTAACTTCTCTTGCTTCCCCCACAGGTATTTATTTATTCATCTAGAAGCCTAGTAATTTTAAGACTATTCTAAGGTTATTCATGTTTTTCCAAATGACTATGCTTAGAGTCATAGCATAGTACTGATTTCATGAGATGTAATTTTTATGTTGTGCGTTTTAACCTTTTGCTTCCTACAGGTCTCCTTCCCAGCTCTTCCCTTCCTAATCTCTTTTCCCCACTTGGACTCTCTTAGACTCTGAGACAAATCTAATCAGAGTATTGGAGCTGTCTTGTGGTGGAAGTGTTGGGAACGTGCACAGACCCTGAGGATCTTGTGACTGACAGAAAAGTGAGCCCACAAATTATTATCCTCCTGGTTTGTGTATATTCTCAGCATGGCCACACTGGACGAGCTAGTCAAGGCTATCACCCAGCTCCAGTCAGAGGTGATATCATCAAAAGATTTGACAAATAGCCTAGCTGAGAGAGCGAGTCAGTTACAGGACAAGGTAGAAAAGAAGGAACAAAGTCCCACAGGTGTGTCTTGGCCTGGTACTTCTTCTCAGACTTCTGGAGGTAATCTGACAAACATTTCCCACAATGTTCCTTCAGCCATTACTTTAGCTCCCCCAGAACGTTTCTCAGGTGACCCCTTGAAAGCACAATCTTTCCTGGTTCAAGTGGAACTACACTTCACCTGCAGACCACATACTTTTCCCGATGCCCAGTCCAAAGTGGCATTCTTGCTGTCGTATCTGTCTGGAGATGCAGCTGCCTGGGCTATTCCTCTTGTGCGTAAAGATAGTCCCCTGTTGTACAACTGGAGAAATATTTGTTCGTGAGTTTGAACGAGTTTTTGATCGTAGAACTGTAACACTGTCAGCAGATCGTGAACTATTAGACTTACGCCAGGGGAATCAGGACTTAGTGTCATATTTAGCCAACTGTAATTGGCTGGTCGCTGAGACATCCTGGCCAGAGGAAAAACAAGCGGCCTTGTTTTACAAGGGACTCAAATAGGAGTTTAAAAATATTTTGGCGCAAATCGACCCGCAACCTACAGACTGTCAAGAATTAATAAACCTTGTCTTGAGGCTTGATCATCGTTTAACTGAACAAAAAGGAACGCGTAAAAAGACTGAAAAATATTCCTGGCGTGTTCACAATAACAGAGACTCAAGAAATCCAAAAGAAAGAACACCTGAACCGATGGAGATTGGAACCATCAGGAGACCTTTGACCAAAGATGAAAAAGAGCTATGCAGAAAAGATTTACAATGTCTATATTGTGGGCGAAAAGGTCAATCAAACCAAAGAACAAGCGAGGTCCAGTTCAGAAGGTTGCAGCCACTGCATCAGAGTCAGAAAACTAAAACACCCAAGATGAGGAGAAGGGTTGCTCTTGGGTGTCACAGTGGACCCTTCACAATCTAGACATCTCAAACTGGGAATAAGAGTTCAGGTTAAGAAAAAGACCTATTTCAAGAAGGCTCTAGTCGACTCTGGGGCTACCGGGAACTTTGTTGACGCCCAATTGGTTCGTGCATGGGGGATCCCATGTATTGAAAAGAAGACCCCAGAAATCATCCAGGCAGTCGATGGAAAACATTTGACTGGAGGTCCGGTAACTCTTCAGACTGTCCCCTTGTCGGTGATTTGTGAAGATAAAAATCAAAGCAAGAAAGATAAAGAGAAACTTATCCTTGACGTGATCCATGCTCCCCAGTATGGGATTATCCTTGGTTTGCCATGGTTAACTCATCACAATCCAGAGATTAATTGGGCAGAACAAAAGATCGTGTTCTTATCTGCTTTATGTAAAGTATGATGTTTCCAAAGGACTCAAGAATCGTAAGTTCGCAACTCTTACATAGCTACCGCCGCAGAGAAAGAAGTTCAGTTGCCCAAACAGTATTCATCTTATGAAGATGTATTTGATGAGAAAGAAGCAGAGAACTTACCTCCTCATAGATCTTATGACTGTCAAATTGATCTAGTTCCAGGTGCGATACTTCCCAACTGTCGTGTGTATGCCCTGTCAGAACATGAAAATCAACATTTACGAAAATACTTGGATCAATTCTTAGAGAATAGTTTCATCCGCCCCTCTAAGTCTCCCGCAGCTTCTCCTTTGTTTTTTGTTTCGAAGGCGAATGGAGAGCTTCGAAATTGTATCGACTAAAGGGGTTTGAACAAAATCACCATCAAAAACAAATATCCTTTGCCCCTAATTCCTGTCTTACTGGAACAAGTAAAGAAAGCAAAAATCTACACAAAGCTTGACCTTCGAGGTGCTTATCATTTGGTCAGAATGAGAGAGGGTGATGAATGGAAAACAGCATTCAAAACATGATATGGCCTTTTTGAATATACTGTCATGCCTTTTGGTCTGTGCAATGCTCCAGCAGTTTTTTCTTGAATTACGTTCTTAGAGAGTACCTCGATATCTTTGCCATAGTCTACATTGATGACATTTTGATCTACTCAGACAATAAAAATGAACATGTCCAACATGTCAAGAAAATTGTGGCAGCCATTTGTAAACACCATTTTTATTGCAAACTAACCAAGTGTGAGTTTAATGTTACCACAGTTGAGTTTTTAGGGGTTATCCTTACCCCTCAAGTTATGGTGATGGCAGAAAAGAAAGTAAAAGCCGTATCTGATTGGCCCACCACAAAGACTGTTTGTGATGTACAATGTTTCCTGGGGTTTGCAAATTTTTACCGGAGGTTCATAAGTCATTTCTCCCAGACAGTGGCTCCAATTACTAAGCTATTAAGAAAGAAAGCCAAATTTGTATGGTCCCCAGAAGCCGATCAAGCCTTTTCAACTTTGAAAGGAGCTTTCTCCACTGCCCCAGTCTTGACTCATCCAGATGCAGATCGACATTTCATAGTGGAAGCTGATGCTTCCAATGTGGCGATAGGAGCAGTCTTGTCACAACGAAACAAAGACACTGGTCAGCTTCATCCTGTAGCTTACATGTCTCGGAAGTTGAACGAAGCCAAACAGAACTATGTTATTGCTGAAAAAGAGCTTGTGGCGATTCATGACTGTACGAAAGTACCATCTTGCCTGGCATGTTACCCCCATATTTCACTGTATATATGTTGTTTTAGTTGTATGTGTCACTGGGACCCTACCAGCCAGGGCCCCAGTGCTCATAAGTGTGCCCTGAATGTGTTACCTGTGTTATGACTAACTGTCTCACTGAGGCTCTGCTATCCAGAACCTCAGTGGTTATGCTCTCTCATTTCTTTCCAAATTGTCACTAACAGGCTAGTGACCAATTTTACCAATTTACATTGGCATACTGGAACACCCTTATAATTCCCTAGTATATGGTACTGAGGTACCCAGGGTATTGGGATTCCAGGAGATCCCTATTGGCTGCAGCATTTCTTTTGCCACCCATAGGGAGCTCTGACAATTCTTACATAGGCCTGCCACTGCAGCTTGAGTGAAATAATGCACACATTATTTCACAGCCATTTTCACTGCACTTAAGTAACTTATAAGTCACCTATATGTCTAACCCTTACTTAGTAAAGGTTGGGTGCTAAGTTACTTAGTGTGTGGGCACCCTGGCACTAGCCAAGGTGCCCCCACATCGTTCAGGGCAAATTCCCCAGACTTTGTGAGTGTGGGGACACCATTACACGCGTGCACTACACATAGGTCACTACCAATGTGTAGCTTCACAATGGTAACTCCGAATATGGCCATGTAACATGTCTAAGATCATGGAATTGCCCCCTCTATGCCATCCTGGCATTGTTGGCACAATCCCATGATCCATCGGGTCTGTAGCTCAGACCCGGGTACTGCCAAACTGCCTTTTCAGGGGTTTCACTGCAGCTGCTGCTGCTGCCAACCCCTCAGACAGGTTTCTGCCCTCCTGGGGTCCAGCCAGGCTTGGCCTAGGAAGGCAGAACAAAGGACTTCCTCAGAGAGAGGGTGTTACACCCTCTCCCTTTGGAAAAAGGTGTGAAGGCAGGGGAGGAGTAGCCTCCCCCAGCCTCTGGAAATGCTTCCATGGGCACAGATGGTGCCCATTTCTGCATAAGCCAGTCTACACCGGTTCAGGGACCCCTCAGCCCTGCTCTGGCACGAAACTGGACAAAGGAAAGGGGAGTGACCACTCCCCTGACCTGCACCTCCCCTGGGAGGTGCCCAGAGCTCCTCCAGTGTACTCCAGACCTCTGCCATCTTGGAAACAGAGGTGCTGCTGGCACACTGGACTGCTCTGAGTGGCCAGGGCCAGCAGGTGACGTCAGAGACTCCTTCTGATAGGCTCCTTCAGGTGTTGCTAGCCTATCCTCTCTCCTAAGCAGCCAAACCCTCTTTTCTGGCTATTTAGGGTCTCTGCTTTGGGGAATTCCTTAGATAACGAATGCAAGAGCTCATCAGAGTTCCTCTGCATCTCTCTCTTCACCTTCTGCCAAGGAATCGACTGCTGACCGTGCTGGAAGCCTGCAAAACTGCAACAAAGTAGCGAAGACGACTACTGCAACTCTGTAACGCTGATCCTGCCGCCTTCTCGACTGTTTTCCTGGTGGTGCATGCTGTGGGGGTAGTCTGCCTCCTCTCTGCACTAGAAGCTCCGAAGAAATCTCCTGTGGGTCGACGGAATCTTCCCCCTGCAACCGCAGGCACCAAAGAACTGCATTACCGGTACCCTGGGTCTCCTCTCAGCACGACGAGCGAGGTCCCTTGAATCCAGCAACTCTGTCCAAGTGACTCCCACAGTCCAGTGACTCTTCAGTCCAAGTTTGGTGGAGGTAAGTCCTTGCCTCCCCATGCCAGACTGCATTGCTGGGAACCGCGTCTTTTGCAGCTACTCCGGCCTCTGTGCACTTCTGGCGGAAATCCTTTGTGCACAGCCAAGCCTGGGTCCACGGCACTCTAACCTGCTTTGCACGACCTCCTGTGTTGTCCTCCGGCGGCATGGGACTCTCTTATGCAACTTCAGGTGAGCACCGTTTCACTCCTCTTTGTAGTGCCTGTTCCGGCACTTCTCCGGGTGCTGCCTGCTTCTGAGAGGGCTCCTTTTTTTGCTGGACACCCCTCTGTCCCCAGACGCAATTGGCGACATCCTGGTCCCTCCTGGGCCACAGCAGCATCCAAAAACCTTTATCGCACGATTTGCAGCTAGCAAGGCTTGTTTGCTGTCTTTCTTCAGGAAAACACTTCTGCACGACTCTTAACGACGTGGCACATCCATCCTCCAAAGGGGAAGTTTCTAGCCCTTGTCGTTCTTGCAGAATCCTCAGCTTCTACTGCCTAGTAGCAGCTTCTTTGCACCCACAGCTGGCATTTCCTGGGCATCTGCCCATCTCTGACTTGCTTGTGACTTTTGGACTTGGTCCCCTTGTTCCACAGGTCCTCTCGTCTGGAAATCCATCGTTGTTGCATTGCTGGTGTTGGTCTTTCCTGCAGAATTCCCCTATCACGACTTCTGTGCTCTTTGGGGAACTTTAGTGCACTTTGCACTCACTTTTCAGGGTCTTGGGGTGGGCTATTTTTCTAACCCTCACTGTTTTCTTACAGTCCCAGCGACCCTCTACAAGGTCACATAGGTTTGGGGTCCATTCGTGGTTCGCATTCCACTTTTGGAGTATATGGTTTGTGTTTCCCCTATCCCTATGTGTCCCCATTGCATCCTATTGTAACTATACATTGTTTGCACTGTTTTCTAAGACTATACTGCATATTTTTGGTATTGTGTACATATATCTTGTGTATATTTGCTATCCTCGTACTGAGGGTACTCACTGAGATTCTTTGGCATATTGTCATAAAAATAAAGTACCTTTATTTTTAGTATATCTGTGTATTGTGTTTTCTTTTGATATTGTGCAAGTGACACTAGTGGTACTGTAGGAGCTTCACTTGTCTCCTAGTTCAGCCTAAGCTGCTCTGCTAAGCTACCATTATCTATCAGCCTAAGCTGCTAGACATCCTATACACTAATAAATGATACCTGGGCCTGGTGCAAGGTGTAAGTACCCCTTGGTACTCACTACAAGCCAGTCCAGCCTCCTACAATGACGCCTTTAAAGAATGGAGACATCATTTGTTGGGTGCCAAATATACTGTCACGGTATATACTGATCATCGCAATCTTCAATTCATGAGTTCTGCCAGACTTTTGACTCCTCGGCAATTACATTGGATGCTGTTTTTTGCCGAGTTTGATTTTGTGGTAACCTTCTGGCCTGGTAAAGATAATCGCAAAGCTGACACCTTGTCTCGCCAAGAGTCTACCACACTGCCTGCAGTTCAAACCACCAGAGCTATCATTGCTCCTGACAAGGTCCTATGTATCATAAAAACAGAAGATTTCTTTGAAGACATCCGTAATTCATTCACTGTTGAAAAATGGCAGACGTGGGCCCAAGCAAATCCCAAAAGGTCAATCAAGCAAGGATTACCCTTTCATGACGCTCGTTTGTTCGTGCCCACTACCAAACTTCGCAAGATAGTGTTTCATTGGTTGAACGTCATACCTACGGCAGGTCACCCATGTACTCCTAAAACTCTTGAATTAATCCTACGCTATTTTTGGTGGCCTACCTTAACAAAAGATGTAAAAACAATTGCGAAGTCTGTGCTCGCACTAAAACAAGTCACTCAAAACCGAAAGGGTTGCTACACCCACTTCCAACTCCAAGTCGTCCGTGGGAGCACATTTCTTTAGACTTTATTACTGGTCTGCCAGTGGTTCAACAGCATTCAGTAATTTTGGTGGTAGTAGATAGTCTCATGAAATATGGACATTTCATTGCCTGTAAGAAATTGCCCACCTCTAGTGAACTGGCAACTATCTTACTGAATAGAGTGGTTCGTTATCATGGACTGCCAAAAGTGATCCTTTCCGATCGGGGGTTGCAATTTGCCTCCAACTTCTGGGAGACATGGTGTAAAACACTCCAAGTGACATCTACACTATCTACTAGCCACCATCCTCAAACAGATGGTCAAATGGAGAGACTAAATCAGACTTTGAAGCAATACCAACGTGCTTACGCTGAAAAAGCACTTCATTCTTGGACATCAATGCTCTAGTTAGCTGAGTTAGCCTACAACAACTCCTTCCACACTTCTACTCGCGTTATACCCTTCTTTGGTTTGTTTGGCTATCATCCTGACACCTTGCCCATCACAATTCCTCAAGAAAGTTCTCTTACTCCAGCTGTTTTAGAAACCATTCAACATTTGCATCAAACCCAGAATTTGATTCAACAGCATTTAGAAAAAGCCAAACAAAAATACAAAAAGCATTATGACAAGAAACACTGGGGGTCATTACAACCCTGGCGGACGGTGTTAAAGGTGCAGTAATACCGCAAACAGGCCGGCGAACAAAAAAAGGGAATTATGACCGTGGTGGAAACCGGCAACAAATACAGCCACTTTAACACTCCGCCCGAAACAAGCAACGCAGCGGTCACCGCCAACAGACAGGCGGAAGACAATGTACCGCCCACAGTATCACAACCCGCCAATCCGCCACCTTTTCCGGGGCGGATTCACTGTGGATAAAAACATGGCGGAAACTGCTGTTGCAATGGGAAAACGCTCACCTTAACACTTCCCACGAGGAAGGAGGCCACCATGGAGCTGAAATTACAAATCCTACCTGCCCTTGTCTTCCTACTCATCTACGAACACCAGCGCCTGCGGCGGCGAAGACAACGGTGAGTACTGCACCTACGACATAGAGGAGGCAAAAGTCAGGGGGGACACCCACAACACCCCCACCCCCGCACATTACAACACACACACCAAGGCATTTCCAAACATCACAGTAACAACCCACAACCCCCCCGGAAGAATGCAAACACAAAAGGAAATCAGTCCAAACATTGTAATGTATCAAAATACATGTTTCATATATCTACAGATATATATAAACTCATTCAAAAGTATATACATTACGAGAAGTAGTGCAGATATGCACATCTCAATGTCCGTGCACCACTGGGCCAAAAATGCATGGGCGAGGCCCACACAAGATACCGGTCCACAAACGGAGAGAACACTGCCGGGGCATCAGAGAGAAATACAACAGGCACCTCAGGAGGAAGGGAAGGGGGGGCACCTCAGCCGGATTACAGCACCACGCCACATCCACGACGGGGCTCCATGACCATTGATGTATCCTGGGGTGCAAAGCCACAGTCTCTCAAGTCTCTACAGTGGGTGGGTTGCCCACTGTTCCATCCTGGGGAGTGCAAAGCCACAGTCTCTCAAGTCTCTACAGTGGGTGGGTTGCCCACTGTTCCATCCTGGGGAGTGCAAAGCCACAGTGTGTCAAGTCTCTACAGTGGGTGGGTTGCCCACTGTCCCATCCTGGGGAGTGCAAAGCCACAGTGTGTCAAGTCTCTACAGTGGGTGGGTTACCCACTGTTCCATCCTGGGGAGTGCAAAGCCACAGTCTCTCAAGTCTCTACAGTGGGTGGGTTGCCCACTGTTCAATCCTGGGGAGTACAAAGCCACAGTCTCAAGTCTATACAGTGGGTGGGTTGCCCACTGTTCAATCCTGGGGAGTGCAAAGCCACAGTCTCTCAAGTGGAGAACAGTCTCCAGTGGTTCTGCAGGGGGACTGGTGCCCAGAGTTCTTCATCCTGTGCAGGACAGACGGAGTGGATGCATGTCTCCACTGGTTCTGGAGGGGGACTGGTGCCCAGAGTGCTTCATCCTGTGCAGGACAGACTGAGTGGATGCCTTTCTCCACTGGTTCTGGAGGGGGACTGGTGCCCAGAGTGCATCACTCTCCCAGTGATGGTCCCAGTTGAGTCACTGCCCCTGCCGCTCATGGGCTAGCGGTGCTTGCCATGACTGTCTTTGCCCTGTTCAGCGGTGCTTTGCCATGGCGGACTCTGGGCTGTTCAGCAGTGCTCTGCCCTGTTCAGCGGTGCTTTGCCATGGCGGTCTCTGGGCTGTTCAGCGGTCTTTGCCCTGTTCAGCGGTGCTTTGCCATGGCGGTCTCTGGGCTCTTCAGCGGTCTTTGCCCTGTTTAGCTGTGCTTTGCCATGGCGGTCTCTGGGCTGTTCAGCGGTCTCTGGGATGTTCAGCGGTGCTTTGCATGGCGGTCTCTGGGCTGTTCAGCGGTGCTTTGCCATGGCGGTCTCTGGGCTGCTCAGCGGTCTTTTCCCTGTTCAGCGGTGGTTTGCCATGGCGGTCTCTGGGCTGTTCAGCGGTCTTTGCCCTGTTCAGTGGTGGTTTGCCATGGCGGTCTCTGGGCTGTTCAGCGGTCTTTGCCCTGTTCCGTGGTGGTTTGCCATGGCGGTCTCTGGGCTATTCAGTGGTGCTTGCCCTGTTCAGTGGTGCTTTGCCATGGCGGTCTCTGACCTGTGCATTGGTGTGTGGCATGACGGTCCCTCATTGCCCAGTGGGGCTGTGGCAGCCGGGGCCCTCCTGGGCACTGACGGTGGCGGTGGTCTCCTGACCAGTGATGATACTTGTGCCCTCCTGGGCAATGACTCCGGCGGTGGTCTCCTGACCAGTGACTATACTCGTGCCCTCCTGGGCAATGACTCCAGCAGTGGCGGTGGTCTCCTGACCAGTGACGATACTTGTGCCCTCCTGGGCAATGACTCCGGCGGTGGTCTCCTGACCAGTGACAATACTTGTGCCCTCCTGGGCAATTACTCCGGCGGTGGTCTCCTGACCACTGACGATACTTGTGCCCTCCTGGGCAATGACTCTGGCGGTGGTCTCCTGACCAGTGACAATACTTGTGCCATCCTGGGCAATGTCTCCGGCGGTGGTCTCCTGACCAGTGACGATACTTGTGCCCTCCTGGGCAATGACTCCGGCAGTGGTCTCCTGACCAGTGACGATACTTGTGCCCTCCTGGGCAATGACTCCGGCGGTGGTCTCCTGACCAGTGACGATACTTGTGCCCTCCTGGGCAATGACTCCGGAGGTGGTTTCCTGACCAGTGACGACGGTGCTGGCGGTGGCGTCCCGCCTGCCGGGAAGGATGCTGTCCTTCTCCGCCGTGCTGCTCACACCAGGCTGTGCAGACTTCTTCTGGCCCTTCCCCACGTTTGGAGGAGTCACAGCTGACTCTGCAATCCCCCTGGGACCCTTGTGAGTAGTTTTTCCTCTAGGAGTCTTCACCCGGTCCCGTTTGCCACTTTCCCACTTGAGATGCTTTACAGGGGGTGGACTGGCAGTGCCTTGGCTCCGTGTCACACTGCCTGCCCTGGTGGCCGGTGCACTCCACACACCTGTAACACGCACCACTGGTACTGGAGTCTTTTTGGCTGAGGCGCTACGATGGGACTGATGACTTGGAGGGGGAGGGAGGTGGGGGCAAAGAGGTCAACGTTGCTGAGGGACAGTTTCTGACGAACACTGGGATGGGTAGCTGGAGGGGGTCTGGGAGTGGAGGAAGAGGAGGTGGTTGTAGGAGGTGTCACTTTAGGTGTTTTGGGTGCAGGTGCAGGTACTGGAGGCTGTCGTGAGGTGGATGGATGTTGGGTGTGTGGGTGCCCCCGTTTATGTACTTTGGTAGGGGGCGTCACAGACACACTGGGAGAGGACACATGGGATGTGTAAATGGGAGAGGGGGTGGTGAGTGCAGGTGAGCGGAGTGTGGTGCTGGGTGTTCTGGTGCGAGTCCTAGTGCCTGTAGATGTAGTGCATGCAGGTGAGAGAGTAGACGATACTGGGAGGGAGGAGGGAGACCACGAGGAGGGGGACACAGTGGAGGCAGTGGATGTTGTTGTGTCTGCATGTAGGTGATGCTTGTATGAGTGCCTGTGGGTTGTGTGGTGCCTTTGTTTGCCTGAGCTACTTTTGGGTGTTGAGGTGTATGCATGCTTGTCTAATGGTGTGCTTGGGACAGGCTGGGTTACAGGGGATTGGGTCTGCGTGGAGGAAGTTGGAAGGGGGAGGCTAGAGACAAGGACAATGGCTGCCATCAGTGCTGAGGCCATAGATTGCAGGGTTCGATGATGGGCAGCCTGAGCATAATGAATGCCCTCCAGGAATGCATTAGTGTGTTGCAGCTGCCTTTCTACACCATGGATGGCATTCACAATGGTAGACTGCCCAACAGTGAGTGCTCTGAGGAGGTCAATGGCCTCCTCACTGAGGGCAGCAGGGGTGACAGGGGCGGGGCCTGAGGTGCCTGGGGCGAAGGTGATGCCCACCCTCCTGGGTGAGCGGGCACGGGCGAACACTGAGGGGCTGCTGGGAGGGCGGTGCTGGTAGGGCAGGTGGCGGCTGTACCTGTAGAAGTGGGGGGCACAGATGGTGCTGCCACCACAAGGGAGCTCCTATCAGAGGACGAGTCCGTGTCGCTGGTTGGTGATCCGGTGACCGACGTGTAGCTCCCCTCGCCCTCCGTCCCACTGGTGCATTCTGAGTCTGTGGTGTGGCCCTCCATGGCCATGTGGGATGCAGCTCCCTCGTGCCCCGGTGCCACTGTACCTCTGCCTGATGATGCTGATGTACAAAAGAACAGGGAGAGCAGAAAAAGGGGGAGGGGACGACAGAAGAAAGACAGGTTGAGTGCATGGCTTACCGCTACCGTTGGCGGACAATACAGACACAGCAGCCCACTGCACTACGCTGTGCTCTTGGCCTCTACTGATGCAATTGGTGGGATATGGCCTACATGGCTATGGTGGACATCTGCACACATGGATGCCACAGGGGCATCTATACCTGTACTTGGCCCACTACTGAGGTGGGGTGGAGTGCCACATGCCCTGCATTACGGAGGGGCCTAGCCTACGTATTTCTGCCTGGCCTAGGTACACCCACAGCCATCCTCCCCCATCCAGACCCCTCAACTGCATGCCAAATCCCCAGAATGATAGTGTACTCACCCCCTTGTGTCGGCTGTGATGCCCTCAAGCGCCCATCCAACTCCGGGTAGGCCACCGCCAGGATCCGGAACATCAGGGGGGGTAATGGGGCGACGAGCACCCCTCCCACGTTGGGAGGCCATCCCCAGCTGAGCCTCCGCCGTCTTCTTGCTCCAGCGGCGAATGTCCTCCCATCTTTTCCGGCAGTGGGTGCCCAGTCTCTGGTGGACCCCCAGGGTCCAGACTTCCTTGGCGATGGCACGCCAAATGTCCTTCTTCTGTTGGGCGCTGACCTACATGACATGCACAAGGGAAGAAGAGAAGTCATTACCAACTGCACCGCCCATGTGAGTGGCCCCCATCCCTACCCTTGCCATGTGGCACATGCATTCATGTTTCCTGAACTCTGCCCCCTTCCCTCTTACAACCAGCCCTCTCCACCCAGGCATAGCCCATACAACGTGCTCCCTGTGTACTTACCTGTTGGTCTGGAGGACCGTAGAGTAGCGTGTACTGGGGGAGGACCCCTTCTACTAGCTTCTCCAACTCCTGAGCAGTGAAGGCAGGGGCCCTTTCCCCAGACGCAGCAGCCATTGTCTCTTCCAGTCCGATGTCCCAGCAGCACTTGCAGTGTAGGTCCTCTCCTGTTAAAGATCAGGTATCGAGTGATTGAACAGATAGAAAATGGCGGTCACGTCCGCGCTGGTGACGTCCGTGGCGGTGCGTATCATCACCGCCGGCGCACCTGTTCATTGGCTCCTGGGACCCATAGGGTCCAATGTTAACCAATGCAGCATTGCGCCGCGGTCTACGACCGCCTACCGCGACGGGGTACAACGCCAGCGCAGTGACCTCACATTCCCATTGGCCCAGTTTAGAGGTCAGGCAGCCGCCATTTCAGGGGCCCACATGGCTTCATTTACTACTGCGTCACACATACCTAGGACTAGACTCAACGCACATACAGGCAACTTTTTGGATTATGTTTCGTGTTCTGTGTAGACTGTGGGTACATACCTCTGAGTTGTTTGACTCTGTGGTCGCTGTTGTCCTTCCTAGGCACCATCCGCTGGGACATGTGAGGCGATGGCGGAGTCCCCCTCTGTACCGACCACTGGTGGACCTGTTGACAATGGAGGAGCGACATTTAATCATCACCTACAGGTTTGACCGTGCCACAATCCAGGGACTGTGTACCCAGTTGGAGCCTGACCTGATGTCAGCAATCCGCCATCCCACAGGGATCCCCCCCTCAAGTGCAGGTGCTATCAGTGCTCCATTTCCTTGCAAGTGGGTCATTTCAAACAACAGTGGCCATTGCATCAGGGATGTCCCAGCCTATGTTTTACAATGTGTTGTCCAGAGTGTTGTCTGCCCTGCTGAAACACATGCAGAGCTACATCGTTTTCCATCAGGTGGAGGATTTGGCTACAGTTAAAGGTGACTTCTATGCCCTTGGACATATCCCTAACATCATAGGTGCCATTGATGGGACCCATGTAGCTCTGGTCCCCCCCCCACAGGAGTGAACAGGTGTACAGGAACCGGAAGAGTTATCATTCCATGAATGTACAGATGGTATGTTTCGCAGACCAGTACATCTCCCAGGCAAATGCTATGTTCCCTGGCTCTGTGCATGACGCCTACATCCTGCGGAATAGCAGCATCCCTTATGTGATGGGTCAACTCCAGAGGCACCGGGTGTGGCTATTAGGGGACTCTGGTTCCCCAACCTGTCATGGCTACTGACCCCAGTGAGGAATCCCAGGACCAGGGCAGAGGAACGCTACAATGAGGCCCATGGGCGGACTAGGAGGGTGATCGAACGCACCTTCGGCCTCCTGAAGGCGCCTCCATATGACAGGTGGTTCTCTATTCTACTCACCAAGGAAAGTGTGCCAGAGCATCGCGGACTGCTGTATGCTTCACAATCTGGCTTTGCGACGACAGGTGCCTTTTCTGCAGGAGGATGGTCCAGATGACGGTGTTGTGGCAGCTGTGGAGCCTGTGGACAGTGATGAGGAGGAAGCAGAGGAAGAAGACATTGACAGCAGGGACTCAGTTATCCAGCAATATTTCCAGTGACACACAGGTGAGTACACATTCCTGCCTACTACAAGTACTTTCACACATATACCTCTATCCTGTCTGTCGATTTCAACCAGTATATGGTAACTGAGTTGTACATTTCCATTACGGTTTCAGAGGTGTGGTTACCAATGTGTGTCATCTGCTTAGATTCCTCATGGACTTGAGGTGTGTGACATAGGTATGTTGACATTACATTTGAGAACGATTTTGTCACTGTAATTGCTAATACACAATTTCGAAATCACAGACTGACTCCAGATTGTTTTGTGCTTCAAGGGTGTTTATTGAAGTGCTAAATATTGGAGGGGGTGGTAAAATGGTGATGGGTGATGGTGGAGGAATGTCCATGGCAGAGTCCAGTCTATTAGTCTCACAGGTGCACTGCCCATATGGGCATAGGAAGTGGAGCTGGGGCAGTTCCAATATGGACAGGGTTACAAAGTGGGACAGTGGGATGACAATCAGGGTGGCCTCATTTATTGGCGGGGGTCTTGGCATCGTGCTCTGTCCTGTTTCTGGATCTCAGGGACCACTTGCAGGGTGGGTCTCCGTCTGCAGGGGGTGGGGTGCTGGTGTGGTGGTCCTGTGGCAGTGCCTCCTGTCCACTAGCGCCGGCAGAGGTGGTGGGCAGTTCTTCGTCCATGCTAGTGTCAGGGGCCCCTTGGAGTGCCACGGTGTCCCTCCTGGTGTTAAGTATCTCCTTCAGCACCCCTACGATGGTGCCCAGGGCGGAGCTGATGGTTCGGAGTTCCTCCCTGAAGCCCAAATACTGTTCCTCCTGCATGCGCTGGGTCTCCTGAAACTTGGCCAGTACTGTTGCCATTGTCTCCTGGGAGTGGTGGTACGCTCCCATGATGGAGGAGAAGGCCTCGTGGAGAGTGGGTTCCCTAGGCCTGTCCGCCCCCTGTCGCACAGCAGCCCTCCCAGTTCCCCTGTGTTCCTGTGCCTCCAACCCCTGGACCGTGTGCCCACTACCACTGCCCCCAGGTCCCTGTTGTTGTTGGGGTGGTGGGTTATCCTGGATTCCCTGTAGTGGTGGACACACAGCTGATTGACGTGTCCTGGGTACGGGGGTATGGGCCCGCTGGGTGGGTGCTCTGCTGGTGTTTCCAGAGGGGGGGAAGGTCTGTGGTGGCCTGTGACTGGGTGTGGGGACCGACTGTCCCGAGGCCCATGAAGGTCCGGGCTGGTTATCTGGATCCAGTAGGACAAAGCTGCTGTCATCACTGTGGGCCTCTTCTGTGGGTGGGGTAGAGATGTCTGGACCCTCCTGTCTGGTGAGGTTGGGTAGTGGTCCTACAGGGGTATAAAAGCATGATTATTGCATCTGAGTGTGTCATGGTGTGCAATCGGTGGGTGAGCGTGTACCCCAGTGCTAGCACTCCTGTGTGGGGGCTTGTGTGATGATGGTTGAGGGGGGTGTTATGGGTATGTGCAGTGGGCATGCTTTAGTGAGGGGTGTCCATGCTTTGTTGTGTCATGCAGGGCTTGGGGTTGGGATGTGTGTTTTGTGTTAGTAGTACATTAGTGAGGAGTTGGAGTGATAGGGGAGGGGGTGAGGGTGGGGGTCTGTGATAGTATGCAGGTAGGGTGGGGGATATGATAGTTAAGATTTGACTTACCAGAGTCCATTCCTCCACCGACTCCTCCGAGGCCCTCAGGATGCATAATAGTCCAGACCTGCTTGTAGGAGGCTGGCCTGGCTTGTAGTGGGTACCAAGAAGTACTTACACCAGGTCCAGGTATCCCTTATTAGTGTAGAGGGGTGTCTAGCAGCTTAGGCTGATAGAAAAGGTAGCTTAGCAGAGCAGCTTAGGCTGAACTAGGAGACGAGTGAAGCTCCTACAGTACCACTAGTGTCACTTGCACAATATCATAAGAAAACACAAATCACAGATATACTAAAAATAAAGGTACTTCATTTTTATGACAATATGCCAAAGTATCTCAGTGAGTACCCTCAGTATGAGGATAGAAATATACACAAGATATATGTACACAATACCAAAATATGCAGTAATAGCAATAGAAAACAGTGCAAACAATGTATAGTCACAATAGAATGCAATGGGGGCACATAGGGATGGGGCAACACAAACCATATACTCTAGAAGTGGAATGCGAACCACGAATGGACCCCAAACCAATGTGACCTTGTAGAGGGTCGCTGGGACTGTAAGGAAACAGTGAGGGTTAGAAAAATAGCCCACCCCAAGACCCTGAAAAGTGGGTGCAAAGTGCACCTAAGTTCCCCAAAGAGCACAGAAGTCATGATAGGGGAATTCTGCAGGAAAGACCAACACCAGCAATGCAAAAACAATGGATTTCCAGACGAGAGTACCTGTGGAACAAGGGGACCAAGTCCAAAAGTCACGATCAAGTCGGGAGTGGGCGGATGCCCAGGAAATGCCAGCTGTGGGTGCAAAGAAGCTGCCACCGGATGGTAGAAGCTGTGGATTCTGCAAGAACGACAAGGGCTAGAAACTTTCCCTTTGGAGTATGGATGTCCCACGTCGTAAAGAGTCGCGCAGAAGTGTTTCCGTGCAGAAAGACCACAAACAAGCCTTGCTAGCTGCAAGGGTCGCAGTTAGGGTTTTTGGATGCTGCTGTGGCCCAGGAGGGACCAGGATGTACCCAATTGTGTGAGGAGATAGAGGGGGCGTCCAGGAAGACAAAGAGCCCACTCAGAAGCAAGCAGATCCCAGAGAAGTGCCAGAACAGGCACTACAAAGTGGAGTGAATCAGTGCTCACCCGAAGTTGCACAAGAGAGTCCCACGACGCCGGAGGACAACTCAGGAGGTCATGCAATGCAGTTTAGAGTGCTGGGGACCCAGGCTTGGCTGTGCACAAAGGAAATCCTGGAAGAGTGCACAGGAGCCGGAGTAGCTGCAAAACATGCGGTTCCCAGCAATGCAGTCTAGCGTGGGGAGGCAAGGACTTACCTCCATCAAACTTGGACTGAAGAGTCACTGGACTGTGGGAGCCACTTGGACAGAGTTGCTGAGTTCAAGGGACCTCGCTCGTCATGCTGAGAGGAGACCCAGAGGACCGGTGATGCAGTTCTTTGGTGCCTGCGGTTGCAGGGGGAAGATTCCGTCGACCCACGGGAGATTACTTCGGAGCTTCTAGTGCAGAGAGGAGGCAGACTACCCCCACAGCATGCACCACCAGGAAAACAGTCGAGAAGGCTGCAGGATCAGCGTTACAAGGTCGCAGAAGTCGTCTTTGCTACTTTTTTGCAGTTTTGCAGGCTTCCAGTGTGGTCAGCAGTTGATTCCTTGGCAGAAGGTGAAGAGAGAGATGCAGAGGAACTCTGAGCTCTTGCATTCGTTATCTAAGGAATTCCCAAAAGCAGAGACCCTAAATAGCCAGAAAAGGAGTTTTGGCTACCTAGGAGAGAGGATAGGCTAGCAACACCTGAGGGAGCCTATCAGAAGGAGTCTCTGACGTCACCTGCTGGCACGGGCCACTCAGAGCAGTCCAGTGTGCCAGCAGCACCTCTGTTTCCAAGATGGCAGAGGTCTGGAGCACACTGGAGGAGCTCTGGGCACCTCCCAGGGGAGGTTCAGGTCAGGGGAGTGGTCACTCCCCTTTCCTTTGTCCAGTTTCGCGCCAGAGCAGGGCTGGGGGATCCCTGAACCGGTGTAGACTGGCTTATGCAGAAATGGGCACCATCTGTGCCCATGAAAGCATTTCCAGAGGCTGGGGGAGGCTACTCCTCCAGAGCCCTAACACCTTTTTCCAAAGGGAGAGGGTGTAATGCCCTCTCTCTGAGGAAGTCCTTTGTTCTGCCTTCCTGGGCCAAGCCTGGCTGGACCCCAGGAGGGCAGAAACCTGTCTGAGGGGTTGGCAGCAGCAGCAGCTGCAGTGAAACCCCGGGAAAGGCAGTTTGGCAGTACCCGGGTCTGTGCTAGAGACTCGGGGATCATGCAAGTGTCTCCCCAATGCCAGGATGGCATTGGGGTGACAATTCCATGATCTTAGACATGTTACATGGCCATGTTCCGAGTTACCATTGTGACGCTATACATATGTCGTGACATATGTATAGTGCACGCGTGTAATGGTGTCCCCGCACTCACAAAGTCCGGGGAATTTGCCCTGAACAATGTGGGAGCACCTTGGCTAGTGCCAGGGTGCCCACACACTAAGTAACTTAGCACCCAACCTTTACCAGGTAAAGGTTAGACATATAGGTGACTTATAAGTTACTTAAGTGCAGTGGTAAATGGCTGTGAAATAACGTGGATGTTATTTCACTCAGGCTGCACTGGCAGGCCTGTGTAAGAATTGTCAGATCTCCCTATGGGTGGCACAAGAAATGCTGCAGCCCATAGGGATCTCCTGGAACCCCAATACCCTGGGTACCTCAGTACCATATACTAGGGAATTATAAGGGTGTTCCAGTTTGCCAATGTAAATTGGTGAAATTGGTCACTAGCCTGTTAGTGACAATTTGGAAAGAGAATGAGAGAGCATAACCACAGAGGTTCTGGATAGCAGAGCCTCAGTGAGACAGTTAGTCACAACACAGGTATCACATACAGGGCACACTTATGAGCACTGGGGCCCTGGCTGGCAGGGTCCCAGTGACACATACAACTAAAACAACATATATACAGTGAAATATGGGGGTAACATGCCAGGCAAGATGGTACTTTCCTACACATCCTCCCATGTTGTTAGTTGTGGGGGAGGTGGAGGGGGTCCGCCGCAAGTCCGCTGTACCGCGATGTTGTGCCTGGAGACCACGGAACGCACCTTCCCCCATAGGTCGTTCCACCTCTTCCTGATGTCCTCCCGATTTCTTGGGTGCTGTCCCACTGCGTTGACCCTGTCGACTATTCTTCGCCATAGCTCCATCTTCCTAGCTATGGAGGTGTGCTGCACCTGTGATCCAAATAGCTGTGGCTCTACCAGTACGATCTCCTCCACTATGACCCTGAGCTCCTCCTCGAGAGCCTGGGGTGTCTTTGCCGTGCCATGGGGTGGTGTAGGTGATGTGTGGGGTGCTGTATATGGTGATGAGTGTGGTGATATGTATTGGTGTGTGGTGTTTTGTGCGTGGAAGTAGTATGGGTAATGGTGTTGTGGGCCTCTGTATGGTGGGGTTGTCTTTGCTGTGCTGTCTCTCTGGCCTTCGTCTACATTTTTGGTCGTAAGGGTTTGTGGGTAATGTGGGTGTGTGCTTTATATTGGATTGGTTGTGTGGGTGTGGTGTGTGTATGTGTATCAGGTGTGTGTATTTCGAATTGTCCAATGTGGCGGTGTTTTGAAGATGTATGTGTATTTTGAGCGCGGCGGTGTGTACCGCCAATGGAATACTGCGATTGAAAGACCACTGCGTGGATTCGTGGGTCGTGATAGCATGGGCGTGTTTCTGTTGGCGTGACGGTGGAGGTTCTGTTTTCGCCAGTGTATCACTGACCTTTGGTGTGGCGGACTTGTGTGGGTGTCTGAATTTTCGCGGATTCCGAGCTGGTGGTCATAATAGCTGTGGTGGAATTCCGCGGCCGCAGCTGTGTGTTGGCGGTCTTCTGCACGGCGGTAAGCGGCTCTTACCGCCAATGTTGTAATGACCCCCTTATCCTTTGATGTTCGAATTGGCAACAGCGTGCGCGATTCATTCATGGCATTTAACTCTTGCAGTTTGGATCGGCAAAATGCGCGATTATAATCTTGGTATTTTAAAACTTTGATGTTAGAATAGGCAGCAGTGTACGATTCATTCTTGGCATTTAACTCTTGCAGTTCAGATCGGCAAAACACACGATCGCAATTTTGGCATTTGAAAGTTGATGTGCGAATCGGAAACAGTGTGCGCGATTCATTCATGGTATTAAACTGTTGCAGTTTAGATCGCCAGTGTGTGTCATCATTTCAAGACATTGAAAACGTGATGCATAATTTTAGAATACAGTGATTACTGATTTCTTGCTAAATTAATCCTGACATTCTGGACAGAGTGTGATCTTACAGTATTATTCATGAGTCTATCTCAGTTCATTTATGACAACTAATGTAATCATTGATGTTGGTTATAATGTGATCTTCATTCCAAGAACAAACTTGAGGCAATTGAGTGTTTAAAGCACAATATGATATTCTAAAAACTCTCCCATGAAAGTTTGCATAATCCTTTATTTCCAGGTATTTAGAGCTATTAATGTCATGTTATAGAAAGGCTCCTGATCATTCATGTTATTCGTACATAAACATTAAGAACAGATTTTATGAAAGTTGATGTGCATATACTTGCTACTGTGTCTTCACTCTTGCTTCCACAGGTCTCCTTCCCCGCTGTTCCCAACTTAAAACCCTTTCCACACTTGGCCATTCTTTAACTCTGTGGTATAACAGCTAGTAGAGTTTGGAGGTGCCAAGACGTGGGCATATGAGGAATAGGCGCAAGCCCAGAGGATCCGGTCTCTCTGACACCCAGAGGAAAAGTCATAATAGGGAGCCACATATATCGGTAGCACTGGCAGTATAATGGCGCCCACGGCTTCGGCGGTCTTCTAGTAAGATCACCGAAGTTATGACCCCCAAAATGTACAGGTTGTCAGACAGGGTGAAGGCCAGCATCAAGGAGGAAGCTGCCAAGATGCTAGCATTAGGGGTGATGGAAACCTCTAACAGTCCCTGGTCCAGCCCACTGGTATTGGTACTGAAGGCTGCCCCACCGGGTGCCAAACCAGAACTTTGGTTCTGTGTGGACTACTGAGGTCTCAGTTCAGTCACCAAGAATGATGCACATCCCAACCCCTAGAGCTGATGAGCTCATTGGCATTCTAGGCACTGACAAATTCTGCAGTACCTTTGATTTGACCTCCAAGGTGTAAAAGCTTTTCAAAACTAAGAAAAATACGAGACCGAACAAGCTCAATAAGGATAAAATGATGTTATTTACGTGCACGGAAACCACTGGCTTGAGAGGCCAAGTCGTAGAAAGTAGGAATTAAGGAAGTCATACATAATCTTTTATGTCTGAAAACCACAAGGCGTGTTCATGCATCTCATTAATTCTCCAAACTAGCATGTCATTATTTCTCAAACATTTTAGAAGGCATTACCATTAATCTTTCCTAACTCAGTACATAACGTCAAGCAGCATACAGTAAAGGAAGTTACAAAACATGGCCTACGTGCCTCACATTGTAAAATTGAATCTTCCACCCTCCATGAACAGCACGTACACAGGATAGTACATTTCTTAATACATATTGCTTCAGCTAGCGTGCAATAATATTTCATGAGTGCTGTTCTGGTAGTAAGCCTTGCATCATAATGCGCTCCGAGCACAATGAAAAGAACAGTAAACACGGTTCACCAAGTTCATGAGCTGTTCAACAAACAGGCCTTGTTATCATTGAGTATCAAAGGGCCTAGCAGGCCAAAAGTGGATTCCAGGTAAAGTGCAATTCCACATTCTGCCTTCTGATACTCAATGATAGCCTGCACATGTTCCTGCAGCAGGGCCAACTCCTGGGTGCCATCTGGCCTGGGGCTTCTCTTTCTGGGAGGCACTGATGAGGTACAGCATCCGCACTACAGCATTTTTCTAACACTATCCTTATGCAAGTAGGGCATGCTTGTAGCAACACACACAATGTTATTAATGCCACTTTCCTATTAGCAATGCCTCTATCAACCAGGATCCTCAATTGTGGTACTATGCGCTTAGCGTTCCCAAACTTCCACCAAGGTATGTAGAGACATGCACATTTTTGGCTTATTTTTAGACCTTCCTAATGTTCCCTATAGCTTTATTTATGTTGTTGCTGTTGTCCGGAATATACCACAGCAGCTCTGGTGGATCACATGACAGATCCCACCTTCTTTAGCCAAGATGATGTGTAATGCGACCCTGTTCTGAATCACAAGAGCCCTTATGTCAGTCAATTACTCTGTTATATTACCTAGGGCTGCCTCTGTGGAGTCTGCCAAGTCCTCTATTAACCCCGCCAGTTGGTGTATTTTAATTGTTCAATATATAATTCCCACTGTGGGCACCATGATGCCTATGGCTGACAGGGCTCCATCTATCCAGGTGGCAACTTTTGCTCGGTGGGGCCTATGGTGGGTTAAGCTTTCTAGCTGAGACGGTGATGTGGAAAATGTATGGTAGCACTAGCACAGGGTAGCAGGTACCATACCATCCGGCCGCAAGATGAAAATATGCTGAGTAACCACATATGAAGAAAATCCCCATGGCCCTGCCATACTGCTTGACAAACCCTTAGGGCCACTTCTCAATTTTTCTAAATTGACAATGGTGTGGCATTTACTGGTGCCTACATGTATGTTAGCCCCTGCAATATTCTTGATAGGGCCATCACAAGCTTTAGAAAGACCAAGCTTTCTCAGCACAGAGCATAATTTACTGTCCAGAGAATAATTAACTGGGCCGCTATCCTAGCTATATTTTATGTACCATGCTGCAACTTCGGTGCCCACGACTTGTAGGCGTGGTATTGCCTGGTTCTTGCCAATTTATTTGGTCCTCCCTTGTTATATTCACCGGTTTTCCCAACACCACTAGCTGGACGAAGAGCTGCTCCTCCTGTTCCTGGGATCCCCCCTTTTCGCAAGGTGTTCTTTTATTGTGTGGTGTACTGCCGTTATTGGACTTTCGCCTATACCATATTTGTATCTTAAAGTTTTGCTGCATCACTTTCATTACTATCCTACACCCTACGTTTGTATTTCATCACGTCCAGTGTATTTGTTGGTAAATAAGTGCACACATAACAGCCTGACATGTTTGTTGATTTCCCATACCTATCTACCATTTGTACAAAGGTGTTTGCGGCATAGGTCTCCCTGTAGTCACTCCAGGTCAGGTGATCCCGATTTTTTCTCTTCTCCCATCTTGCCCGCTCCCATCACCCTTGGGATATCAACTGGCCATTCCCCATCTAAAACCTCTGTTTCATTTATGACATGGCGTGCATCTCATCTAGAAAAGGTATGTATATCTTGTCCGCAAATAAAGTCAGTACAATGGTCACTATTATTCCCGGGACCGGGGTACAGATGGCTGTCAGCACTGCAGGCCATTTCCTGTCCTCTTTCCTTGCTTTTGGCATTGTCCTTGTCGGTGGTGAGATGATGTCAGATACAAGCAAGTGTCCCTGTGTGAATATTATATTCTATCTGTGCGTGGGAGACAGGTGGTTGTCAATTATTTCTCCCTTGGTGGCACCCCAAAATGCGCATTCAGAGCTTATCTAGCACATAATGTCCACCGGGTACATCTGTAGACAAATTCGGACTGGACCCGCTTGCACCCTGTCTGTCAGAGGTGTGCAGCACAAGCTTGCACCCCCTGACTTCCGCAGAGGTGCAGAATGAGCAGTCCTGTCAATGCCCAGCTACCTCAAATACCGCATCACCTGGTCCCCCGCTTCCAGACCTCTCCGCTCATCCCAGCAGTCGCTCGCCAACATACCCCGCATAAAGAAATCCTCGGCTGGAGGAAGATCTTTCACCTTCCTAGCAGCAAGAGGTTGGATTATCTTACCTCTGCACCTCAGGCAGTCGCTATCGCTACCTCAATTCAGGAAGGACCTTAAGACCTGGCTCTTCGACTGATCTCTGAGGACTTGCCCCTCATTGCCTTGAGACCCTATGGGTGAGTAGCGTGCTCTAAAAAATTGATTAATTGATTATTCACTTGCCTGTTTCGTGGAGTGGAGGTTGTACCTTGGTGGGGTTGGCCGAGATGTTGGTGATGCCAGAGAAAGCTGTTGTGGATCCGGTGGTCCCGCTGCCTTCTTGGTGGGGGAATCTGTGGATCCAGGAAGTCAGCTCTTCACACTTGACTGCTGTGGCAGTTGTCAGAAGGACTTGGTAGGGCCCCTTTCCACCGGGGATGGAGACAATGTCATCTGGTGTGAGCCTTTACCCACACCCAGTTGCCTGGCTGCAGTCTGTGTTTTGGTGGTGCTTCTGCTTCCGGTAAGACCAGCAGCACCTGGCGGTGAAGATAACAAAGCGTCTCTTGCAATATTGTAACAACACAGATCATCTGCCAGTGCCAATGGTGCCACAGACATATAGCCAGGGATGTGCATAGGTCGGCCAAACAATATCTGATGGGGGTTCAGCTTCGTCACCTTGTCAGGGGTGTTTCTCAGTGCTAACGTGCCAGTGGTGGTGCATCAATCCAGGGGAGCTCAGTGTAAGCACAGATCTTTGCTGCCTTGTTCTTAAGTGCCCCGTTCTTCTCAACAGCTCCCGCCGATGGTGGGTGGTATGCACAATGCAGTTTCTGTGTCACTCCCAGCCCCTTACAGAGCTCCTGAATTGCATGGGAGATAAATCCTGGTCCGTTGTCAGAGCTGTGGAGGGTTGGGACCCCGAAGCGTGGAACAAGTTCCTTCAACCAACAAACATTTGGCAACTGCCTGGCATCACAGTTCTTTGTGGCACAGGTTCTGTACATTTGCTAAACATGCACACAATGACCAAAACGTATTTGTACTTGTGTGTAGGGGGCATTTTGATAAAATCTGTTGCAGCCTCTCAAAGGGTCCTTGTGGCGGTGGAAAATGGCCTGGTGCTGTGGGTGTACCCTTGCTTGTGCTGTACTGAGCACAAATAGTACATTGCTTACATTAATATTCAGCATATTGGTGTCAACATTCGGAAAACAAACACATCATTCCTTCCCGTCCCTCATGCGAAAGGCTGTGGTAAAGACAGGCAATGGAAGGTAGTAACAATGATTGCAGACATATCCTACAATTTGGGGCTACCCAAATCCTTTGCTTTTTCTGTGTACAATCTCCTCTCTTCCATTCCTCTATCTCCTGCTCCCCTGTCTTTTGTTAAACACATTTTGGATCAAGATATTTATATTCATCTTGAACAAGGGGGAAGATGTCACCTGAACCATTGCACCCACTTAGGGCTATTCTCCTGGCTTCCCCATCAATTCACACATTTCCTGTGGAAACAATCTTTGGCAGAGGTGTGAGTTGCACACCTGACAATATCAATCTTCTTCGGCAAAACCAATGCTTGCAACAAATCAGAAATCAATGGTGAATGCTGTATGTGTTGGCCAGCTGAGCTGAGGAATCACCTTATTGCCCACAACTGGCCAAAATCAAGGATGACTCCAAATGCGTACTGGCTGTCAGTGTAAATATTCACTGACTTGCCTTCTGTCAACTTGCTAGTGCCACCAATTCTGCTGCCTGTGCACTACTTTTTACTGTTATTAACCTCCCCCCTTTTCAGTAACCTTTTAGCTGTGCCCACAGCATAAGCAGCCTGCAGAATTCTGGTGTTGTCCCTAATACATGACCCATCAACAAACAAATCTCCTTCTGCATCTGGGAATGGGGTGTCTCTGATGTCTGGTCTTACTTTGGTATTGAACGCCAAGACACAGTCATGGAAAGAATTGTTGTAGAGGGGTCATCATGGTCACACTCTGTTGGCAGAAGGCAGGCAGGGTTCAGCGTGGTGTATCTTTTGATAATGATGTGTGGTGCCAACAATGTTAGCTTGTATTGTGAGCGACTGGTATTTGTGAGTTGTTAATAATGTGTTCACAGCGTGTGGAATATGCAAGAACAAAGTGTGTCAGCACTACATTTTCATATTGCTCCACTGTCAGGGCTGCGGAGGTCACCACCTTCAGACATGGTGGAAGTGCCGCTGCAACAGGGTCTGTAGTGGGGCCTATTTAGTTTTAATGGGAATCAGGAGTTTAGCTTAGCCTTTGGCAGGCATGTGCCTCGTCACCTAGTGACTTTTCAACCTACTTAGCTTGCTCTGCTTTAGCACATTTATTTAATTGTTTCTTCCAATATGGCTGCCCTGTTTCTAGTTAGGAAGATGTTTTAGTTTTTCATTATCAGTGCCACTCTGTAAAGGCGTCACTATCAATGTCAAACATAAATGAGGTACGTAGGTGTTTACATCATGTACTTTCCCAATTTAGTGTGACAGTGACATAATATACCTTCTCAGGGAATTGTTTATATAATCGCCACACCAAGAATTCCTTCTTATCTATTGTTTGGGAACATACCTGCCTCAGGGGTCCTACAAGATCTGTATAAATACATCTCACATAGACAAGATCATCAGAGGGATTCCTACCAGATACCATCAACGCTATCTATGCTACATGTCGCCTTGATGCTGACCCAGCTTTTGTGTCTGATCTAGAGACCTCATTCCATGGTAATAAAGATTAGGGTGCTCTTCTCATGGACATGGTACTGGCAGATTAGGTTTAGCACTCCTACCTCTTTTAGGTTAGAGATTAGGTTCATCATGCCAGGGTAGTAGGGTCTATTTCACATCTAGTTCATATTACGTGTTATTGTAAGATAAGAAGAAAAACCACGGCACATCGCAGAATCGTAGTGATATCAATTTATTCCTCTGTGGTGTCTCAGGAAACAAGTCACCTGATCCAGTAAGACACAATGGGCATTATGTCAGAAAGCCAATACAGTTCTCATAATTTAAAGGAAACAGCCGACACGTGTTTCGTCAGAATTGACTTTTTCAAGGCTGTGAACATATACAGATGGAATGCGTCAGTCACAAAAATGTTTGGTATAATCAAAAAATTTAATTCTAGTGTGAGCTGGAATAGAAACAAGTATTGTGAATTAAGAGGAGAGGGCTGATGCCGCAAATTGATAGTATACTTTGTAAGTGCCACGAATTGAAACATAACCCTTCTATAACACCCGTAAGAGGTGAAAACATTCCAGTGATAGTAAATACATGTTGTGTTGGCAACAAAAATGCCAGTGGTAATGTGTAGATAAATGTGGTAACAGACAAAAAGCAGTAAAAGATGCATAATTCCAGGAAAGAGATACCATAGTTTGTGCCCGATTCCACCCGCGTTCTGTGTGGAGATATGATAATATGTGCAGAAAATTGTGTCCAAGATAAAGGCACAGATGCATGCACGAAAAAGAGGGAAAAACAGACATACCTCCAAAATTATGGAAGTATTCAGTTGTATTGAAAGGCTCCAATTCTCGATGATGTTTAAAAGTACCTTAGCATGAGTTATAGAAATGTCCAAAGACCATGGTAAGTCTGAAATATAGAGAAGAAAAAGAGCCATGCCAAGGGTATGGTAAGGAGTAATTAATGAACAAGGCTCTGAAAAGTAAATTATCAAAGTTAGGAACAATTTAATTAAATCAAAAAGTTTTATAATTATTCATAACGAGAGGGACAGGTTTACCCATCTCCCTTTTAAAAAGTTTGTTACCCTGTTACCAATACTATAGCTGGCAATAAAAAACAAATGACGTGCAATTACACTGAAAAGTCCAGCTGCCATATAATTAGGTGTCATTTAAACATGAAAGACCATTTACATAAATAATAGTTCTTGGACTATTTCAAAATGGGAAGGATGTTAATTAGTTAATTAAGTGAAGCGTAAAAAGAAAAAGAAACGGCCGCTCCCTAAGGCGTAAACCATTTTCAGAGATGAAATGTGCTCTAAAGCCGTTGAAATACTAAAATGTAGAACGCGATATTCTACGAACATGGGAGACACGAGACCAGCAATGACAGCGAGGACAGGGGAGACAAGGGCACAGCAGCCTGTAAGCATGTATGCTGTCACAGTATAGCAATGGAGTCCGGTGTAGTTGTAAAGCTTGTCTTCAACAAGGGGTCTGAAAACAGCCTGGCTGGACACATCTTACCTTCCTGCGGCAGGAAGAGTGTGTAGTCAGTCTGTAGGCGGGCCGGTACACAGCTGCTTTTTAAGCTTGTTGAAGGATATTAATAGAAAACAGACTCAAGCATGTCCGATTTCGGTGTCCGAAAGGGGGAAATTCAAAGTGAACACATATGTAAAAGAAATGGTGCATGTATGCACAGGCAAAGAGACAGTGTTGTGCAGATGCAAGGTAAGGCAACATATCAAGAAGGAAAAAACGTACCCCAAAGAGCATGCAAATGCACAAGTTGAAATATATAAATTAGACACTCGTTGTCATGATTACTGGGCAAGACAAGAACGATCACATTTATACAATAAAACATGATTGCAGCATGAAAATGCAGATGCATACATTGAGATATATAAATTAGACAATCCTTTTCATGATTACTAGAAGAAAAAAAAACAACAAAAACAATCACATCTATACAATCAGATAGGGCTGTGGCATAAATAACATTATTTGGATGCCACCAAGTTGCAGTATAGCACGTGACAAATTGCATTAAGAAACTCCCAAATTATACATGTAACAAATGTCATGATAATGGTGACAATTCTAGACACAATCATCTTGTTAGTGGTAGATGGACTACAGAAAAAAATGTCGGTCTTTATCAGAATTGAGACCCTCCTCTACTGTCCGTAGTCTAATAATCCATCTACTCTCAAGTTGTCTAAGCCGGAGAGTTCTATTGCCACCCCTTGGGCAATTGCCCACGGTGGCAATGCCATGTGTCTGTATATCTAGTCTTTCTTGCAATAGATGTTCTAAATTATGATGTACCGCAAAGAGATAATCATTGTTATTATTTTTGATTGCCCGAATATGTTCTAGTAGTCTTTCTTTAAATGGTCTGATGGTACTACCAACATAGATGTTTTTTACATGTACAGATAATGCAGTATACAATGAACTTGGTGTTGCAATTCATGAATTGTTTCATGGTATGTATCATATTTGTGTTGTAACAGAATTTCTTCGTTTTGTCCAAAGCAAATTCGCACACATTGCAGTGACCGCATTTATAGAAACCCAATGGTGGAGAGGGTAACCAACTGTCATTCATGACCATTGGTAGAAAACTGTGACACAATTGGTCCCTCAAAGTGCGTCCCCTGCGATGAATCATGTCTGGTTTATTTTTGAGACCTTTCTTAAGGGTCTCATCTGATAATAGTATGTGCCAGTTGTTCTTGAGGATCTTAAATACTTCTGAACTGGCACAGCTATAAGTTGTTATGAAAGCTGGGGTCTTCTTTTTGTCAGCCTGTTTGCGTGTTTTTTTGGCAAATAGGGATGCTCTGTTGATCTTTAAAATCCTTTCACACGTGTTACTCAACAATTTCTTGGAGTAGCCTCTGTTTAGAAAATGATACTCTAGTGATTCCAACTGTTTGGAAAATTCTTGGTCTTCTTGGCAATTCCATCTGATGCTCACAGCTTCCCCGAAGGGGATGGCTTTGATTTGGGAATATGGGTGTGCACTGCTGGCATGTAAGATCGAATTTGAAGCTGTTGACTTTCTGAATAGCTTAGAACAAAAGTGATTCCCTTCGGTGTAAAGTGTCGGATCTAGAAAGTCTACACTCACTGTACTGGAATGGATGGTAAAATGTATGTTGTAGTAGTTAACGTTTAGATACTTGATAAACAAATCTAAAGAAATGGAATCACCTGAGCAGAAAAGGAGAACATCATCAATGTACCGGCCCAATATAGGATGTACTGCGTGAACTCTGGAGGGCCTTTGGTCCACATGTGATGATGTCCATAGTGTCCCATATATAGGTTTGCAAAAGAAGGTGAAAATGTAGCCCCCATGGCGACCCCTTGTTTTTGTCTGTACCAAACCCCCTTGTGTAGAAAGACATTGTTGTCCATAACAAGATTAATCAGATCCATTAGCATGTTAGAGTGTTCCAGAAATGTTGCTTCTCTTTTGTCCAAGAAGTGCTGAATAGCAACCATACCCTCTTCTTTGGGTATGCAGGTGTATAGAGAGGTGACATCAAGTGTTGCTAGAATGTGATCTTCAGTCCACTCATAGTCAGCAATGAGACTGAGGAGATGTGTTGTATCTTTAATGTATGAGGATAGGTTACAAACAAAAGGTTGTAAATAGAGATCAATGAATTCAGAGAGTTTTTCTGTGGGAGAATTGATGCCAGAAATTATAGGTCTGCCAGGGGGGAAAGCTGATGATTTATGTACTTTGGGGAGAGTGTAGATAAATGGAAAATTAGGCATGGGACTGAAAAGATATCTATATTCCAGATCTGTTAAGAGACCTCTGTCCCTCCAAAGGCTTAGTTTGGTCTCTATGCCCTTGGTGATTCTGCCTATAGGGGTGCTAAAGAGCTTACAGTAGGCTTTTTGATCTTGGAGTTGCCTATCAATTTCTCCAATGTAGTCTTTTCGGTTCATAATGACAATGTTTCCACCTTTATCAGCCTCTTTGATTACTACATCTCTGATGCACTCAAAAGAGCGTAAAGCCTTGTACTCCTGTGGGCTCATATTGTGTGACTAAGTTTTGCGTCCCAGTGCATATTGATTTTTCAAATTATAGAGGTCTTTAGTTACTAATTTATAGAAGACATCAATTGAATTGTCTCGTGAAAGAATTGGTGTGTACCTAGAACGAGGTTTAAGGCCACTGTTACATGTTGCTGAGATACCCAAATCAATTAGAATGTCGTCACAAGTAGGCACATTAATACTGTTGTCAATGTCCTCTAGAGAGAGTAGGGTCTGTACATCCCTTACATCCATCCATTACCAATAGAGAATTCACATGAAACTGTATCCTCCCTGTTGTCTATGTTGGGTTGCTGTTTGTGGTTGAAATGTTTCACTAATTTACATTTGCGTACAAATTTAAAGAGATCGAGGTGCATCCCTGTAAAGTTCGGAAATTACATTGGTACAAAGCCCAAGCCCTTCCAAAGAACACTTAGGTGGTCATTACAACCCTGGCGGATGGCGTTAAAGCGGAGGTAAGACCGCCAACAGGCCGGCGGTAAAGATTTTGCAATTATGACCGTGGCGGAAACTGCCAACAAAGACAGCCACTTTAACACTCGGACCGCCACGGCGGTACAAACAAACAGCGCGGCAGTCACCGCCAACAGACAGGCGGAAGACAATGTACCGCCCACAGTATCACAACCTACCAATCCGCCACCTTTTCCGGGGCGGATTCACCGCGGATAAAAACACGTCGGAAACAGCCATTTCAAAGGGAAAACGCTCACCTCTACACACTCCACGAGGAACGACGACACCATGGAGCCAGAACTTCATATTCTTCCTGCTCTAGTCTTCCTGCTCTTCTACAAGGAGCATCAATGCTGGTGGCGAAGACCACGGTGAGTACTGCACCTACGACATAGGGGGTTGGGGAGGCAAAAAACAGGGGGACACACACTCAACACCCCAGTCTTTGCCCTGTTCAGCAGTGCTTTCCATGGCGGTCCTTCATTGCCCAGCAGGGCTGTGGCTGGCGGTCCTTCATGGGTCAGCTGGGCTGTGGCTGTCGGTGGCCTCCTGGGCAGTGACGATGGGGCTGGCGGTGACCTCCTGGGCAGTGACTCTGGCGGTGGCCTCCTGGGCAGTGACTTTGGCAGTGGCCTCCTGGGCAGTGACGATGGCAGTGGCCTCCTGGGCAGTGACGATGGGGCTGGCGGTGGCCTCCTGGGCAGTGACGATGGGGCTGGCGGTGGCCTCCTGGGCAGTGACTCTGGCGGTGGCTTCCTGGGCAGTGACGATGGGGCTGGCGGAGGCCTCCTGGGCAGCGGGGATGATGGCGGTCTTCTCCGCCGTGCTGCTCCTCCCAGACTTTGGAGATTTCTTCTGCCCCTTCCCCACCTTGGGAGGAGTCACAGCTGAGTTGACACTCCCCCCGGGACCCTTGTGAGTGGCTTGGCTGGCTGGAGTCTTCCCCCTCTCCCACCGGGCACTGTCCAACTTCTGGTGCTTCACAGCTGGGGGACTGGCTGTGCTGTGGCTCCGTGCCACACTGGCTGGCCTGGTGGCCGGTGCACTCCACATACCTGTAACAGGCACCACTGGTCCCGGAGATTTTTTGGCTGAGGTGCTAGTACGGGACCTATGAGTTGGACGGGGGTGGTGGGAAATAGGTTAAGGGTGGACAGGAGAAGTTTTTTGGAGACACTGGGACGGGTAGCTGGAGGCGGTTTGGGAGTGGAGGAAGAGGTGGTGGTTGTAGGAGGAGATCGTTTGGTGACTTTGGATGAAGGTGCATGCGCTGGAGATTGTTGTGAGGTGGATGGCTGTTGGGTGGGTGTGTGCCTGCGTTTGTGTATCTTGGGAGGGGGCGTCACAGACACACTGGGAGAGGACAGAGGGGACGTGTAAATGGTAGTGGGGGTGGTGAGTGCACGTGAGCGGGGTCTGGTGGTTGGTGTGCTGGTGCGGGACGTAGTGGCTGTAGTGGTAGTGCATTCAGGTGTGAGTGTAGGTGAGACTGGGAGGGAGGAGGGAGACGACGAGGAGGGGGACACAGTGGAGGCAGTGGATGTTGGTGTGTCTGTATGTGTGTGATGCTTGCGTGAGTGCCTGTGGGATGTGTGGTGCTTATCTTTGCCTGAGCTTCCCTTGTGTGTTGAGGTTTGTGCATGCTGGGCTGATGGTGTGCTTGGGATAGGCAGAGGTACAGGGGATTGGGTGAGGGTGGAGGAAGTTGGAGGGGGGAGGCTAGACACAGGGACAATGGCTGCCATCAGTGCTGAGGCCAGAGTTTGCAGGGTTCGATGAAGGGCAGCCTGACCAGAATGAATGCCCTCCAGGAATGCATTTGTGTGTTGCAACTCCCTTTCTACACCCTGGATGGCATTCAAAATGGTAGACTGCCCAACAGTGAGGGACCTGAGGAGGTCAATGGCCTCCTCACTGAGGGCAGCAGAGGTGACAGGGGCAGGGGCTGAGGTGCCTGGGGCGAAGGTGATGCCCACCCTCCTGGGAGAGCGGGCACGGGGCGAAGGCTGAGGGGCTGCTGGGAGGGCGGTGCTGGTAGGGGGTGGCGGCTGTACCTGTAGGAGTGGGGGGCACAGATGTTGCCGCCACTGTAGGAAAGTACCATCTTGCCTGGCATGTTACCCCCATATTTCACGTGTATGTGTCACTGGGACCCTGCCAGCCAGGGCCCCAGTGCTCATAAGTGTGCCCTGTATGTGTTTCTTGTGTGCTGACTAACTGTCTCACTGAGGCTCTGCTAATCAGAACCTCAGTGGTTATACTCTCTCTTTAATTTCTAAATTGTCACTAACAGGCTAGTGACCAATTTCACCAATTCACATTGGCATACTGGTACACCCATATAATTCCTAGTGTATGGTACTGAGGTACCCAGGGTATTGAGGTTCCAGGAGATCCCTATGGGCTGCAGCATTTCTTTTGCCACCCATAGGGAGCTCTGACAATTCTTACACAGGCCTGCCACTGCAGCCTGAGTGAAATAACGTCCACGTTATTTCTCAGCCTTTACCTGGTAAAGGTTGGGTGCTAAGTTACTTAATGTGTGGGCACCCTGGCACTAGCCAAGGTGCCCCCACATTGTTCAGGGCAAATTCCCCGGACATTGTGAGTGCGGGGACACCATTACACGCGTGCACTGTACATAGGTCACTACATATGTACAGCGTCACAATGGTAACTCCGAACATGACCATGTAACATGTCTAAGATCATGGAATAGCCACCCCAATGCCATTCTGGCATTGGGGAGACAATTCCATGATCCCCCGAGTCTCTAGCACAGACCCGGGTACTGCCAAACTACCTTTCCTGGGGTTTCACTGCAGCTGCTGCCAACCCCTCAGACAGGTTTCTGCCCTCCTGGGGTCCAGCCAGGCTTGGCCCAGGAAGGCAGAACAAAGGACTTCCCCAGAGAGAGGGTGTTACACCCTCTCCCTTTGGAAAAAGGTGTCAGGGCTGGGGAGGAGTAGCCTCCCCCAGCCTCTGGAAATGCTTTGATGGGCACAGATGGTGCCCATCTCTGCATAAGCCAGTCTACACCTGTTCAGGGATCCCCCAGCCCTGCTCTGGCATGAAACTGGACAAAGGAAAGGGGCGTGACCACTCCCCTGACCTGCACCTCCCAGGGGAGGTGCCCAGAGCTCCTCCAGTGTGCTCCAGACCTCTGCCATCTTGGAAACAGAGGTGCTGCTGGCACACTGGACTGCTCTGAGTGGCCAGTGCCAGCAGGTGACGTCAGACTCCTTCTGATAGGCTCTTAACTGTGTTGCTAGCCTATCCTCCTTCCTAGGTAGCCAAACCTCCTTTTCTGGCTATTTAGGGTTTCTGCTTTGGGGAATTCTTTAGATAACGAATGCAAGAGCTCATCAGAGTTCCTCTGCATCTCTCTCTTCACCTTCTGCCAAAGGATCGACCGCGCTCAGGACGCCTGCAAAACCGCATCAAAGTAGCAAAGACGACTACTGCAACCTTGTATCGCTGATCCTGCCGCCTTCTCGACTGTTTTCCGGGTAGTGCATGCTCGGGGGGGTAGCCTGCCTCCTCTCTGCACTAGGAGCTCTGAAGAAATCTCCCGTGGGACGACAGAATCCTCCCCCTGCAACCGCAGGCAACAAAAGACTGCATCACCGGTCCTCTGGGTCCCCTCTCAGCACAACGAGTGTGGTCCCTGGAACTCAGCAACTCTGTCCAAGTTTGGTGGAGGTAAGTCTTTGTCTCCCCACGCTAGACTGCATTGCTGGGTACCGCGTGATTTGCAGCTGCTCCGGCTCCTTTGCACTCTTCCAGGATTTCCTTTGTGCACAGCCAAGCCTGGGTCCCCGACACTCTAACCTGCAGTCCACAACCTCCTGAGTTCTCCTCCGGCGTCGTGGGACTTCCTTTTGTGTCTTCGAGTGAGCTCCAGTTCACTCCTCTTTGTAGTGCCTGTTCTGGCAATTCTGCGGGAGCTGCCTGCTTCTGGGAGGGCTCCCTGTCTTGCTGGGCGCCCCCTCTGTCTCCTCATCCAAGTGGCGACATCCTGGTCCCTCCTGGGCCACAGCAGCATCCAAAAACCCTAACTGCGACCCTTGCAGCTAGCAAGGCTTGTTTGCGGTCTTTCTGCGTGGGGACACCTCTGCAAGCTTCTTCACGACGTGGGACATCCATCCTCCAAAGGGGAAGTTGTAGGAGGCTGGACTGGCTTGTAGTGAGTACCAAGGGGTGCTTACACCTTGCACCAGGCCCAGGTATCCCTTATTAGTGTATAGGGTGTCTAGCAGCTTAGGCTGATAGATAATGGTAGCTTAGCAGAGCAGCTTAGGCTGAACTAGGAGACGAGTGAAGCTCCTACAGTACCACTAGTGTCACTTGCATAATATCATAAGAAAACACAATACACAGATATACTAAAAATAAAGGTACTTTATTTTTATGACAATATGCCACAGTATCTCAGTGAGTACCCTCAGTATGAGGATAGCAAATATACACAAGATATATGTACACAATACCAAAAATATGCAGTATAGTCTTAGAAAACAGTGCAAACAATGTATAGTTACAATAGGATGCAATGGGGACACATAGGGATAGGGGCAACACAAACCATATACTCCAAAAGTGGAATGCGAACCACGAATGGACCCCAAACCTATGTGACCTTGTAGAGAGTCGCTGGGACTATTAGAAAATAGTTAGGGTAAGAAAAATAGCCCACCCCAAGACCCTGAAAAGTGAGTGCAAAGTGCACTAAAGTTCCCCAAAGGACAAAGAAGTCGTGATAGGGGAATTCTGCAGGAAAGACACAAACCAGCAATGCAACAATGATGAATTTCCAAACGAGGGTACCTGTGGAACAAGGGGACCAAGTCCAAAAGTCACAAGCAAGTCGGAGATGGGCAGATGCCCAAGAAATGCCAACGGTGGGTGCAAAGAAGCTGCTACTGGACAGTAGAAGCTTAGGATTCTGCAGAAACGACAAGGGCTAGAAACATCCCCTTTGGAGGATGGATCCCCCACGCTGTGGGGAGTCGTGCAGAAGTATTTTCCTGTGGAAATACAGCCAACAAGCCTTGCTAGCTGCAAATCATAAGGTAAGGGTTTTTGTGTGCTGCTGTGGCCCAGGAGGGACCAGGATGTCGTCAATTGCGTCTGGGGACAGAGGGGGCATCGAGCAAGACAAGGAGCCCTCTCAGAAGCAGGCAGCACATGCAGAAGTGCCGGAACAGGCACTTCGAAGAAGAGTGAAACAGTGTTCATCCGAAGCTGCACAAAGGAGTCCCACGCCGCCGGAGGACAACTTAGAAAGTCGTGCAATGCAGGTTAGAGTGCCGTGGATCCAGGCTTGGATGTGCACAAAGGATTACCGCCGGAAGTGCACGGAAGCCGGAGTAGGTGCAAAAGACGCGGTTCCCAGCAATGCAGTCTGGCGTGGGGAGGCAAGGACTTACCTCCACCAAACTTGGACTGAAGAGTCACTGGACTGTGGGAGTCACTTGGACAGAGTTGCTGGAATCAAGGGACCTCGCTCGTCGTGCTGAGAGGAGACCCAGAGTACTGGTAATGCAGTTCTTTGGTGCCTGCGGTTGCAGGGGGAAGATTCTGTCGACCCACGGGAGATTTCTTCAGAGCTTCTAGTGCAGAGAGGAGGCAGACTACCCCCACAGCATGCACCACCAGGAAAACAGTCAAGAAGGCGGCAGGATCAGCGTTACAGAGTTGCAGTAGTTGTCTTTGCTACTATGTTGCAGTTTTGCAGGCTTCCAGCGCGGTCAGCAGTCGATTCCTTGGCAGAAGGTGAAGAGAGAGATGCAGAGGAACTCTGATGAGCTCTTGCATTCGTTATCTAAGGAATTCCCCAAAGCAGAGACCCTAAATAGCCAGAAAAGAGGTTTTGGCTACTTAGTAGAGAGGATAGGCTAGCAACACCTGAAGGAGCCTATCAGAAGGAGTCTCTGACGTCACCTGCTGGCCCTGGCCACTCAGAGCAGTCCAGTGTGCCAGCAACACCTCTGTTTCCAAGATGGCAGAGGTCTGGAGCACACTGGAGGAGCTCTGGGCACCTCCCAGGGGAGGTGCAGGTCAGGGGAGTGGTCACTCCCCTTTCCTTTGTCCAGTTTCGCGCCAGAGCAGGGCTAAGGGGTCCCTGAACCGGTGTAGACTGGCTTATGCAGAAATGGGCACCATCTGTGCCCATGAAAGCATTTCCAGAGGCTGGGGGAGGCTACTCCTCCCTTCACACCTTATTCCAAAGGAAGAGGGTGTAACACACTCTCTCAGAGGAAGTCCTTTGTTCTGCCTTCCTGGGCCAAGCCTGGCTGGACCCCAGGAGGGCAGAAACCTGTCTGAGGGGTTGGCAGCAGCAGAAGCTGCAGTGAAACCCCTGAAAAGGCAGTTTGGCAGTACCCGGGTCTGAGCTACAGACCCGGGGGATCATGGGATTGTACCAACAATGCCAGGATGGCATGGGGGGGGCAATTCCATGATCTTAGACATGTTACATGGCCATATTCGGAGTTACCATTGTGAAGCTACACATAGGTAGTGACCTATGTTAGTGCACGCGTGTAATGGTGTCCCCGCACTCACAAAGTTTGGGGAATTTGCCCTGAATGATGTGGGAGCACTCTGGCTAGTGCTAGGGTGCCCTCACACTAAGTAACTTAGCACCCAACCTTTACTAAGTAAAGGTTAGACATATAGGTGACTTATAAGTTACATAAGTGCAGTGAAAATGGCTGTGAAATAATGTGTGCATTATTTCACTCAGGCTGCAGTGGCAGGCCAGTGTAAGAATTGTCAGAGCTCCCTATGGGTGGCAAAAGAAATGCTGCAGCCCATAGGGATCTCCTGGAACCCCAATACCCTGGGTACCTCAGTACCATATACTAGGGATTTATAAGGGTGTTCCAGTATGCCAATGTGAATTGGTAAAATTGGTCACTAGCCTTTTAGTGACAATTTGGAAAGAAATGAGAGAGCATAACCACTGAGGTTCTGGATAGCAGAGCCTCAGTGAGACAGTTAGTCATATATACAGGTAACACAGTCAGGCACACTAATGAGCACTGGGGCCCTGGCTGGCAGGGTCCCAGTGACACATACAACTAAAACAACATATATACATTGAAAAATGGGGGTAACATGCCAGGCAAGATGGTACTTTCCTACAGAAGTTCTTAGTCCTTTTCGTTCTTGAAGAATCCACAGCTTCTACCATCTGGTGGCAGCTTCTTTGCACTCTCAGCTGGCATTTCCTGGGCATCTGCCGAATCTCGACTTTGTCGCGACTCTTGGACTTGGTCCCATTGTTCCACAGGTACTCTCATCCGGAAATCCACTTTGGTTGCATTGCTGGTGTTGGTCTTCCTTGCAGAATTCCCCCATCACGACTTCTGTGCTCTCTGGGGAATATAGGTGCACTTTACACCTACTTTTCAGGGACTTGGGGTGGGCTATTTTTCTAACCCTCACTGTTTTCTTACAGTCCCAGAGACCCTCTACAAGCTCACATAGGTTTGGGGTCCATTCGTGGTACGCATTCCACTTCCAGAGTATATGGTTTGTGTTGCCCCTATACCTATGTGCTTGTCAGGATACTTCAATTCGATTTCCTCAGAAGCAGAAGATAACTCCTCAGTCCCGACCCGAGCTACTCACAACGAATATTAATCCTTCGTGCTGAGTACCCCGGAGGGGGAAAGGGGAATGGGATGGTAGAGAGAGACTGCCACAGAGATGATTAACGCCAGTACTCAGTCTGCCTCTTCACATCTAAGATTGGATACAGCACCTGCAAGAGTCACTGTTGCAATTACTAGGGACACACAACATCAGTTTTTCACTTTCTACTCTCAACACTTAATTCTCTTTAATTCTATTATTTCTTCACTCACCCTGAGTTCTCTGTAGTCTTGCTTCTCTCTATAAATGATAGCTCTTCTTAAAAACATGCTTATTACTGATTCTGGAAGAACTTCTCAACCTTTTTTAGAGATTGGTTTTATGTTGCTATATATATATATATATATATATAGTTGGTGATAATGCGTTCTTCAAATCAGCTGATGTTATTTAATTTCTCCTGTCTTATTGTGACTTTTTTCAATACTTGTATTTGTAAATGCTTGCTTATTAAATTTCGTTTCTCCTTTCTTACTTCGACATTTGTTGATAACTTGTATTTGTAAATGCTTGTTTATTACAGTTAGTTTCTCCTTCCTTACTTCGACATCTGTCTAACTTGTAGTTGTAAATGCTTGTTTATTTAAGTTCGTTTCTCTTTTAAACTCTATTTTGGTTTATTACCATTGAATTTGTAAATGCTTATTTGTTAACAGTTCTTTTCTCCTTTAAACTTGGCCTTCGTTTATCACCTTGACATTTGTAAATACTTGCTCTTTTAAAGTTCGTTTTTTCTTTGACTTTAATATCTTAAACAAGAACCTTGTAAACATAAGGTTAATTCATACATTAACTCTGTAGCCTTGCCGACTTCCACGGGAACGGTCTACTATCAAACTCTTCGAATAAACCTTGACAATATTTATCTGTTTACTGTAATATAATCTTCAAATGTAATTTTACCTCACAGGAGTTTCTGTTCTGAAGCGCGCTCTCTCCACACAGCTGATTCCTGTCAGACCTCAGTTGAAGTGCAAGGCTTCCAGCTGGAGAGCTCGTAACCTAGCAACCAACTGATTGCAAGACTAGAACTGTAACTAACCTTCAGGACTCACAGCGGCCATCTTGGATCTTCTCTTCTTGATTCTTCCTTTGAAATAAGCGCAAGATTACCCTGCAAACCTTCTTCCAGTTTGGGCTTTGCTGTCTCCACTGAGGATATCTCTTTGCTTTTCTCATGCACTTCTTTGATTTAACTTGGCAAGTTTGTGTGGTCATGACAGTGCTCCTATTGCAATCTACTGTAACTTTACATTGCTTGCATTACTTCCTTTTGCTATTGCTGCATATTTTTGGTATTGTGTACATATATCTTGTGTATATTTGGCATCCTCATACTGAGGGTACTCACTGAGATACTTTTGGCATATTGTCATAAAAATAAAGTACCTTTATTTTTAGTATATCTGTGTATTGTGTTTTCTTATGATATTGTGCATATGACACTACTGGTATAGTAGGAGCTTTGCATGTCTCCTAGTTCAGCCTAAGCTGCTCTGCTATAGCTACCTTCTATCAGCCTAAGCTGCTAGAAACACCTCTTCTACACTAATAAGGGATAACTGGACCTGGTACAGAGTGTAAGTACCCCTTGGTACCCACTACAAGCCAGGCCAGCCTCCTACAGCCACCACAAGGGAGCTCCCATCGGAGGACGAGTCCGTGTCGCTGGTTGCTGATCCAGTGACCGCCGTGGTGCTCCCCTCACCCTCCATCCCACTGGTGTATACTGAGTCCGTAGTGTGGCCCTCCATGGCCATGTGGGATGCAGCTCCCTCTTGCTCCGGTGCCACTGTACCTCCGCCTGATGATGCTGATGCACACAAGAACAGGGAGACCACAAAAAGGGGAGGGGACGACAGAAGAAAGACAGGCTGAGTGCATGGCTGTGAATACCTGAGCTTGGCACTCTACAGAGGTGGGGAGGGGTGCCACATGGCCTGCCTTACAGAGGGGCCTTGCCTACGGAACTCGCCCTGGCCTAGGGAAACCCAGAGCCCTCCTCCCCCACCCAGACACCTTCACTGCGCGCAAAGTCTGCTGAATGATAGTGTACTCACCCCCTTGTGTGTGCTATGATGCCCTCAAGCGCCCATCCAACTCAGGGTAGGCCACCACCAGGATCCTGAACATCAGGGGGGTCATGGTTTGATGGGCACCCCCCCACATTGGGAGGCCATCCCCAGATGAGCCTCCGCCGTCTTCTTGCTCCAGCGGCAAATGTCCTCCCATCTTTTACGGCAGTGGGTGCTCTGTCTGTGGTGGACCCCCAGGGTCCGGACATCCTTGGCGACGGTACGCCAAATATCCTTCTTCTTGTGGGCGCTGACCTACATGATATGTACAGGGGAAGAAGAGAAGTCATTACCAACTGCACCGTCAAAGTGAGTGGCCCACATCCCTACCCTTGCCATGTGGCACATGCATTCACAGTCCTTCATGCACGCAGAACTGTGGCCCCTTCCTTCTTACAACCAGCCCTCTCCACACAGGCATAGCCCATACAACATGCTCCCTGTGTACTTACCTGTTGGTCTGGAGGACCGTAGAGTAGCGTGTACTGGGGCAGGACCCCGTTGATAAGCTTCTCCAACTCCTCTGCAGTGAAGGCAGGGGCCCTTTCCCCAGACGCACAAGCCATTGTCTCTTCCACACCAAGGTCACAGAAGCCCTTGCAGTGTAGGTCCTCTCCTGTCGAGGATCAGGTATCGAGTGATTCAACAGATAGGAAATGGCGGTCACGTCCGCGGCGGTGCGTACCATCACCGCCGGCGTACATCGTCATTGGCTCCTGGGACCCATAGGGTCCACTGTTAACCAATGCAACATTGCGCCGTGGTCTTCCATCACCTACCGCGACGGTGTACAACGCCAGCGCAGTTACCTCACATCCCATTGACCCAGTTTAGAGGTCAGGCAGCCGCCATTTCAGGGGCCCACATGGCCTAATTACCAACTGCATCACACATACCTAGGCCTCGTCTCACAACACAAATACAGCCCACATTTTGTGTATGAATGGTGTTCTGTGTAGACTGTGGGTACATACCTCTGAGTTGTTTGACTCTGTGGTCGCTGTTGTCCTTCATAGGCACCGTCCGCTGGGACATGTGAGGAGATGGCGGCATCCTCCAGTGTACCGACCGCTGGTGGAGCTGTCGACAATGGAGGAAAGAAGTTTGATCATCACCTACAGGTTTGACCGTGCCACAATCCAGGAACTGTGTACACAGTTGGAGCCTGACCTGATGTCAGCAATCCGCCATCCCACAGGAATCCCCCCTCAAGTGCAGGTGCTATCAGTGCTCCATTTCCTTGCAGGTGGGTCATTTCAAACAACAGTGACCATGGCATCAGGGATGTCACAGCCTATGTTTTCCAACGTGTTGTCCAGAGTGTTGTCTGCCCTGCTGAATCACATGCGGAGCTATATCGTTTTCCCTCTGGTGGAGGACTTGCCTACAGTGAAATGTGACTTCTATGCCCTGGGACATATCCCCAACATCATAGGTGCCATTGATGGGACCCATGTAGCTTTGGTCTCCCCCCTCCACAGGAGTGAACAGGTGTACAAGAACCGGAAGAGTTATCATTCCATGAATGTACAGATGGTGTGTTTGCAGACCAGTACATCTCCCAGGTAAATGCTATGTTCCCTGGCTCTGTGCATGATGCCTACATCCTGCGGAATAGCAGCATCACTTATGTGATGGGTCAACTCCAGAGGCACTGGGTGTGGCTATTAGGGGACTCTGGTTACCCCAACCTGTCATGGCTACTGACCCCAGTGAGGAATCCCAGGACCAGGGCAGAGGAACGCTACAATGAGGCCCATGGGCGGACTAGGAGGGTGATCGAATGCACCTTCAGCCTCCTGAAGGCCAGGCTCAGGTGCCTCCATATGACAGGTGGATCCCTGTTCTACTCACCAAAGAAGGTGTGCCAGATCATCGTGGCCTGCTGTATGCTTCACAACTTGGCTTTGCGACAACAGGTGCCTTTTCTGCAGGATGATGGTCCAGATGGCGGTGTTGTGGCAGCTGTGGAGCCTGTGGACAGTGATGAGGAGGAAGCAGAGGAAGAAGACATTGACAAAAGGGACTCAGTCGTCCAGCAATATTTCCAGTGACACACAGGTGAGAAAACATTCCTGCCTACTACAAGTACTTTGACACTTCTACCTCTATCCTGTCTGTCGATTTCACCCAGTGTATGGTCACTGAGTTGTCCTTTTCCCTTACAGTTTCACAGGTGTGGTTTCCAACGTGTCATCTGCTTAGATTCCTCATGGACTTGAGCTGTGTGACATAGGTATGTTGACATTACATTTGAAAAATGATTTTGTCACTGTAATTGCTAATACACAATTTCGAAATCACAGACTGACTCCAGATTGTTTTGTGCTTCAAGGGTGTTTATTGAAGTGCTCAATATTGGAGGGGGTTGTAAAATGGTGAGGGGGGATGGTGGAGGAATGTCCATGGCAGAGTCCAGTCTATTAGTCTCACAGGTGCATTGCCCATATGGGCATAGGAAGTGGAGCTGGGGCAGTTCCAATATAGACAGGGTTACAAAGTGGGACAGTGGTTTGACAATCAGGGTGGTCTAATTTCTTGGCGGGGGTCTTGGCATCATACTCTGTCTTGTTCCTGGATCTCATGGACCGCTTGCGGGGTGGTTCTCCGTCTGCAGGGGGTGGGGTGCTGGTGTGGTGGTCCTGTGGCGGTGCCTCCTGTCCACTAGGGCCGGCGGAGGTGGTGGGCAGTTCATCGTCCATGCTAGTGTCAGGGGCCCCTTGTAGTGCCACAGTGTCCTTCCTGGTGTTAAGTATTTCCTTCAGCACCCCTATGATGGTGCCCAGGGCGGAGCTGATGGTTCTGAGTTCCTCCCTGAACCCCAAATACTGTTCCTCCTGCATGCGCTGGGTCTCCTGAAACTTGGCCAGGACCGTTGCCATCGTCTCCTGGGAGTGGTGATAGGCTCCCATGATGGAGGAGAGGGCCTTGTGGAGAGTGGGTTCCCTTGGCCTGTCCGCCCCCTGTCGCACGGCAGCCCTCCCAGTTCCCCTGTGTTCCTGGGCCTCCTTCCCCTGGACTGTGTGCCCACTGCCCCCAGGTCCCTGTTGTTGTTGGGGTGGTGGGTTATCCTGGGTTCCCTGTAGTGGTGGACACACAGCTGATTGACGTGTCCTGGGGACAGAGGTATGGGCCCGCTGGGTGGGTGTTGTGCTGGTGTTACCAGAGGGTGGAAGGTCTGTGGTGGGCTGTGCCCGTGTGAGGGGAACCGACTGTCCCGAGGCCCACGATGGTCCGGGCTGGTCATCGGGATCCAGTTGGACAGAGCTGCTGTCATCACTGTGGGCCTCTTCTGTGGGTGGGGTGGAGATGTCTGGACCCTCCTGTCTGGTGACGTTGGGTAGTGGTCCTGCAGGGGTGTAAAAGCATGATTATTGCACCTGTGTGTGTCATGGTGTGCAATGGGTGGGTGACCGTGAACCCCAGTGCTAGCATTCCTGTGTGGTGGCTTGTGTGATGATGGTTGAGGTGGGTGTTATGGGTATGTGCAGTGGGCATGCTTTAGTGATGGGTGTCCATGCTTTGTTGTGTCATGCAGGGCTTGGTGTTTGGATGTGTGGTTTGTGTTATTAGTACATTTGTGAGGAGTTGGAGTGATAGGGTAGGGGTGAGGGTGGGGGGTCTGTGGTAGCATGCAGGTAGGGTGGGGGATATGGTAGTTAAAGGTTTGACTTACCAGAGTCCATTCCTCCACTGACTCCTGCAAGGCCCTCAGGATGCAGAATCGCCAAGACCTGCTCCTTCCATGTTAGTTGTGGGGGAGGAGGTGGGGGTCCGCCGCCAGTCCGCTGAACTGCCAGGTGGTGTCTTGAGACCACGGAACGCACCTTCCCCCGTAGGTCGTTCCACCTCTTCCTGATGTCGTCCCGATTTCTTGGGTGCTGTCCCACTGTGTTGACCCTATCGACTAATCTTCACCATAGCTCCATCTTCCTTGCAATTGAGGTGTGCTGAACCTGTGCTCCAAAATAGCTGTGGCTCTACCCGGACGATTTCCTCCACCATGACCCTGAGCTCCTCCTCCGAGAACCTGGGGTGTCTTTGCCGTGCCATTGGGTGGTGTGGGTGATGTGTGGGGTGGTGTGTGTGGTGATAAGTGTGGTGATATGTAGTGGTGTGTGGTGTTTTGTGCGTGGAAGTTGTGTGGGTGATGTTGCTGAGTGCCTGTGGCTGCTAGTTTGTGGATGGTGGTGTCTCTCTCTGGCCTTCTTTCTGAATTTTTTGTCGTAGGGGTTTGTGGGTGATGTGGGTGTGTGTTTTATATTGTATTGGGGGTGTGGGAGTGGTGTGTGTATGTGTATCAGGTGTGTGTATTTGGAAATGTCCAATGTGGTGGTATTTTGTAGAAGTGTGTGTATTTTGAGCGCGGCGGTGTGTACCGCCAATGGAATACCGCGGTTGAAAGACCGCCGCATGGATTCATGTGTTGTGATAGTGAGGGCGTATTTCTGTTGCCGTGACGGTGGAGGTTTTGTTTTCGCCAGTTTATCACTGACCTTTGGTGTGGCGGACTTGTGTGGGTGTCTGAATTTTGTTGGATTTCGAGATGTGGGTCATAATAGCTGTGGCAGAATTCCGCGGCCGCGGCGGTGTGTTGGCGGTCTTCTGCACGGCGGTAAGCGGCTTTTACCACCAATGTTGTAATGACCCCCTTAGTTGTTTGCCATCCAGTACTTTATCAGATAAATTCATGACACATAGATCACTAATTAGTTCCAACTGTGTCTAGTATCACAACTAGTGACCCTGATCTGTCCAGCGGTTCTAGCATCACTAGCGAGGAAGCTAGTAGCTCCCTGCAAGAACAAAGAAGTACCACTCACAACAAATCTACTTTTTTGTTGGTAATGGAAAGATTCTGCAGAGGCCAAAAATACAACAGAATGGCGCAGGCCACACATCCAAGAGAACCAGAAGGTGGAAGAGAAAAAGGGGCAGAACCGGTAACAAACAAGACCGGAGTGACCACAAGATCAGTCGCACGCAATATGAAGAACTAGTTAAACACACAACACGTAGGGATGATCTATGTGTCATGAATATCTAAATAGTCATACACGCACATAAGCAATACAAAATTCACACAGCACAGCACTAATTAACAACATAGTGTGCAAAAAATCCAAAACAACATTGGATATCTCCAATGTTTTTTTCTGCCAAAACTCAGCACTCAAAAGTGGGGACCTGAGTGCATTCTCAATTGGCTCACAAAATTTATTTTGTTGTTTGCCCCAAGGCTACAAGAAAAGCCCGGGACTGTTCTCGGCCCATGTAACATCAAAAGTGCATGATATTGATCCCGAGGCATTGTCCAATGTGGATGATATACATCTCACAGATGATGACCTCAACATTCATCTTGCCAGGGTCGATCAGATTGTTCTAGGATTTGCAGCCCTTGGTTACAAATTTGATTTTAGGAAAAATAAAATAGCCTTTCTCAGTGTATTGTTCCTGGGATATGAGCTATCAACTGAAGGCAAGGGCCTGTACCTGCACTTTTTAGAGAGGTGTGCTCAATTTCAGCTACCAAATGCAATCAAGAAACTACGGGCCAGATGTAGGAAACATTTTGCATGTTGCAAACTGCGAAAATCGCAGTTTGCGCCATGCAAAATGCTCATCGCGATGCTCATTCACAATTTGCGAGTCGGTTCAGACTCGCAAAATGTGAATGCGACTCACAAATAGGAAGGGGTGTCCCCTTCCTATTTGCGACTTGCACCGCAATGCTAAATTGCTTTGTGACCGCGAACGCGGTCGCAAAGCAATTTGCAGTTACCTCCAGTGTCACACTGGTGGTAACCCATTCGCAAAAGGGAAGGGGTCCCCATGGGACCTCTTCCCCTTTGTGAATGTTGCCAAAAATGTTTTTTCAGAGCAGGCAGTGGTCCAATTGACCACTGCCTAATCTGAAAAAACGAAACCAAATGGTTTTGCTATTTTTTTTGTATTGCAATTCATTTTCCTTTAAGGAAAATGGGCTGCAATACAAAAAAAACTGCTTTATTTAAAAAGCAGTCACAGACATGGAGGTCTGCTGTCTTCAGCAGGCCACCATCCCTGTGAGTGCAGGGACTCGCTATGGGGTCGCAAAATGCGACCCATCTCATTAATATTAATGAGGTGGGTCTTTGAGACCCCATAGCGATTCGCAGACGGTGTCTGAGACACCTTTCTGCATCCGCATTTGCGATTCGGAAATTGCTACATCTGGCCCTACATTCTTTACTTGGTTTCTTTAACTTTGGCAGAACCTACATTCCTGACTATGCACAACGTATCAAGTCACAGTATGATTCAACATGCCCTGATTTTTCTAGCAGACACTGGACATTACAAAACACACACATTCTTAGAGAATTGCAACAGGACATGCTAGAAGAAAAACAAATTTGGTCATCAGAATAATTCTGGTGCCATTGGGTTCACCTATGTCACCTTTAATGAGGATGACACAGTACCCATAGCATATAAATCTCATTTATACTCCAATGCAGAACAACGATCCGCACCCACAGAAAAAATTCTAACTACAATACAGATGGCTGTCATCAAGGAGATACCACTTACCCAAGGGAAACTCATTATTGTCATTTCCCCGGTGCCAGCCTTAGAGGCTGTCAACAAAGCTAGTGTTCCTAATGCTAAAGCATTACATCCACGTTGGAATCAATGGGCAACCTCCCTGACTGACACTGATGTTGATTGCATGTTTTATCCAAAACTTCAGACACAAGGATTCATCCAGTATGAACAGGAGTACCCTACACAGACATCTTGCCACTTGACAGATACCATACTGTCATTTACACTGATGGTTCATCAAAACCAGCTGCTGGTACTAAACATCAATACTCAGCCGCTTGGGCAGGCGTGAGCGGAGTAATGATGGATGGTGTATTCCACCCTCACAATAGATACACGCAGACCCTGTGGGACTGCACAGCCCAGCTGGCTGAACTTAAAGCCCTTCTCCTAGCGCTAGAACATTCGGATCCAGGGCAACTCACTTTGATTGTCTGTGACTCATACTACTGTGTCCAGTCTTAAAATGATTACCTTAATCATTGGTGATTGAATGGGTTCAGAGACTCCAAAGGGAACACCATAAACAGAACTCTGTGGGGGAGGGTGGCTGATCTGACGGATAAGCAACAGAGTGCTCATATAGTCCATACATTGGGCATACATTGGGCCACTAACGTGTAGGAATACACATTATTGGCAATAATTTGGCAGATGAAGCAGCCAAATCTTCAGTACCTACGGCTTCTGTGGCTGCAGTGGCTCGTTCCTAGACGAGATTGGATAATGACGTTTTTGCTGCAGTCAGAGCTTCGGCTGAAGGCAAGCCTTTTCCAAAAGCATACCCTACAAAATACACTTACCACATCAGTGCACAAAATGTTGCTTATGTAACACTTCCTGGGGTTGGAGATCAAATGATTCCCAAACCAAGACCAGAGATTAGATCTTAAAGCAGCGTATGAGGGTGTAGCCTCTGCACATGCTGGTGTTGCAGCCACAATAATACTCTTACAGATATGCTTCTGGTGGCCAGATCTATATTAACAGACCAAGCAATTTGTCCTTTGTTCTGACATCTACCAGCAGATAAAGGGATCAAACACCCTCCGCAGATATCCCTTTTAGTGTCCAACAGGTCACTGCAATGTGTTTACCTGGACCATTGTGGTCCCCTACAACCTGAAAGTGCATACAAATATATCTTAGTTGCTGCAGATTTTTGTTCTAGATTCCTGTGGGTATAGCCACAGCCGTCAGCTGAAGCTCAAACTGTTATAAAAGACTTGCTGATCTTTATGGGTACATATGAGGCTGCAGCATTCCATTCGGACTAGGGCCCTGCCTTTGCCTCTAAGGCATTCAGGGAAACCATGAGGACGATGGGTGTTGAACCCAATTACTCCCCACCATACCACCCAGAAGGAAATGCGGTTGTGGAGAGGAGGAATTTAGATCTAAAGTAGTCCTTAACAGCTAGAATTTTAGGTTCTGGCAGCAGCTGTCTTCAGCACCTATATGGGGCCAGAGAGCACTGATTAATCTGCCAAGAAGGTCCTTGGGGGGACGCACTTCCTATGAGGTTCTCCTTGGGATACCTATGTATGTCCCAGATCTAGATGGTCCTGGTTTGGTGGCAGCAGATACAGCTTTTGACATAAATGAATGCCTCACTGTCTTACAGGAGCTTCAGCAATTTTGTGATGATAAATCGTCCACCAGTGCTGCCACCTTGGGAATAAGGGATTTGCCAACAACTTCTACGGATGGAATCCTAAAGTCCAGGATCTGGTTAGTGAGAAGATTGCTGTGAAGAAGGAATTTGGCCCCTCATACAGAGAACCGTCCAAGTCCTGAGAATACAAGGTACCAGTACTGTCATCCTCCCACCGCTGCCTGGTTCCAAAGAAAACAGATTTGTCTCCATTGACAACATCAAACTCCACCATGTGGCCGATCCTACACAGTAGACTCAGAGGTCCCTTGGGCAGTTCCTGGTTCCCTCTCACTACTCAACAGGACATACCTCTTCAAAGAAGACACAACAACACTTCTGACTACACAAGCATGTCCAACAATGCTACAAATGCCTCCTCGAGCATGGGGATGGCAGAAAATGAGCTGTTGCTGATTCTAGTTACCACTTCAACAACAACCTCCTGTCCAAGATGTGGCTGTCTTCTATTTCAACACCACAAAAACTGACGACATTGTCTACTATGAGCCTTCACACCAAGTTAATCCATCCACCAGTAACACATCAGCTCCTGTGTTTGCAGAGACTGCTTCTGGTTACTTCATCGACATTGATGACTTTTCTTCAACTTCATCCACACCTGCTATTGAAACAGTTTCAATGACATGTAAGTTGGAGATATGGCTTAAAAATAACTATTTAATTTATCCCTGGAACTATCTTTGGTTATTACTACTTGCACCGTTCAACTAGACACAGAACAATAATTAATTACACAATTTGGAAATACTGTTCAATTCCACCTGTGAGGGGCCCAAAAAAAAATCCGATAAATTCACTTATTTTTCTGACATTAAGAATGCAGAGTCATACTATTCCAAGTTACCACCTTCTAAAATCAGGAAAATTTTGCTAACAATCACAAAGTTGATTTACTCAGATTCCTTTGTTTTCCGACTTGCAGTTGACGGCAACGAATACTGGAAGGACACTATTGATGTAAAGAGTGTATGGGGAACACAAGATTGGCAAATTCAGGGCAAGGAAGCTTTATTTAGAGCGTGCCTTATTCCTGTATAAATGATCATTTTAAATGACACAATTCGACAGACATTCTGTCTAGGGTTAGCAAAGATGAAGGAAATGAATGTGCCCAGTCTCCCAACGCCAGAGAAATTCACCAATTGGCAGTCATTCCTGAATGTCACAAAGGGAGAACTAGATGCAAAGGTTCAGGCTGGTACCTATAATTCTTCACTTATCAATCTAGGTGGGTTGCTATTCTAGCCAGTGGGCATGAATGAGTGTCAGGCGCGTTTTGTGAATTCCTCAAGGGGTTTCAAGATTAGTCGGCCAGACCCACGCTTTGTCTCGGGTCAACACTAGGGTATAGTTACTAAATACAGTGTGAGTAAAGTGTGCGAACAATGGTTACAGACTAACACCTTAGCAGCAGTTAAAGAGCATCTTAATACTCTATCTGAAGACATAGACTTACAGGACTTCTTGTTCTGTCCAAGGAGGCCCTGCTTCAAAATGTCATATACCATGAGAGCTGAAAGCTTTCTCAAATGAAAGCTACAGCATGTTTAGGGCAGATAGGTAAGGAAAATTTGGAAAAGACTTTAGCTGTTGTCGACAATGGCATGAACACTGTCCAACAGGATTTACTCCCTTAATAATATAGTGTAATCTGCGATAGATATAATTCAGAATCACACGTCTTTTTTACATCATGGGCAAAGTCAACTGCGTTCCATCGTGCAGTTAGGTTGAACACTACAGATTCTGAAAAACTGCTGCATTCCATGGAAGTATTTTAACAGTAGTGACTTGTTTGCTGCTTTTAATTTGGCTAAACGGGAAACAAGTTTCACCATGCTTCACATGGAAAACGTAGAAAAGTTTCCTTTCACGGTTACAGAAAGTCCATCAGCGTTATGGCTTGTGCGTGCCATTATAAATCCATTTCCACTTTTCATTTTTCAAAATGCTAAAACCATCTTGCCGAGGGCAGATACGTGTGGCTAAGTGATAGCTATATTAAAGAAGAGTGGGAGTTGTCCTTTGAATATAAATGTCTGAACGGCGAAACAGAGGTCTTTCTTTGCGGAAGCGAATGTGAGACTGCTGCTAGTCATTCCATGATATGTAAGCAGATGTCCCTTCATGGCCTTTGCAATGCGGGAATTGCAAACTTGGCCTGTTTTTTGAAGGGTGCTCCTGTCCCTTTGATTTGTCTGGCATTTCATGTACTTTTAAATGGAAGATGTGTGGTGCTAAACGGCCGAAGCTGTTGCGGAATACGACCAGGCATTGCCTACGCAATTTCAGTCTCTAAGATCCTAACGTGTTGCGGACATGTTTTATTCCCCTAAACACAAGGGATAAGAGTAGAAGAAATGTGCATTCACATTGATACTACTAATGTAAATTATGACAAGCTGAGCAGATTAAAGATGCTACTGTTCCAGAAACAAGTTGCACTGACATCAGCTAGAGAGACGTATGCCCTCCAGATAGCGAGATCATCAGCCGAGATACAATCCCTATTAAATACCAACTTCCCCAAGCACTTTAAAGAGCTGGTATCCAGAATATTCAACGCTTTGAGCACTACGGGTATGGTGCATTTCTTTAAGGATGTAGGGTCTTGATTTGTGTCCATCTTCCAGACTGTCTTTTAAGTCATTCCTTCAGCCAGCCATTCACTATTTTCCAGTGTGTTTGGCGGCTTCCCTGTGACTTTAGCATTGAGCTGTGGGAAACTGCTGCTGTCATTCCTGATACGCAGGGGTTGTAAATTGCCAGCTAAGCTGAGTGATGGACCTACTAACAACAGCCCAGCTGTGCGGTGATCCCATGGTACAGTTCTTTGGTGCATCATTGCTGGAAGAATTGGAGCATGATTGGTCACTATGATTCCGACCAATACTATGGTGTGTGCAACCAGTCTTTCATTGCACCTGGTACCTTTTCGAATATTTATCTTGTAGGAAAGTACCATCTTGCCTGGCATGTTACCCCCATTTTTATTTGTGTGTCAGTTGTTTTTGCCTGTGTCACTGGGATCCTGCTAGCCAGGACCCCAGTGCTCATAGTTTGTGGCCTATATGTGTTCCCTGCGTGGTGCCTAACTGTATCACTGAGGCTCTGCTAACCAGCACCTCAGTGTTTATGCTCTCTCTGCTTTTAAAATTGTCACTGCAGGCTAGTGACCATTTTTATCAATTCTGATTGGCACACTGGAACACCCTTATAATTCCCTAGTATATGGTACCTAGGTACCCAGGGTATTGGGGTTCCAGGAGATCCCTATGTGTTGCACCATTTCTTTTCCCACCCATAGGGAGCTCAGACCATTCTTACACAGGACTGCCACTGCAGCCTGAGTGAAATAACTTCCACGTTATTTCACAGCCATTTTACTCTTCACTTAAGTAACTTATAAGTCACCTATATGTCTAACCCTGAAGGTTAGGTGCAAAGTTACTAAGTGTGAGAGCACCCTGGCACTAGCTAAGGTGCTCCCACATTGTTCAGGGCAATTTCCCCGGACTTTGTGAGTGTGGGGACACCATTAAACGCATGCACTACATATAGGTCAGTACCTATATGTAGCTTCACAATGGTAACTCCGAACACGGCCATGTAACATGTCTAAGATCATCAAATTGTACCCCCATACCAAATCTGGTATTGGGGTGCCAATCCCATGCATCCCCGGGGCTCCAGCATGGACCCCGGGTACTGCCAAACTAGCTCTCTGGTCCTTTGGGTCCCCTCATCTTGACGAGCGTGGTCCCTGGAACACAGGAGCTGGATCCAAGTGACTCCGACTGTCCAGAGGTCCTTCTGTCCAAATTTGGTGGAGGTAAGTCCTTGCCTCCCCACGCCAGACAGTAATCCTGTGTACTGCAGCTGCTAGGGCTTCTGTGCACTTTTGCAAGGAATCCTTCATGCACAGCATAGCCCAGGTCCCCAGCACTCCTTCCTGCATTGCTCAACTCGCTGAGCTGAGCACCGGCTTCGTGGGACCCTCTTTTGTAGTGTTGAGATGACTGACACACTCAGATTTCTTGAACGCCTGTTCAAGTGCTTCTGCGGGGACTGCCTGCTTCTCCATGGGCTCTCTGTGCTGCTGAGCGCCCCCTCTGTCTCCTCCTCCAAGGGGTAATCTCCTGGTCCTTCCTGGGCCCAGGCAGCACCCATTTTCTTCGACAGCTACTCTTGCACCTAGCAATGCTTGCTTGCAGTCTTTCTGCGTGGAAACAACTCTGCCTCCTCCAGCACGCCGTTGGACATCTTCTGTGCAAAGGAGAAATTCCTGGCACCTTCCGTTGTTGCAGAATCTTCAGCTTCTTCCACCCAGAGGCAGCCCTTTTGCACATTCATCCGGGATTTAGTGGGCTCCTGCCCCTCCTGGACACTTGCATGACTCTTGGACTTCGTCCCCTTCCTTTACAGGTCCTCAGGTCCAGGAATCTGTCTTCAGTGCTTTGCAGTCAGTTGTTGTCCTTGCAGAATCTCCTATAACAACATTACTGTGTTTCTGGGGTAGTAGGGTAACTTTGCTCCTACTTTTCAGGGTCTTGGGGTGGGGTATCTTGGACACCCTTAGTGTTTTCTTACACTCCCAGCGACCCTCTACACACTACACTAGGCCTGGGGTCCATTTGTGGTTCGCATTCCACTTTTGGAGTATATGGTTTGTGTTGCCCCTAGGCCTATTGCTTCCTATTGTATTCTACAGTGTTTGCACTACTTTTCTAACTGTTTACTTATCTGATTTTGGTTTGTGTGTATATTTTGTGTATTTTACTTACCTCCTAAGGGAGTATATCCTGTGAGATATTTCTGACATATTGTCACTAAAATAAAGTACCTTTATTTTCAGTAACTCTGAGTATTGTGATTCTTATGATATAGTGATATATGATATAAGTGGTATAGTAGGAGCTTTGCATGTCTCCTAGTTCAGCCTAAGCTGCTCTGCTATAGCTACCTCTATCAGCCTAAGCTGCTAGAACACTACTAATCTACTAATAAGGGATAACTGGACCTGGCACAAGGTGTAAGTACCATCAGGTACCGACTATAAGCCAGGCCAGCCTCCTACATACCTTGAGTGTGCCTTGCTGTTCCCCCCTTGCCTTCTGTGGACAAAAAACTGCTGATGTTCCCCATGAGGTTTCATTCACGGTCATGCCCCATGAGACTGATGTTTCTTCGCGAGGCCACTTACAGGCCACCCTTTATGTACTGTCTGGCTCCTTGGGGCACTTTCGATGGTACTGCCATCGCTGGAGATCCTACACCTGAGTCTGCTACGCACTACTGCTCCATGGATTGTCTGCCAATCCTGTCGGCGATCTAACATCTGACAATGTGGCTTCTTTCTTGAATGCCTTTCCTTTTGATGGCTTCGAGACATTCTTCAAGATCATGACTACTGTTAATTTAATCTGACCATTGGCCTATTCTAAAGTTTTAAAGTTGCCGATGTTGCCTTAAACTTTGGCCTGCTGTGCCTGTCATGGTTGACATTGTGGGGGTCATTATGACCCTGGCGGTCTGTGATAATGTGGCAGTAGTACCGCCAACAGATTGGCGGTACATACCGCCACATTTTGACAGTGGCAGGTTGGCTATCACTTTGACCACCATGGCGGTAGCAGCCGCTGGGCTGGAGATAAGAATCTCCAGCCCAGCAGCTGCTATTGTACCGCCTCAGGCATTTTGACCCTGCCTACCACCATGGTTTCCTTGGAGTTTGTAATGCCACGAAAACCATGGTGGTAGGCCCTATCAGTGACAGGGAATTCCATTCCTGTCACTGATAGGAGGGCCTCTCCCCCCAAACACTCACCAGACGCTCCCCACCCCCACCCCATCCATGCTCCCCCCTTCCAATCTCCCACATCCCATACACACACACGCAGACACGCACCACACATACACACACTCACTCACACAGGCATACAAGCATTCATACATGCATGCATCCATTAATTCATGCACACATCCATACCACATTCACACTGACACGGAGTAACGCATTCACATTTCCATTCATACATGCATTCTCACACATGCATACACCCACGCAAACAACACTACACTCATATTCGCATTCATGCACACACTCACACATCCATGCACACACACTCACACACACACACATCATACCCCAACCCCTTCCCCTGTCGGAAACATAACTTAATTGCATCCAGGGGGTCTTCCGGCAGAGGATGGGCTGGGGCGCTGCTACCGCCAGCAGCGCCCTCCAGCAAAACACCGCCAGGCTGTATTGTTTTTCATAATATGGCTGGCGGCGGTCTACTGGCGTGGCGCTGCTGGTGGTAGCAACCCCACTTTAACACCGTCCGCCAGCATGGCCACAGCCGGATTTCCCCCCTTCTTGTGGCGGAAATCCGGCTGTGGTCATATTGTGGCAGACGGATGTTAGCTGAGGCAACGGTCTTTTGGCGGCCATTGCCGCGGCAGTAGGTGGCACTTACAACCATTGTCAAAATGTGGGCCTGTCTCTTCGTATGTTTTAGCTATTTTAACAAGTTTTTAATTAGATTGTTTTAATAATTTAATATGATTTTAGCTTATTTTTAGACCAGAGAATTTTAGCTTGGGTTCATTTACTTTTCTCTGGTGTCATTAGTCTGGCATCACACTTGTTCCGGCAATGGGGAGGGTGTAGTGGATCCTATTTAGTTTTAATGGGAATTTAGCTTAGCCTTTGGCTTGCAGGCCTGTGCCCCATCACCTAGTGAATTTTAACCTTCCTAGCTTGCTCTGTTTTAGCACATTTATTTAATTATTTCTTCCAACATGGCTGCCATATTTATAGTTAGGAAGATATTTCAGTTTCACGTTATCAGTGCCACTCTGTAAAGGCGCCACTATCATTGGCAAAGATAAATGAGATACGCAGGTATTCACATCATGTACTTTCCTACTTTCGTGTGAGAGTAATATAACCTTTTCAGGGAATTGTTTATATAATTGCTGCCCTAAGCATGCCTTCTTATTAATTGTTTGGGAACATACCTGTGTCAGGGGTCGTGCGAGAGTTGTATAAATATATCTCACACAGACAAGATAATCAGAGGGATTTCTACCAGACGCCATTGACGCTATCTCTGCTACACGTCGCCTTGATGCTGACCCAGCCTTCGTGCCTCCACAGAGTCTGATCTAGAGACCTCATTTCAAGGTAAAGAGCTTTGGGGGACTCTTCTCATGGACATGGTACTGCCAGATTAGGTTTACACATCTAGCTGTCATTAGTTTTGAGATTAGGTTCATTATGCCAGAGTATTAGGGTCTATTTCACATTTAGTTCATATTACATGTTACTGCAAGATGGTGGGGTCTCTGTATTCATGACTCTCATTTTTACCATTCTGTTTCTTGCATTGTTCATCATCCTAATCATTGCAGCCCATGTAATTTACAGTAGATTGCAGTCTTGTTAATAAAACCTATTGAAAACTTCAGTGCATCCCTTTCATTGCCTGTGTTTGATTGAGACATGTTGCTCATGTGAGAAAAGGGTAATCTCCGTTTAACCACGACCTCCCTGAGATGTTGCAATCTTGAGTCCATGCGTAAAGCCTGCCACAAATCACCTTTTACTGTTTGGGTTTTTGGTGAGGTACTGCTTGTGAGCCGGAAGGGTTGGACCAACAGTGGCAACTTGTTGCAGGATTGGCCTAGTAACCTACAAACAAAAGTGGTGTCATCCCTAAACCAGGAGTCTTGCGAAGTGCAAGAGTCAAACTACAGCAGGTCTAGTGGCAGAGTAATAGGCCACTGGGCAGTAGAAGGAGCTTTGCTTCTGGGCTAGCACCCCCAAGGAGCAGCCCTCTTTTTCATGACAGAATAAATGAAAATCCTTGCTATTGTCTGGAAGACCTAGCACGGGTGCTGAGCACAGTTCTCATTTTAGTGTTTGGAAAGCATTCTCATAGTTAGGGGACCAGGGGACCTTTTTTGGCACCTCCTTGTGGGTGATATTCTGGAGTGGGTGTGCTATTAGGGAAACGTTTGGTATCCAGTGTTGGCAGTAGCCCGCTACTCCATGGAAAGCTCTCACCTCCCTCTGCGTGTGTGGTCTGGGAAATTGTGTGATGACAGCTATCCTATCGGGTAGCAGCTTTCATGTCCCTTGAGAGAGTTCATGGCCTAAGCACTGCACCCTTTGTTGGAAAAACTGTAAATTCTTGGGGGTCACTTTGTGGTCCTTTCTTGCTAGGTGACATAATAGTGCTATGGTATCTTGGATTCAAGCTGTCCAAGACGGTGAGGCCAACAGCAAGTCATCAATGTACTGAATCAAGGTAGAACCCCCCAGGTAGCTGCAGAGATGCCAGATCTGCCTGTAGAGTAATAGATATGATGGAAGGTGAGTCGCAAAACCCTTGTGGCATTCTTTCCCATGTTATTCTCCTTCTGTGGATTGTGAAGGAGAAAAGGTACTGGGAATTTTTATGGAGGGGCACAGAGAAGAAGGCGTTGCTCAAATCTAAAACTGAGAAATGGGTAGTTGTTATTGGGATACTGGAGAAGATAGTGATTGGGTTTGGGACCACGGGGAATGACAGGACCACTACCTTGTTCAGTTCACTGAGGATTTGTGTGAATCTATGTACCGGGCCCAGTTGGCCCCTTGGAGGCCTTCTTCACCGGAAGGAAATGAGTGTTGCCGGGCTGTCCTGTATTTCCCTCAATACCCCCTGCTGCAGGAGATCTCATATTACTGGGACTATGCCCTCCTCTACCATCTTTGAAATGTTTTATTGGGGACTCATGGTAGTGATGCACCAGGGTGCAATGTTATCTGTACAGGAGGGTAATCTAGTACTCGTCCCATATCATTTGCTCCCTGTGCCCAGTCCTCACTTGGGACAGAGTCCTGTAGTTCTGGGGGAATTGCTTGTGCTTTCCCCTGCGGGCATACCTCATGAATGCCTGTAATAATAGTCAATTTTCCCTGCTTTCTAGGAATACCCCTGTAGGTGAACAGCGGATGGTACACTGCAATTTGCATAGCATGTCACTACCCATCAAATTAATGGGGAAGTATCTGTTAAAAACAATTTGGTGGTCAATGGTAATGGGGCCAACTACTAGCTTCAGGGGCTGTGTCAAATACTCATCAACAGGGAGTCATGTTACACTCAATGCTGTGATTTGTGTTCCCCTTAGTGGTGCCCCTGGTATGTCCGATGCTTTCAGCATCGACCTTGCTGCACCTGTGTCAACCAGGAAGGGAACAGTCATACACAGCACTGCCCCCTCCACATATGGACCTTCTTGGTCTATGGGTATTACTGGAGCCGTCAGGCACTTTTTCTTTGTGATGTGCCCATAGAAGTATGTTTCTTGTGGTGGCGGGAGGTAAGTTTGGTACTCCCCATTGTCTTCACCATTCCTTGGTGATGAAGGAGGCTGGGTAGCCTGTGTTGTACCCTGTCGGGGCTGTGTGACAGTAGCAGCAGTATCCAATACATTATTGGTGTAAGGTGGTGGTGCATGTTGTGGGTGTTGTGGTTACCTCTGCTGGCTCCTGCCCCTGGATCCCCTACCTAACATGGGACAGTAAGCTTGCCAGTGTCCTTGTTGGTTACAGTGGAAGCATGTTGTGCCAGGAGGGGGCTGTGAGGATGCACTCTCACTCAGTCATCGCCCCCGTCCCCTACACCCTGCCCCTACCTTGTCCCCTGCTATAAAACCTCTCCTGCACCTTCACCAACTTTACCTTTTCCCTTTTCCCTTTTTGTCTTTTCTTCTTCCCTCACCTGTAAATGTGCTTGATAATCTGCACAATATTTGGCTGCGGCCTGTACTTTGTCTATGGGCTCCTGCTGCCAGCAAACAAAAGAGGTTTGTAGGTACGTCTGGATAAGTTTCAGCAGCCCATACACAAATGTAGTAATAAATGCTGGTATTGTTTCGCCTTGTAGGTTTTTCATTCCACTGCTCTGCTGGTATACTTGTAAAAGATGAACATAGTAGGAGTTCACACTCTCATTCTTCTTTTGCCTTACGTGTATTATTTTTGACCAGTCTATCTTGTCTTTCCTTTTATGTATTCCATCACACCTTTCCTTGCCTTCTCTACCTCTTCCCCTGGGACTCCCCATTTTCCCCTCGGTGGCTCATCTGTGGGCCAGTTTTACAATCCTCCCACAAATCCCTTGGCACAATTATGTGCCAGATCTTTCCACAGCAACCCTCCCATAGTTATTTTCATATTTAGTTCTGTATACCACTTGTGTGGTTCTTCTCTCAAGTTGGGAAAGTCTCTAGTAAACAACATTAAGTCAGATCTGGTCCAAGGAACTTGGACATAACATGTACATGTTTGAATCATCGTACCCTGATGAAACAGTTGGTATCTCCCTCAGGTGCATAGTCAATGCCGCTTTTGTTAGCCTCTGGTAATGCTAATGTCATTAATAACCTGGGCAGTTGTAATACTCTCTTACAACTATTTCCACTTCTGTAACCTTTGTGTGGCATATTGCGGCTTTTCTGTTAGTTTAACGTCATCCCAGGACTGCAAATCACTATCTGTAAAACTGAGCTGTGAAGTGTCCCTGTGGGAAACTGGCACTTTGTTACAGTACCCCACCACCCAATTTTTGCCTAGTTTCTGGATGCAACTTGGACTGGAGTGCACTGGGATTCTGCTAACCAGGTTCCCAGTGCCAGTGTTCTTTCCCTAAAATTGCAAAGGTAGTTGGAAACCCCTTTAGCTGACACTAAAACTCCCCAGTATATGGTTCTTAGTTACCCAGTGCATGGGTACTAAGGTCCCTGAGGGCAGCAGCACTAACTGAGCCAACCTCTAGGGCCATGCATCCAGATGCTCCTAGCACTGCCATAGCAGACTGGGTGTCCTAGTGCAATCATAAAATGCAAAATGGACATGGCACACTGCCTGTGTGCCCTGTCTGCAATACACTGCTTACCATATAGGTAAGTAAACCCTCTGGCCAGCCTTTCTGCCCTAATTCAGAGTGCACTAAGTTGTATGTGAGGGAATAGCTGCATGAGCAATATGTCTCCACTGCTTCCTTGCCAAATCTGGGACATAGGGAGTAAAATGAGCAGCCATTTTAAATGCATGTGCTGGGCGTGTGCTACAAGATAGCTTCTCTGAACCCTGGGTTGATTGGTATGAAACAAATCAAAATGATAAATCTAAACTGGTACCAGTATTGGATTTATCCCTAAATGTACCCAGGGGTCACCTTAGAGGGGTCCCGTGCAAAAACGAACTAACCTGGTATGGTTTCCGACTGGTTCTATCCAGCCTGCCACCTCCAGACAGCCAATATACAAACCTTGGGGAGATCCCTGTGCCTCTGATTTGTAAAACAATGCCCTTCCTGGGTGAAGCAGCTAACACTCCCTCCCTCAGGAATGTGCACTGCCCTGATGGTGAGCTTCAAAGGGCTTACCACCCTTGAAACTCGACCCCCCCAGGCCTGCTGCTAGTAGCAGATGGCCTCCCCCTTTGCAAGCCCCACTTTTGGAGGGAGCAAAGGCGGGAAACCATACAAAGTGTATGGGGAGTGGCCCCACCTGGCATGCACCACCCCTAATGTGTTGCCTGCGAGGTGGACACTCCATTTCATTTTCATCCATCTTAAATGGAAGGAAAATAGCCAATTAGGTTTAGGGAAGTGACCCTTCCCACAGGCAGTGGTCACTATAGTGAGTGTAGCCTTCCAAAGGTAAGTGTCCTATTGGACACTACCAGGTTCCTCCTAAAAAGCTCACTTAATTCAGTATTTAGTGGGCATCCCTAGACCAGGAAACCAGATTTGATGGACACAAAGAAGACCAACACATAGAAGAACCAAGGCACGAGAACTGTGGACCTAATGCACAAGAAAAGGCGCAAACCGTGACTGCTGCACCCAGGTCCCGACACTCATTGCTGCAGAGAAGCTGGACACTGGACTGACCTGAAGAAACCCAGGGGACCTCCAGGCTTCACCAATTGCCAAAGTACTCCCTCCTGAGCGGAGGTACCACTCTGCAACATCCGAAGAAACAACAACGTATTGATGATCACTTCATTGATCAGCAAATATCTCCCAAACCGGAAGTCGCACCCAGACCCTAAAAAACATTGATGACCATGAGGACAAACCCTGCACGTCAGCCAAGTTTGGTGGCAGGGTGTCTTCCAATGACCGTACCATACCAATACTCTTGGTACTGGTCAGTGGACATCGGACACCAAGACAACCAGCTCCCCAAGAGCTGAAAGAGGACCAGGACGAAGCCCCAGTTGAGAGACTTGATGAACACTCTGGACCTCCTGCCAGAGTGCCCCCATTGTTCTGTAAGCAACCGAAAAAGAGACCTACCTCCAGATCAGAAGGGCTCCTTTGTGCACAGCCACTGGCTCACCGATTCGCTCTGCACCCGGTCGCCATGTGCCCTGCAACAAAGAACCAGCTCTGCCCCTAGGGTCCCTCACCCCTTGCAACCTCGACACTCCAAGGGGACACCAAAGATCCACCTTTAAAGCTGCAAGAACAGGCCTTCTCCAAGAGGTCCCCCTCAGTGCCCCTGCACCAGTTCCAAGAGACTTTTAAGCATTGCTCCTGCTGGTAACGGGAGCTGCTCGAACCTCTCCAGCTGGCACAGTTTGCCCACCGATGACCTCGACAAACTTGCAAAAGTGGAACTTGGTGAAGAAACAGTATAATTTTAAGTGAATTTTTAAAAGAGACTGCATGTTGATTCCTAGGGTGCGTAATTACGCACAGAAAGACTGCATTTATTAAAACTTCAAAAATTCACATCCTAAAAAGAACTTAACCAATTTTTATAATTTTGGTCTTAAAATGTATATAAACATTTGAAGTATTTTTATTAATTGGTCTCGACTTATTCCTTCGAACGTGTGACTTGCATGATTGATAATGTGAGTAAAACAAATGGTTTTCACTTCTCCAGGATTGGCTTAACTGTTCGACCAGGCACCTAAAAAATTAGAGCATTAGATGATCTAGTTTTTACCTCTGGAAACCAATGTGTGGTTGCTTGGACCCCCTGCACAGTGTGCCTAGCTTTGCACACTGCATGGAGGGCCAACATCCTACAGTCCCAAGTTTAGGATTGTGGTAGAGGGGATGAGCCTTTGGTGTGCTGCACATAACTGAGGTGCACGTGGGGCTATCTTTCCATCAGGTCAGCACGTGCTAATGTGAGTATTTTCTCCCTGTGTGGTCTGTCAAACTTCTCATTTAAATCCCACAGCAGCATCCTTTTGTCAACCAAGTCTGTGAATAGGGTACAACACTTTGCGCTGTCCGTCCTGAGAATCATCTTTTTCTGTGTCACAGGGCAATTGCGTGATGTATTGCGAGGGGTGGACTTCTTAGAAGTAGGTTGCAAGAGGCTGTCTCTCTTGTTTCCTGATGTGGTATTTGTGTGCTGTATAGCCTGAGACAAAGTGTTTATGTTGTGCTGGGTGTGATGTGCATAAATGTATTTTTTCCATATCGGTTTTTGCATCCCCTCGCCCTCCATAATATAGTCTCCGGTGTTATCTTGAAAATTCTGTCCTAGTGTGCTGAGCAGGCGAGGCACCTTACCCCCCTTCTCCTCACATTCTTCCTGCAGATGGCCACTAATCTGGCTGAGTTTCCCTGCGGCATGAGCCACTTCCTGTTTTGGTGTTTCTAAAACAGTGTTGAGTGCTGTTCTCTGTGCTTCTACTTTTACCAGGCGTCGTGCCAGCTCACGGCATCCTTCCTTCTGAGCTGGAGACAACTGAGAAGGTTGAGTCCCTGCCACAGAGTCGATGAGAGTATGCAGCTTAGTAGTGGCAGTGGCTTTAGATGCATTTCCAATTATACCGATATGTATGTTGTTAGAATTGACAGCCTTAAGGTGGTCATCCCCCAACTTTTTGCCTGCCTCCCTCCACTTTTCTGACATTGTTTTTTTCTGGTATTAGAACTCTGTGCACTTTACCACTGCTAACCGGTGCTAAAGTGCATATGCTCTCTCCCTTAAACATGGAAACATTGGTTCATCCCCAGTTGGCATTTTTGATTTACTTATAAGTTTCTAGTAAAGTATACTACATGTGTCCAGGGCCTGTACATTAATTGCTACTAGTGGATCTGCAGCACTCATTGTGCCACCTACATAAGTAGTCCCTTAACCATGTCTCAGGCCTGCCATTGCAAGGCGTGTTTGTGTAGTTTCACTGCCACTTGGACTTGGTATTTAAAAGTAATGGTCAAGCATAAAACTCACCTTCTTCTATATGTAAGTCACCTCTAAGCTAGGCCCTAGGTAACCCATAGGTCAGGGTGCTAGTTCGGTAAAAGGCAGGACATTTACATTTGTGTTTTTTATATCCTGGTAGTGTAAAAACCCTAAATTTGTTTTCCAATACTGTGAGGCCTGCTCCTTTCATAGGCTAGCATTAGGTCTGCCCTCATATACATTTTGAGTGGTAGATTCGGATCTGAAAGGGGCAACCAGGTCATATTTAGTATGGACAGCATAGTTATAGAAAATCCTGCTTATTGGTGAATTTGGATTTAATATTACTATATTAGAAATGCCACTTTTAGAAAGGGAGCATTTCTCTGGACTTAAAACCAACTGTCTCCAATCAACGTCTGGTCTGAGCTGGTTGACAGCTCCCTTGCACATTTCACCCAGACAATCACAAACACAGGTCTTCCTGGCCTATCTTGTGACAGAAAATTTGACGCATCGCCTACTGTATTGATGCAGCACCTGTTCCTCCTTCCAGCACATCAAGGATTTTCACCACATCGTCCCTGGGCACCAAAATATCCCTGCACCGCAGTCAGGAACCAAGGCTGTGCGCCGAAAAACGACGCAAACCCCTTTCAGCGTGGAAAGAAACAACATGTTGTCTGTGCTGCATCAGAAAATCCTACGCAAAACCTTATTTTTTCCACGCATCACCTCCTCTGCGGTCTCCGTACGTCGTTATTTTTGAGGCACACCAGGTACTTTGTGTAACTAAGAGACAACTGTTTATTTCTAATGATTGAGACTCTTTTAAACCTTTTAAAAGTGATATTTCAACGTGTGCTTATTAGATTTTTGTCATTTTTGCCTTCTTTTCTTCAGATAAACTTTATATATTTTTCTAAGCCTGTGTGGTGTATGTTTGTGGTGTTTCTAATGTTACTGTATGATTTATTGCACAAATACTTTACACATTGCCTTCTACGTTAAGCCTGACTGCTCAGTGTCAAGCTACCAGATGGTGGGCACAAGATAATTTGGATAGTGTGTGACTTACCCAGACTAGGATTGTGGTCCCTTCTTGGATAAGGGTGTATACCTCTTCCAACTAGGGACCCTGTTTCTAACACTGGTGGTCAGCGGTGAGGAAAGGAATTGTGTTTGTGCAGTGCCATACAATAGCTATGTCTACACTGCCTACCCACAGTTTGTTGTGTAGCCATTTTTGTTATAGCTCCATGCATGTTATTTTAGCAAAACCATGCCTACAGCTGTGCACTTTAGCCTAGATATATTTTATTCAGCTTTGTTTATTATTTTAACAATAGCCACATTTGCGGTCTTGTTTTATTTCTCTCTATCTAGCTGTCCTTTGCCTAGGCCAGCACTGTATTCTTAAACAAGACATTTCTTTCACTTTGAGCTTCTCTCAAGGCTGCAGTACGATAGGTTGCCAGTAAACGTGGTAACACTTTTTCTCTGGTGTTCATAGAAACACACACATCCTTACATAGGGACTATTATAAAACACTTAACTGTCCCATACACGTTAGAGGGAGATTCCAGCCAGATGACCACAACTGTATGCTGATTGCTGAACACTTCACTACAGCTGCTTATGCAGACATCAGGCCTTTGCTCAGATATGGGGCATTATGTCTTCCTAGGGGAACCTGAATGGCAGAACTAGAGCTTAACATGCTGTGCTATAATATAGCCTAGGTAGGAATTAGTCCATTGACTCTAGTGACAATATGGTAGCATTTTTTCTATGCTTTACTCTCCTGATCGCAATTTTAATCCTGTCAAGCTTTATCGTCCTGGTTATTGCAGTACATGCTTTACTATCTAAGATGCAGTTGCTTCATTAAAACCTTATTGAAACCTATACTTTCTCTGCTTGCCCTTGTATATGTGAGACTAATGTAACTGAGAGAAACGGATGAGATCTGAGTGACCACGATTCCCCTGAGTAGTCAATTGTGTCATACGCTCGGCTGCCCAATCATCCCTGCGATTGGGTGGAGATGAGGCACTGCTAGTTAGCCGGAGCAAAAAACCCAGATTGGAGTGACAGGAGTCACTTGTAGTGGGTTAAGAGTCAGTGTCCCACACCGCAGGCGAATTGACCGCTCAAATCCAGCAGTCTCATTAGAATAATGAGCGCTTATGTGACATGGTGCCGCAGTTTGAACAGGCTCTAATTTTCAGGTCCTCCTGAGTATCTCTGTCTCACTATATACAAAGACACCTCAGTACTATACACGGAGACGTCCATAGTTTTGAGGATTTCCTCCTCAGCTAAATAGGGAGTACCTAACTAAAGCTGAAGGTTGTTCAAGCTTGAACTTTAAAAGGATAATCCCCATTTGGTGTACTCATCTCTGAACAAATTTACCTTTCATTATGGCGAGTCCACAACAGGTAACAATTGCAGTCAATATGCTACCACCCCTGACTGCACATTTACTGGCACACGGCCTAACCGCCAAGGGGGGTCTAGTCACATTTGTTGTTGACACTCACCCAGCCTATAGAACAGATATTTTTTATTCTTGGGTCGCATTTCCAGCAGTTGATGGGAACACAAATACATTTCATCACTATACACCTGCAAACGTACCTGCACAACACATAGCATATGCATATTTAGAGATCTTATCAGGAACATAATAATTGGCTTGATGGCGCCTTACCCCACACAATTTTACATGTTAGGGTAGGTCCTCTAAGTAATGATGGTCCTACCTGGCCTTCATTAGCCACTTATACACCTCACCCTGCTGCAGCAAACCTAACAGTAGCTGAGATCCATCGCTTTTGTACGCTGAGCTGACTGCAATATACAGATGATTAGTACAGTTTGTAATGCAAACATTAAACACGAACCCAGCTCGTGCTGCACCAGCGCAACTACATGCAGTAAAGCCAGGCAATAGCCCTGCGACTGTACATTCGATCATGGGTAAAGCACCCACCAAACAAGAAGAAATTCAGTTTTGGTTAGCTCAAAAAATAAACGCACTGGAAGCAGTATTTCCCCATACGGGACCTCAGGATAAACACAGAATATTAACAATGTGCTTGCCATTTGGGATGGTTCCCAATAAGGATAATTGTAATTCATGGGGAACGGTATTTGCCACGCTCTATACTACCGCACATGGTACACCGACACTTGCCAAAATACAGGAAGTGTTGAAACAAATTCAAGATGAATACGGGGCTGCCCCTGCCCTGGATGTGGGGATGCAACTAATGGGCAACTTTGCCACGGTATCCTCAATCATATTAAGTAACCTTAAAGAGGAAGTGGTTGCACCAGCGGTGCACATGCAGCTCCGGGATGTTTCTCTACAGGATCAAGAACGCGAGCTGCCACAGACTATCGCGGAGACCTACTCTAGTATTGGTCGATTTAGTCTTGGGCCAGACCAACAAAACCACAATTTCAAGGTATATCAAATAAAGATTCTACCAAGCAAGCTCCTGAGCGTACTAAGGAACACTGGGATAAAAAACAACAAACACCCAAAAAAGAAAGGGGAAAATCTCCGCAAGGGGAGACCCCACAGAATGGATATGACCTCAGAAATAGAGATACTATAAAAACGCCTGACAGATATCAATTTACTGATACACGGCAATATCGTTCTTTTCAGGACTCATTGGAAAAACGCAATGAGAGAGGTTGGTGATCAGAGCGGATAACTGAGTACGTGAAACGGAGACAGGAATCACAACGCTCAACAGAAGTTTCTGTTAAGAAAGAAGAGAAACTTCCTCAACAAAAACCCCAATTCAAAAAGAAAAAGGTGGCAGCAGTTGCAGTTCGACATGCTACTCAAGAAGAGGGATCTCTTGAAGAATAAGAAGTGGGCACTAGCGCTATTAGACAGCGTGGCAGAGGTCACAATAGTTCGCCGGAATCTTCGGGAGCATTTGGAGGTGAAACCAACTGATGACTTCCTCCAAGTAGAAACTGCAGACATGCGTGTCTCCACGCCTGATAGGGAGTACAAAGTAACGCTACAGTTAGAAGGATACACTGAGCGCACAATCGACACAATCTTTTGGGACTGCGTCGTAAACATATATGATATACTACTGGCTGAAAGGGATTGGCCACCTGAATTTGTCCGTACCTGCCCATATGGGGAAGATGTTATCAAACCTTCTTTCTCGCCCCTTGCTCCCAAGGAGGTCGCAGAACCCTATGCCATTGATTGGGCATTGGCGCAGGCACCCGCGTTATATCGCAACCACATAGGATAGGACAATGATTCCCCCTATCATGTGGTCCCTAGGATTTCCCACACTCAACTGGAGTACCAGGGCGTAATCGAACCCTGTGTCTCACCAATGAATAATCCCTTATTCCCAGTAGCTAAACCGGATTATTCGTACAGAATAGTTTTAGACTACAGACATTTAAACAGTCATACACACACATATGCTATACAAAACTCACATAGCACAGCACTTATGAACAACATAGTGCGTAAAAAATACAAAACAACATTGGACATTTCCAATGGTTTGTCTGCCAAAATATAGCGCCTGAGAGTAGAGACTTAACCAGTGTCAGTGCACTAGGCTCCCAGAAAAAAAATTCTGTTGGTTACCCTAGAGGTACAAGGACAGTCCAGGACTGTTTGCAGCTCATGTGACTTGAATATTGCATGACATAGACCCTGAAGCATTGTCCTATGTAGAGGATATATCTCTCACGGATGATGAATTGCTGCAACAATTAAAATGGGTAGCTTGTTTGTTGTGGGATTTCCTGAGTTTGGCTACAAATTCAATTTCAAAAAAACAAAAATAGCCTTCCTTAGTGTCCTGTTTCAGGGAATATGAGCTATCAAGTGAAGGAAAGAGCCTAGTGCCACAATTCTTGGAAAAATGGGCACAGTTACAACCTCCAAATACCATAAAAAACTCCAAACACCAATTGGGTTTCCTAAATTTTGGCAGAACTTACATTCCTGATTACGCATCACGCATAAAACCTTTTTAAGACTTAATACGTCCTGACTTTTCAAATCAATTTTGGACAGTCAAACACACATCATTCTCAGAGCTTTGCAAACAGACATGCTTGCAGCACAACACCTACACACAAGGGACAACAAAACATATTTGGTCACCAGAGTAATTGCTGGTGCCATTGGTTTCACCTATGTAACGTTCAATGAGGGTGAGACAGTCCCGACTGCATACAAATCACATTTGTGTTCAGCAGCAGAACAACACTTTGCTCCCACTGAGAAAAGTCTCACTGCTGTTCAGATGGCCGTCATTAAGGAAAGACCTCTAGCCCAAGGCAAACGCATTATTGTCGTGTCTCCAATCCCAGCTCTTGAGGCTGTTACCAAAGCCAACATTCCAAACGCTAAAGCATTATATCCACGTTGGATTCAATTGGCAACGTCTTGGATAGCAACTGATGTAGACTACATTTTTGAACCATAATCACAAACTCAAGAATTTTTTAAATATGAACTAGAGAACCCAGTTCCGGCAAATACACTGCCTTTTGATCAATATCAAAGAGTCATGTACACCTATGGCTCAAGACAACCTGCAATTGGCACAAAACATCAATACTCCGCTGCTTGCGCAGTTGTAAGTGGCTACATGGAGGATAATAAATACACTGGCTGATGAAGCTGACAAATCAGCAGTAGCTACAGCTGCTGTTGTTGCAGTAACTCGCTCTGGAGCGAAACCGCAGGATGGCATATGGGCTGCCATGAAAGCTACGGCTGAAGGCACGCCCTATCCAAAAGCATTTCCTGCTAAATATTCCTACTGAATGGGAGGCTGTCTAGATGCCGAAGTAACTATACCAGGTGTGGGGGTTCGAGAAAATACCCACAGAGACATAAGATCAGACTTGATTAAAGCAACTCATGAGCGGGTAGCATCTGCCATTGCTGGTGTGGCGGCTACAGTATCATTGTTGCAAGAGCGTTATTGGTGGCCAGGTCTAAACAAACAGGCCAAGCAGTATGTCCTTTGTTGTGACATCTTCCAACAAATTAATGGTTCCACCGCCAAACACCCACCGCATACACCCCTCCTAATTTCCAACAAAACATTATAATGTGTGTACTTGGACCATTGTGGTCCCCTAACACTGGATAGTGCATACAAATACATTTTAGTCGCTGTCGACTCCTGCTCCAGATTTCTATGAATGTGGCCACAATGCTCAGCTGACGCTCGGACTATTATTAAAAATTTGTGAGACTTTATCAGTACATATGGAGTTGCGGCTTTCCACTTGGACCAGGGCCCTGCTTTTGCCTCAAGGGCATTCAGGGACGTCATGGCTTCCTTAGGGGTCCAACTCCATTACTCGTCTCCATTTCATCCCGAGGGAAATAGTGTTGTAGAGCGACAAAAACATAATTTAAAGCAGTCCTTAACAGCCAGAGTCTTAGGTACGGGTAGTAGTTGGCTTAATCACCTGTATGAAGTCCAGAGAGCACTTAACAATCTGCCTAGAAGGTCTCTGGGGGGCCGTACTTCATATGAGTGCGTGTTCGGAACTCAAATGTATGTTCCAGATCTTGATGGCCCTTGTGTGGAGGCGGCAGAAACACCCTTTGACATAAATTAACGTGTCACTGTCTTGCAGGAATTACAACAGTTCTGTGATGACAACTCTTCTGCCAATGCTGCCTCCATAGGAATTAAGGATGTACCAGTAACACCTACCAGATGGATTCCTAAGGTTGGGGATCTAATACGTTAAAAAGTTGCTGTGAAAAAGGAGTTTGGTCCTTCTTATCGTGCATCGGTCCCAGTTTTGGGAATACACGGTACTAGAACTGTCATTCTATTACCGTTGGGCTGGTGCTAAAGAAAATCATTTTTTATCTATCGACAATGTCAAGTTACAGCATGTGGCCGATCCTGCACAGTACACCAAGAGGAGCAGCCAGTAGTCCCTGAATCCCTCTCACTACTTTCAAGAAGTCCCTCTAGAAGTTTTATGCAGCAATGCTGACACCTCTTTGAGCTTGGGGAGGGTGGAAAATGATCTTGCATTGGTTCCACTAACATCAGTTACAACAAACAATACTGAAAGTACTGATCGAATTGGCACAACTTCAACACAGACGGATGGTATCAATTATTATGAACTGCCACAGGAGACCCCTACCAGTTCTCCTTCTACAAATACGCTCCAGCTTTTGCACGAACTGCTTCTGGATACTTCGCCGACGTCAACTACACATTTTCAGACTCATTTGACTCTTCCTCATCAGAACTGGCAAAACCACGTAAGCTGATAAACTGGCTCAAAACAAATTACTTTATTTTCCCATGGAACTAGCTACGGCTTTCCTTGACTGTACTAGCTTTCCTCCTTTGGATTGGTTTTGTCATAACATTTTTTCTATTAATACATGGTAATTTTCTTCCTGAAAGATCAACAGTTGAACTGGTGGATGAGGTCCTAAAACCCCATTTTGCTTCTCACACGGTCTGCAGAGACTTGTCTTTTGTGAACATTTCCGCTATACAAATTCCTGACAGGATTGTTTGGGATAAAGTAACATTTTATTTATCTTTGTGGGCAACTTACAGGACAACGGGGGCACTCTGGTCAGAGGTCTAGGGTGTTCCTGAAGTACCTCGACTAGGGCTTCCACCTGATCCTTTTTCAGCTCTGGGGGAGCTGGTCTTCCACTGGTCTGATGTCAGCTGACCAGTACTCAGGGTATTGTTGTATCTCGGCCACTAGGGGGAGCAGTGCCACTAAACTTGGCACAAATGTGGGGCACTTCTGGGTGGTCATCGGTGTGTCGTTGGGTCCAGCTGTGACTTCCGGTCACGGAGATATAGGCAATTCTGTAAAGTGACACTCACTGGCTTGTTGGTCCTTTGCAGGTTTCTTGTTTTTCTTGAGTGGTGCCTCCACTCAGGAGGGAGATCTGGGGTGATCCTTGAACTCTAGAGGTCCCCTGGGTTTCTTGGGAGTCAGTCCAGTGTTTATCTCCTCCACAGTCGTGATTGTCGAGACTCTGGTGCGGCAGGCAGGTATCTTGGTGCCTCTTTTGGTACAGCAGGTCCTCGGTTCTCGTCCTGGCGGGTTCTTTGGTGCTGGTTCTCCTTTCTTCTTGGGATCCTTTTCAGATCTAAAATCTTGGTCTAGGGGAGCCCACTAAATACTGAAATTAGTGGGCGTTTTAGGCGGAACCTGGTAGTGTCCAATGGTACACTTACCCTTGGGTGGATACACCCACTACAGTGACCACTTCCTGTGGGAAGGGTCACTTCCCTAAGCCTCATTGGCTATTTTCCTGCATTGCAAGATGGAGAAAACTGAATCAGAGGGTCCATTTTGCATGCAAGTTGTGAGGGGTTGTGCATGCCCTGTGAAGGTACTCCTCCTCCCCTTTGTCTGGTTTCCCACCCAGGCTCCCACCCAAAGTTGGGGCTTGCAAGGGGGGAAGCCATCTTCTGCTAGCAGCAGGCCTGGGGGCTCGATTTTCAGGGGCAGTAGCCCTTTGAAGCTCACAGCCAGGGAATTGCACATTCCTGAAGGAGGGGGTGTTAGCTCCTCCACCCAGGAACTGCATTGTCTTACAAACCAGAGAGCCATGGCTCTCCCCCAGGTTTGTAGATCGGCTGTCTGGAGTGGCATGCTGGATGCAACCAGTCAGCATCTCTGCCAGTTAGGGTTAGCTTCTGCAGGGGGCACCTCTAAAGTGACTCCTGGGTACATTTAGGGATAAATCTAATACTGGCACTAGTTTTGATTTATCATTCTGAGTTGTTTGATACCAAACAACCCAGGGTACAGAGTAGCCATCATGTAGCTAGTTTGACCAGTATCCAGTACATGCATTTAAAATGGCTGCTCTGTTCACTCACTATGTCCTAGGTTTGGAAAGGACACAGTGGTCCTGCTCATGTAGCTATGCCCTCACATACAGTATGGTGCACCCTGCCTTAGGGCTATAAGGCCTGCCAGAGGGGTGTCTTACCCATAATATATGCAGTGTAGGGTGGACAGGGAACACAGAGAGCGTGCCATGTCAAGTTTGTCCTTTTTGGGTTGCCCCAGTACACTCATCCTGCAGTGGCAATGCTGGGTGCATCTGGGTGCAGGGCCCTTGGGGGTGGCACAATCAGTGCTACTGTCCCCAGGGGCCTACTCTTAATCTCTCTTGCCCTGGGTACGCATTTACTTGGGACTTGTAGGGGTATTTAAGAGTGTATCCAATTGTGCCAAGCATCAAAACAGATTTTGGGAAAGAGCTCTGGCCCAGGAAACCTGTTAAGCAGGGGCACTACCAACTTCTAGAACACATCAACATCAGGCAGAAAGTGGAGGCTAACCATGCAAAAAGAGGCTTCCTCTCACAGGTTACCCCCATTTTTGGCCTCTTTGTCAGTGTGTTTTACTGTCTCACTGGGATCCTGATAGCCAGCACCCCAGTGCTCATAGTTTGAGACCTATTTGTCATTGTGTTTTTACTGTCTCACTGGGATCCTGCTAGCCAGGACCCCAGTGCTCATAGTTTTTGGCTGATGTGTGTTGTCTGTATGCTTGACTGTGTCACTGGAGTTCTGGTAACTAGCACTCCAGTGCTTATGCTCTCTCTCTGTACCAAATTTGTCACTATAGTTTAGTGACTCCATATTCCAATTCTGATTGGCACACTGAACCCCCCTTAGAATTCCTTAGTATATGGTACCTACGTAACCAGGGCATTGGGGTTCCAGGAGATCCTTATGGGCTGCAGCATTTATTTTGCCACCCATGAGGAGCTCATACAAACCTTTCTTCAGGACTGCCACTGCAGCCTAAGTGAAATAGTGCACACGCTATTTCACTGACATTTGCATTGCACTGGGTAACTTAAGTCACCTCTATGGCTAACCTTCAGTTCCTGAAGGCTAGGTACAAAGTTATTGTATGTGAGGGCACCCTTTCACTAGCAAAGGTTCGTGAGTGCGGGAACACCATTATAAGCGTGCACTAAATCTATGTCAATACATGGGATGACAAAGGAGGCGGCAGCAGGACCCTGTGGGACTCCCTGACAGCAGGAGGTGGGGGAGTCGCCGGGTCAGGAGCGCTCATAGCGCATTTCACCTTTCCCGTGCCGTGGGACGACAAAGGAGGCGGCAGCAGGACCCTGTGGGACTCCCTGACAGCAGGAGCTGGGGGAGTCGCCGGGTCAGGAGCGCTCATAGTGCATTTCACCTTTCCCGTGGCGCGGGAGGCGCCGGGCCGCGCCCGGGCAAAGCCAGCGCCAAGGGCGGGCCCGTCTTGCGCCCGTCATCAACCGTCAGAGGCTGGGTCACCCCCCTTTCATCTTGCCGTGGATGGTGAGTTCTGTGTTTACTATTTTATTAGCAGGGTCCATGAATTCCCATATTTAGGGGTGATATTTGATAATAAAAGGTTCATGGAAACCCTGTATTGCCAGAAGGAGTATGCTCTTCCATGCCTCAGTTGGTGCCACTTTTGATTTTGCTGTAAGAGTAGGGAGTAAACCTATTAAGCCTCTGCTTAAAAATCTACAGGCCAAAATGTCTCCCTGTCCTGTTGTATGGTGCAGCACTCTGGGGGTATATGGATACCCGAGCCCCCATTGTTGAGGAAAATCGTTTTTGTAGAAGGTTATTGGTTGTTGGCCAAAATACCTCTGGTTTTTGCCTACGTCTAGAACTAGAACTTGAGTGTGTACAAGACACTATTCAGTTGGCTCATCTCTTGCTATGGATCTCGATTTGGAGTAATGATCATGCCACTTTTAATAGAGAGATCTTAAGGGACTGTTTGGCCTGTGATAATGTAAGCTATATTCCCTGGCTGACGTATATAAGAAAGGCAGCACATGATTTGGGGCGGCCTGACTTGTTTGACACTCCTGAGGGATAAAAATTGGATAAAGGAGAATCTTTTGAGAATCCGGGGGGCTAAGAGAGAGGTGAAGGAACTAGGGAAAAAATCGGTCAGGGATTTTGTTATGTTAAAGATGGGGGCGGGTCCTGAGCCCTATCTGTAAGCGATAAATGATTTGAGGGAAAGGACTCTCATTACTCGATTTCGCTTGGGGATTAAGAGAAGTGATCTTTGTTTCCCGTTAGGCCAGTATGGTGAAAAGCCTATCAGACCTTGTCCTTGTGATGGGGTGTCCCTGCAGACCTTGTCCAATTTTACATTATTCTGTGTTTTTTATGCACCTTTTAGAAGTTGTTTTTTATTACCCCTACTGAGACCAAAGGGTTTTGTGCACTATCGTCCTGCTTTTATGTGGTTGCAAATGGCTTTAGATGTATTGGTGTGGAGGGTGTTGGGTTTGTTCTTGAGGGGAGCCATTACTTGGCGCTGAGTTTTTTAAAGAATTTTTTAGATTGTTATTCTTGGTAATGAGGTTTTATTTATTTTAAATTTTATGATTATTGTTATATTATTGTTTTATTGCTATTTTGGCTTATTTTTTGTTGTCTGTGTGAACTAAGGGTTGAATTATTTCATACCGAATAAAGTCTATTCAAATATATGTAGCTTCACAATGATAACTCCAAATGTGACTCTGTGAGGTGTCTAAGATTGTGAAATTGAACCCCCAATCCAAATCTGAAATTGGGGGGGCAATTCCATGTAACCTGGGGGCTCCACCATAGGCCCCCTTTACTGCCAAACCAACTCTCTGAGGTTTCCACTGCAGCCCCAACTGTTGCCACCTTACAGACAGGTTACTGCCCTCCTAGGGATTGAGCAGCTCAATCCCAGGAAGGCAGAACAATGCATTTCCGTTAGGAGAGGGGTGTTACACCCTCTCCCACTGGAAATAGGTGTTACAGGCATTCAACGGGTATCCTCCCAGAGCCTCTGGAGATGATTTGAAGGGCACAAACAGTGCCCTCCTTGCATAATCCAGTCTACACCATTTCAGGGACCCCCAGTCCCTGATCTGGTGTGAAACTGGACAAAAGAAAGGGGAGTGACTACTCCCCTGTCCTTCACCACCCCAGGGGTGGTGCCCAGAGCTCCTCCAGAGTGTCCCTGTCGTTAGCCATCTTGGATTCCAAGGTGTGGGGACCCTCTGGAAGAATCTGAGTGGCCAGTGCCAGCAGGTGACGTCAGAGACCCCTCCTGATAGGTGCATAACTGGGTAGGTAGCCAATCCGCCTCCCAGGGCTATTTAGAGTCTCTCCTCTGGGTTTTTCCTCAGATTCAGTTTGCAATATACCTCCAGGACTCCTCTGCATCCTCTGCTTAAGCTTCTGACAGTCGGATCAACGGCAGACTGCTCCAGGAACCGCTGTAACTGCAACAAAGTTTCCAGGAAGGCTCCTGTAACCTGCAACTTCAGCTCCAGCCAGCAATTGCAACAGTTCCCAAGGTGTGCACGCTCTGAGGACTGTCTGTCTTCACCCTGCACCAGAAGAACCGAAGGAATCTCCCATGGAGTGACAGTCACTTCCCTGCTTCAGCAGGCACCTCTCTGCACTGACGACCGGTACTCTGGATCCCCTCTCCTGGCGATGAGCGTGATCCCTGGAACACAGGTGGTGGACGGAAGTGACCCTAACTGTACAAAGGTCCAGCTGTCCAAATTTGGTGGAGTTATGGGCTTGCCTCCCCGTGTCAAACAGTGCCCCTATGCATCGCATCCTCTACAACACCTTGGGCTTCTGGCACTACTTCCAAAAGTTCTTCATGCACAGCGTAGCCCAGGTCCCCAGCACTCTATCCTGCGATGCTCAGCTCCCTGAGTTGTTCTCCAGCGGCGTGGGATCCTTCTGTGTAGTGCTGAGATGACCGCACTTTGCAACTCCTTTGTCCCCGTGTTCTGGGACTCCTGTGGGTGCTGCCTGGGCTTCTGAGGGCTCTCTGAAGTGCTGAGGGGCACCTCTGTCTCCTCAGTCCAAGTTGAGACCCCTAGGTCCCTCATGGGTCCAGACAGCTCCTCTTTGATGCACCACGTGTTCTTGTATGAACCAAGGCTTGTTGGTGGAATCCAGCGATGCAAGCAGCATCCATCCAAGAACTCAACATGGGACAGCTCCTGCTCCAAGCAGGAACACATAGCTATCTTCTTTGGTGCATCTCTGTACTTTGTTTCCAACTGAAGAATCCACTTTTGCACCTTTTTCCAGGTGGGCAAGAGCTCCTTTTCTTCCTGGACTCTTCATTGACTTCTGGACTTGGTCTCCTCTCTCCACTGGTCTTCAGGTCCAGGAATCCATCATTGGTTGTTTGCAGTCTTGCTTAGTTCTTGCATAATTCTTCATCATGACTTGTAGTGTGTTCCGAGGAAACTTGCTGTACTTTACTCCTGTTTTCCAGGGCTCTGCGGTGGGGGTACTTTACTTACCTTTGGTGTTTCCTTACACTCCCAGTGCCCCTCTACACAGTACACTTGCCTAGGGATTAATTTGCCATTTGAATTCCATTATTTTAGTGTATGGTTTGTGTTTCCTCTAGGCCTATTGCAATCTATTGTGTTTTTCACTGTTTGCACTATGCTATGACTGTTTTCTTACCTGATTCTGGTTACTAGTGATTTTGGTTACTAGTGTATATATTGTGTATAATACTTACCTCCAGAAGGAGTATTGCCTCTAAGATATTTTTGGCCTAGTGTCACTAAAATAAAGTACCTTTTTTTTTGGTAACACTGAGTAATGTCTTTTATTGTGTTCAAGTACTGTGCGGCTATAGTGGTACTGCAAGAGTGTTACATGTCTCCTAGTTCAGCCTTTGCTGCTTTGCCTACAGCTACCTCTAGACATCCTAAGCTGCTAGACATTGCCTACATTTCACTAATAAGGGATAACTGGACCTGGTATAAGGTGGAAGTACCTTAGGTACCCACTACAAACCAGGCTAGTCTCCTACACCAATGTAGGAAGCTGGCTCGGTAAATACTATATCAAAATGAGATATAGTGTGCAGAGTCCTGGGGTTCCCCAGAGTCTTAACAGAGGCTAAAGTGGATAATTCTAATGCTCTCTTTTGTGGTAGCACGGTCAAGCAGTTAGGCTTATCAGAGGGTAGTGCAAAGCTTTTGTTGTGCACACACAGAAAATAGAAGAAGCACACAATCAGCGACTTAACTCAGGACCAATGTTTTTTATATAGCAAAAATATATTTTCTTAATTTATTTTTAGAACCACAAGATTCAGTTTGCAGGTAAGTACTTAAAATGAAAGGTACTTTGCATGTATATGTTTAGGACTTTGAATAGAATCACCAATGTATAAAAATTTTCTTAAAATGGCAAAAAGCTATTTTAAAAGTAGACTGTATTTTTCAACAGTTCCTGGGGGGAAGAAAAGACAATAAAGTTTTGAGGTAAGTATACAACTTACAAATCCTGTCTCTGGGGGTTTAGGTAGTCCACCGTTGGGGTTTCGAGGTAACCCAAACACCCACCACCAGCACCACGGGCCGGTCAGGTGCAGAGGTCAAGGAGGAGCCAAATTAAAATGGGCTCCTGTGGAGACAGGGGGTGTTGGGAACTTGGTCTGCTAGTAGGTAATTATCTGTGGTTTCAGAGGGCAGACCTGGGGGATTTAGAGGAGCACTGGAGGGGCCACAAGTAGGCACCAAGCACACACCCTCAGCTGCACAGGGGCGGCTGGGTGCAGGATGCAAACAGGACGTCGGGTTACCAATGCTGGTCTATGAGGAGACCCACGGGGTCACTCAGAGGCTACAGACGAGGTCCAGGGGGGCTTCTCGAGCAAACCAATGGCTGGACAGGGAGGAAGGCCGCCTGCTGGACGATGCTGAACTGGGTGTTGGTTTCTCTAAGGCCTGTGGGCTGCGGGTGCAGTGGTTCATCAGGTGTCGGTTATCTTTGTCCGGGGAAGTCGCTGTCAGGGGGACCCTCAGGATTCCCTCTGCGGGCATCGTCATAGAGGGGTGGAGAGGTTATCCAAGGGTGAGCACCTGCTCAGAATTGCCTGGGGATCCTCTCTGGCTAGTTGGGCCACCTGCACATGTGCCGTGGGCGTCGGGTGCCAAGTGGTTAGGACGTACGCATTCGGCGTGAGGGTGGAGTCCTTGCAGATAGTTTGTTTTCTTCTTTTCTTCAGACAGGGCCACTGTCCGCAGGAGTTCTTGGTCCTTTTGGGTGCAGGGCAGTCCTCTGTAGCTTGGTGGAGGTCGCTGGTCCCGCTGGATGCGTCACTGTAGTTTTTGCAGGTTGTTTGAAGCAGAAGATGGGCCGGTAGGGCTTGGGCCAAGTCAGTTGTTGTCTTCTTTCTTCTCTGATGGGAGTTCATCTTAGCAGTCCTTCTTCTTCTTGTCAGGTCACCAGGAAGCTGGTGAGCTGGGTTCAGGGAGGCCCTTAAATCCCAGATTTAGGGGCATTTTAGGGGTCAGAGGGCATTAGCCAATGGCATCTCTCCCTGAGGGTGGCTACACCCTCCTTGTGCCCACTTCCTTAGGGGAGTGGGGCACAAAGCTAATCCAACCAAGATGGAGGACTCTACAGGGAGGGGGTCGCCTCAGCTCTGGACACTTTAGGGGTGGTCCTGGCTAGGGTGGTCACTCCTCCTTGTTTTCCCTAATTTTCCCGCCAGATTTGCTGCCAAAAGTGGGGCTTTGTTTGGGGGCGGCGGTCATCTCCACTAGCTGGAGTGCCCTGGGGCACTGTAATCAGAAGCTTGAGCCTTTGATGCTCACCGCCAGGTGTTACAATTCCTGTAGGAGGGAGGTGTGCAGCACCTCCACCCAAGACAGGCTTTGTTTCTGACCACACAGAGCACAAAGGCACTCACCCCATGTGGTAAGAAAATTGTCTGAAAGTGGCAGGCTGGCACAGACTGGTCAGTCCTACACTAGCAGTTTGGCTTACATACAGGAGGCATCTCTAAGATGCCCTCTGTGTGCATTTTCAATAAATCCCACAGTGACATCAGTGTGGGTTTATTGTGCTGAGAAGTTTGATACCAAAGTTCCCAGTATTCAGTGAAGCCATTATGGAGCTGTGGAGTTCGTAATGACAAACTCCCAGACCATATACTCAATATGGCTACACTGCACTTACAATGTCTAAGAATGGACTTAGACACTGTAGTGGCATATTGCTCATGCAGCTATGCCCTAACCTGTGGTATGGTGCACACTGCCAGAGGGCTGTAAGGCCTGCTAGAGGCATGACTTACCTATGCCACAGGCAGTGGTTTATAGGCATGGCACCCTGAGAGTGGTGCATTGTCGACTTTGTCTTTTTCTCCTCACCAGCACACACAGGCTGCAAGGCAGTGTGTATGTGCTTGGTGAGGGGTCCCCTAGGGTGGCATAATACATGCTACAACCCTTAGAGACCTTCCCTGGCCACAGGGCCCTTGGTACCATGGGTACCTTTTAGAAGGAACTTAACTGTGTGCCAGGGTTGTTCCAATTGTGGAAACAAAGGGACAGTTTTTGGGAAAGAACACTGGCACTGGGGCCTGGTTAGCAGGATCCCAGCACACTTTCAATCAAAGTTGGCATCAACACTAGGCAAAAAGTGTGGGGGGTAACCATGCCAGCAGTGGCACTTTCCAACACCGTAGCAATAACAGTAGTGGTAGGAATAATAATAACAATAAGCAATCCAAGGGTGTAGCAGGGCGAACTCTGGGAAGTGTAGTGGGGGTTTAGTTAGGGAAATCACTGAGGCTGTTTTAGTCTCTGATGGGGTCATTGACTTTGCCACCCTTGCTGCTTGTCCCCTTAACATGGATAAGTACAAGCAGCTTGTCCCCTTAACATGGATAAGTACAAGCAGCATTCCCTGATAAATGGTGTTCAGGCTGAGGCCTACTGGGACATGGGTGCCAGTGTCACCATGGTGCTGAAAAACTGGTGTCCCCTGAGTAGCACCTACCTGGTCACCATTACCAAGTAACTGAAACCCACAACAATGCTGTGAGCCACCCCAAGGCAGTTGTTGATCTCAACTGGGGGGGTGCGTGGTTACTGGCCCTAAATAAAGTTGAAGTGTTCACAGACGCACTTGTAGAGTGTCTACTAGGGTATGACTTGGAGACTTCAGTTTGGGCTGAGGTAGAGTTGGAAGCCCATGCAGCAATGCGAGGTATTCCAATGCACATATTTGCTTTGACAATGGCTCAGGTCAAAAAGCAAAGAGAAGAGGAAAACTTGGATCCTGAAACTACGGACCAAAAGCTTCCTAAAAGCAAGGGTATAAAGCGTAAGAAATTATTCCCTACCCCACCCTCCACTGAGGATTCCCCCTTTCAGGAGGAGGAATCCATTCCCTGGACAGAGCCTACACCTAAGGAACCTTAAGTGCAGGGGGGCCTGCCAGGGAGGAGTTAAGGGTGGCTCAAGAGACTTGTCCCATACTCGATGGTTTGAGACAGCAAGCTGACCAACAAGAAACAGGGGATGTCAGTGGCACCCACAAGGTATATTGGGAAGATAACCTCCTGTATTCAGAACCAAGGGAACCCAAACCTAGTGCCACCAGGAAATTGATAGTTCCTCTGTAATACAGAGAGTTTTTATTGACCCTAGCACATGACATTCCCCTAGCAACATGGGGCAAAGTAAGACTTGGGACGGATTAGTCACTCATTTTCACTGACCCCATGGGTCCGAAGACACAAAGGAGTTTTGTCGCTCTTGTGTCAGCTGTCCAGCAAGTTACAATACAGTTGGCACCCCAAAGGCCCCCTTAATCCCACTACCAGTGGTTGTGGTACCCTTTGAAAGGGTAGGGATTGACACTGTTGGCCCCCTAGACCCTCCCACAGCCTCTGGCAAAAGATTTATACTGGTGGTGGTGCCACCAGGTATCCAGAAGCCATCCCTCTAAGGATCACTAAGGCCCCTGCAGTAGCCAAAGCCCTCCTGGGTATTTTCTCCAGAGTGGGCTTCAGACAGAGGTAGCAACTTCATGTCTGCATACTTGAAAGCTATGTGGAAAGAGTGTGGTGTAACCTATAAATTCACCACTCCTTATCATCCCCAAACAAATGGGTTGGTTGAGAGGTTTAATAAAAGTCTCAAAGGCATAATAATGGGACTCTCTGAAAAACTCAGGAGGAGATGGGATGTCCTATTACCATGCCTTGTTATTGCCCTTAGGGAGGTCCCTCAGATGGGAGTGGCTACAGCCCTTTGAGCTTCTGATAGTCACCCTGTTAGGGGTCCACTTGCGCTTGTAAAGGAGGGTTGGAAGCAAACCATCAAGTCCCCTAAACAAGATATTGTGGACTATGTACTCGGCCTCAGATCAAGGATGGCTCAGTACATGAAAAAGGCCACTAAAAAGCTTCAGGCCAGCAAAGAATTGCAAAAGCAATGGCATGACCAGAAGGCTGTTCTGACTGTTCACCAGCCAGCGCAGAAAGTGTGGGTCCTGGAGCCGGTGGCTCCAAGGGCACTCCAGGACAAGTGGAGTGGTCCTCACACTATAGTGGAGAAGAATGGTGAGGTCACCTATTTAGTTGCCCTGGGCACCCCTAGATGCCCCCTCAGGGTGCTTAATGTGAACCGCCTAAAGCCCTATTATGACAGGGCTGACTTAACCCTGCTGATGGCCACTGATGAGATACAGGAAGAGGAAAGTGACCCACTCCCTGATCTCTTCTCACATTCTACAGTTGATGGCTAATTTGAGGGAGTATTCCTTGCTGACTGCCTCTCTGAGTCACAAAAGAAAGACTGTAGAAATCTCCTAGACCAGTTCTCTGGATTATTTTCCCTCACTCCTAGTCAAACCACATGGTGTGACCACACCATAGACAAAGGGGACAGTTTGCCTGTAAAGAGTAAAATCTACCTGGCCATGTAAGGGACTGCATCAAAGCTGAAGTGTAAAAGATGCTAGATCTAGGAGTGATTGAGCACTCTGACAGTTCCTGGGCTAGCCTAGTTGTTTTAGTCCCAAAACCACACTCTCAAAATAGGGAAAGAGAGATGAGGTTCTGTGTTGACTATAGAGGGCTCAACACAGTGAGAAAACTGATGCTCATCCTATCCCTAGGGCAGATGAGCTCATAGATGCACTGGCATCTGTCAAGTGTCTTAGCACTTTTGACCTCACTGCTGGCTATTGTGAGATTAAGTTATCAGAAGGTGCTAAACCTAAAACTGCATTTTCTACTATTGGAGAGCACTACCAATTTACAGTAATGCCCTTTAGTTTGAAAAATGCACCCACCAGTTTTCGGATGCCGGTGAACACAGTCCTCCAAGGTTTGGAAGCCTATAGTGCAACATAGCTAGAAAATATAGCTGTCTTTAGTTCCACCTGATATAACCACCTGGACCACCTCTGGAATGGTTTGGAGGCTCTGTAAAACACAGGCCTCACTATCGAGGCTTCAAAGAGCCAGATAGGGCAGGGGAAAGTGGCTTTTCTGTGACACCTGATAGGTGGAGAACAGAATCATCCACTTCAGGGGAAAATCCAACCATTTTGTATTGACTCCTCTTACCACACAAACCCAGGTAAGAGCCTTCTTGGGCCTCACTGGGTACTACAGGAGGTTCATTAAGAACTATGGCTCCATTGCAGCCCCTCTTAATGACCTCACATCCAAAAAAATGCCTAAAATGTATTATGGACAGATAGCTGTTAAAAAGCATTTGAGGAACTCAAACAGGCCATGTGCTTTGCTCCTGTTCTTAAAAGCCCTAACTGTTGCGTCCCGGCGGCGCAGTTGGGTCGGGTCGCAGTGGGGGCCGTGGTCCATTTCACACGCCACGGGCCCCGCCGAGCCCCCTTTTTCCGGCCTCACATCGTCCTTGCCGCTGTGGCGGCGACGGGAGCCCAGAATTGGGCTTCTGTTCTCGCAGCGGATTCCACGTGGCGTGAGGAACATAGATAGCACTTGGTCGTCCCCCCTTGGCCTCTCTCTTACCTGGGGTTTCTTCTTGGGCTTCCTTTTTTCTTTTCTTTTTCTCTTCTTATGGGAAGCCATCTGACGGCTATCCCATCATACCTTTCTCTTCTCTGGTTCCCTGCATACACCTGTTCCCTCCTTTCTGTTGCCTTTTTCCTATCTGTTCTATTACTTTTTTCCCAATCCAAGATGGCTGTCTTTCCTTTTCCTGTTCCTTACTTCCTGCTTAGGGGTATATAAGGGCCTTGATTTCTTTTCTCCTTGCGTTGCAACACTGGTCTGGGGTGAATACGCTCCTGCTGGTTTTCTCTCAGATATCCATTTTTTTCTCGTTTTTTCTTGTTTTTTCCTGTGTTTGGCCTGGTTCAAGATTTTGATTTTTCTTTGTGCCTTCCTTTCTTCCAGGGAGTTCCCATCTGGAGGTTTTTTCCCCTTTGGTGTTTTTCCTCAGGGATTCCTTCTGGAAGGCATGGACTGTATTGGGGTATACTGTCAGCAGCACCGTGGCTACCGGAAAGGGTCGCCCCTACCTCGGCCAGAGCCGGACCTGCAAGAACAGAGGTTGCACCCCATCTCCCTCTGTTTTGGACGGTAAGCCAAAGCCAAAGATTGACACTAACCACTCCAAGAAATTCATAGTGCAAACTGATGCTTTAGAGGTAGGGGTTGGGGCAGTTCTCTCACAACTCAATATAGAGGGCCAGGATATACCAGTAGCTTTTATAAGCAGAAGGCAGACCCCCAGAAAAGTATTGGTTCGCCATAGAGAGGGAGGCCTTTGCTGTGGTCTGGGCCATATTCATTTGGTACTCACTTCATTGTTCAAACAAACCACAAGCCCCTCTTTTTGGCTAAAACAGATGAAAGGAGAAAACCCAAAATTGTTGAGGTGGTCCATTTCCCTACAGGGAATGGACTATACAGTGGCACATAGAACTGGGAGTAACCACTCCAGTGCAGAAGGACTCCCCAGATATTTCCATTTAGACAATGAAGACTCATCTGGGCAAGGTTAGCCTTCTTGTCCTTTCTGCCTGATGTCAGTGTGTTCGACTGTGTTCACTGGGATCCTGCTAACCAGGGCCCCAGTGATTATGCTATGCTCTCTCTCCCACAACTCTGTATTTCATCCCACAATTGACATACTGTTGCCCCCATGTAAGCCCCTAGTATATGGTACGTAGGTACCCAGGGCACTGGGGTTCCAGGGGATACCTATGGGCTGCAGCAGTTATTCTGCCACCCATAGGGAGCCCATGCAAAGGGTTCTGCAGGTCTGCCATTACAGTTGGCGTGAAGCGGATGTATGCACCCATTTTCACTATAGGTCACTGCACCAGGCTACTATAAGTCACCCCTATGGCAGGCCCTCTCAGCCCAGAGCCAGGGTGCAGGCACCTGTATGTGAGGACACCACCGCCGTAGCAGAGGTGCCCCCCACAGACTCCAGACCCACTTTACTGGACTTTGTGAGTGCAGGGCCGCCATTTTATGTATGCACTAGACATATGTCACTACCTATGTCCAGCTACATAATGGTAACTCCGAACCTAGGCATGTTTGGTATCAAACATGTTGGAATCATACCCCAACACTTTTTCAGGTATTGGTTGCACTCTGGGGCTCCTTAGAGGACCCCCAGCATTGCTCCTACAACCTTCTGAGGTTTCCCAGGCAGCCACAGCTGCTGCTACCTCACAGACAGGTTTCTGTTCTCCTGTGGCTTGAGCAGGTCAAGCCCAGGAAGGCAGAACAAAGGAATTCCATTGGGAGAGGGGTGTTACACACTCTCCCTTTGGAAAAAGGTGTTACTGGATTTGGGAGGGGGAGTCTCCCCACCCACTGGTATGCTTTGAAGGGCACATTTGGTGCCCTCGGGACCTCCACTTCCTGGAGCGAAACTGGACAATGGAAAGGGGAGTGACAACTCCCATGTCCATCACCACCCCAGGGATGGTGCCCAGAGCTCCTCCAGAGGGTCCCTGGGTTTTGCCATCTTGGATTCAAGGTTGGCAAGGAACTCTGGGAGCAGCTGAGTGGCCAGGCCAGGCAGGTGACATCAGAGCCCCCTCCTGATAAGTGGTCACCCAGCTAGGTGACCACTCCCCCTTTCATGGCTATTTAGGGTCTCTCCTTTGGGTGGTTGCTCAGATTCAGCTTGCAAGATTCCAGCAGGGTCCTCTGCATCCTTACTTTGACTTCTGACCAAAGAAACTGCATCTGGACTCTCCAGGACCTGACAATCTGCAACAAAGAAGAAGACTTTGCCTGCAACATTGTTTCCACGGCTCCTTCTAGCTTCTGCAACATTTCCCTGGTCGTGCATCCTCTGAGGACAGCCCGTCTTCAGTCTGCACAGGAAAGAAGGAATCTCCCTTGGCGTAAAAGAGTCAGTCCCCTGCTTCTGCAGGCACCAACAGCAATGATGACCGGCTGCGTGGCTCCCCTCTCCTGCTGATCTGCGTGGATCCTGAAACATGGGAGGTGGTCGGAAGTGTTCCAGACGGTCCTTTCAACCAGTTGTCCAACTTGGGTGGAAGTAAGCCCTTGCCTTCCCACGCAGGACAGTACCCCCTTGCAGCTGCCAAGGCTTGTTGGCACTTCCTCCAAGGGGTCTTCAGGCATCGTGCAGCTCCAGCCCCCAGCACTCCTTCCTGTGACGCACAGCTCCCTGAGTGACTATCCTGTGGCGTGGGATCTTTTTTCGTAGTGCTGTGTGGGCTCCATTTGCACCTTCTGTATCCCTGTCCTGTGGACTCCTGTGTGTGCTGCCTTTGTTTCTGTGGGCTCTCTGCGATGATGTTACCCTCTGACTCACCCTCCTGAGTTTAGTCTCCCTGGGCCTTGCTGTCCCCGGTAGCACCACCTTCTGCCAACCGCAAGTTTTGCCTGTGCCAAGGCTTGCTGGTCGAATGCGGACACACAAACCCAACTGCAATCTAACTTCTGATGTGGGGCATCACCTGCATCCTCCAGGAGCTCAACCCCAACTCCAGGGCTGAAGTGCTGACTTTCCTTCCTCACTGGCGACCAACTCCTGCTATCCTCAACTCGCGGGTGGGGGCTCCTACCCCCACTGGACTCTGCTATAACTTCTGAACTTAGTCCCCTCTTTCCACAGGTCTTCCTCTTCTGGAATCCACTGGTGGTTTCTTGCAGTCATCTCTCAGTTTTACAATCCTCTTCTTTTCTTTTAAGTCAGTGTTCTGGGTAAATTCTAGTAATTTACTTCTGCTTTCCTAGTTGCTGGGGGTGTTGTGGTAATTGCCTTTGTGCTTTCCTGGTACCCCCAGTGGCCCTCTACACACTCCACTTACCTAGGTGGGGGTGACCCCCTTGCATTCCATGTTTTTAGTATATGGTTTCTGCTCCCCATTGGGCCACTATTCTCCATTATTATGCCTATTTCTGACACCTAGTGCATATATCCTGTGTATTACTTACCTCCTAAGTGAGTATTGCCTCTATAATATTTTTGGTTCTGTGTCACCTAAATAAAGTACCTTTATTTTTGTAACACTGTGTGGTTTCTTTCATGTGTATAATTGCTGACTACAGTGGTACTGCATGAGCTTTGCATGTCTCCCAGATAGGCCTTGACTGTTCATCCACAGCTACCTCTAGAGAGCCTTGCTTCTAGACACTGCCTACATTTCACTAATACGGGATACCTGGACCTGGTATAAGTTGTAAGTACCTTAGGTACCCACTACACAGCAGGCCAGCTTCCTACAGTAGGGCATTAATTTCAGTAATTCAGTACATTTTGCTTGTGGCCATTTCATTCAGTTCCTGGCCACCAACATGTAGATTTTCAATTTTGAATTCTTTATCTTTAAGCATCTTATGCAGGATGACGTTTTCCTGAGACTGCACCACTACCTGCATCGATTTTGAACTTTGACAGAGGCACATGTGTGACGCACGAGCAGTTTGTTGGATCACGGCAAACTCTCTGAAAGAGCATTTTCAGTGTCCAGAATTCGTATTCCCTATCTCGTCACCAGTTGTACTGTCCTGTCAGTAACCACACCAGACATGGAGAATAGATTTACACATCTTTAGTCTGCTGCACGTAAGTCAGAACTCAACATTCTAAGGCCCATATTTATCACTTTTTTGCGCCGCATATGTGTCACTTTTTGACGCAAAAGCAGCGCAAGCATACAAAATACAATTATATTTTGTACGTTTGTGCAGCTTTTGCGTCACAAGTATAAATATGGGCCTACGTCCGCCGTCAACTCATCTCTCCAACTCTTATATCACAGGTCTATGGTGTACAGTAGGAACCAAAAGAGTTCTAGCGTTCCTTTATTCACAAGACACCCTGGTCATATTCTGCTTAGCAGAACTATGTGAAAACATTTGCAACTGGTGAAAATAACTAATATAAAGGAGTGGAGAATTTAATGATTTCTGTATTATAAAACTGTTTTGAAAGTTTTTTAGATGGCAATACAATAAAGTACCTTTCATATATGATATGAAAACTAGTTTGTTTTCCTTCCCCTCTTTTGTTTTTGAATCATCACTGAACACATAGGGAGAAGTTCCCATACATCCAGATGCAAAGACAAAAAGGCAGGTCCTTGCAGCCATATAGATAGCCCCTGCTGCCAGAGGTCCAGCTCCCAAAGTAAGGATCGTTGTAGGTGTACATGCTTCATCCTGTACATTCTCCACTCTCAGTGAAGACTGGCCCAGGATGTAGGGCCCACTTATAGGCTCTCATTGAGGGCTGGTGTGAGACTTAGGGCCCGATTACAAGTCTGGTGGTCTGAAGATCGCCAGACTCATGGTGGAGGTCAGAGCGCCGCAGCTGTGACGGTCTTCTCGCCACATTACAAGACTGGCGGTCTGTGCTGCCAAAAGACTGCTGCCTCCGCCAGGATCTCTGATGCCGATGTGATGACAGCGGTGTGGTTTTAATCAGCCACAGAGCCGCTGTGCTGATAACTACCATATTCTCCATCAGCCTTTTCATGGCATGACATTGTAGTGGGCAGTGCAGGGGCTCTCATCCCCGCACCATTGGAATGAGCACTGTCTGTTGTTCAGACAGTGTGCATTCTGGGGGTACAAAGGCGGCTCTCTGTGCGCTGGCATTGGACTCGCCAAGTCCGATTGTGTTGCATGTTTTTCACTGGGCTCACCGGTCAACCCGGTGGAAAACTCATAATGGGGCTGGTGGGGAGACTCCCAGCTCTGCTGCAGTCTCCTCACCATGAGTCTGGCAGGCGGGTTTTCTGACCGCCAGACTCATAATCAGGCACTAAGTGAAACAAAACTGTCAGTGTCAAATGCAGTTGTAAAAAAACCTGTAGCTTGATTATTTCATTCAGTAGTATAAAAGAACTCACTCTAGCTGCCAAGATTCAGCTCTTCTGGCAATTTAGTTTGAGCAACTTGTGAAATAGGAGCCTGGGTATGGCTGTCACTACTGGCATCAGCAGAGAAGCATGGGGAGCTGCCTGGGCTCTACAACATGGATGGAGAGATCAAATACTGAAGGGTATCGCTGTGAATGAGGGCAGTTCCCCCAGAGATCAGCACCTATCATGTGCTGGTGCATTTGTGTACCTTGTGATCCAAAGGTTCTCAGGTGTGGGCAGAGCGACAGGCAAAACCTAAGGTAGATGTCTCTGACTGAGCCACAAAAAAAAGGACCGGCTGTCAACCCTGAGCACGCCACAAAAGAACCCCTGAGGGGGCGGTTTCCACATCCACGAAGGCAAGGCGGATAATTGCCTTGTAACATGAACTAGATATCATATGCCTCAAACAATTTTAGAACCCAACTGTCCTAATGGGTTTATCAGATGGTAATTAGAGGTTCTGAGATGTGCTGGCAACGCGGTCTCAGCAAGCACTGGTGTTGGTTCTGAAGCCCAGACTGGCCTGTTCCAGTGCACAGTATTCATTCATGCTTCTGTGTTTAAGTACTGAGGCCAGGCAGATTTCCTGCATTTGAACGATATCATTGGTTGACTGTGAGCAATCTGATGCGTGCAGTAGCGGGCTGTGGGATCTACATGTTTCCTCCAGTGCTGTAGTACCTTTCCTCTGTAAGTTTATGACAGACGTTGGGATACTCTCTGTTGAGTATTCACATTCCCTGTCAGTCAGTGCAGAGTCCACTCTTTCTTACCAGTGCTGCACAGTTATGTGATATTCCACGTATTCCAGTCTCAATATAAGCTGATATGTTGCCTCTCTGTGTGGTTTTGTGTCACATTTATTTGAGTTCACCTAACACATAGTTGAGCTTCATACATTTGCAAGAAAACAAGCGCTCAAGGCACTGGGCTGTGGTCCTAAGCATAAGCACCTGCAAGCCTTTACAAATGCACTGAACTTCTTTCCTAAGATAGAACCTAGCACAGTTGCACTGATTATGTCTATAGTTTGTTGAACAACAGAAACTACAGTCCCACTATCAACCCTACCATCCACCGAATGACAAATCCCAGGAAGAGCTAGTCTGCCACCCCTTGCTAGCAAAGTCTCCATGGAACATCTGAAGGTAGTCCTGTCTTCATCCTCCTCACTTCAATGTCTGGGTCTCCACTCTCACAAATGCACACAGTGAACTTCTACTGTATGAAGAGGCTGACCCGTCCCCATTGTTGGCCATGCTAAATCAAAAGCATTCAAAATAGACCCCGCTATGCTCTTCTAATTATAACTATAACTGTGACACGAACTTCAAAGGTTAACATCACAAGACATCTGCTCCAGCATTTGCAGAATCTCCTTTTTGATGCCTGCATTATTTACTCCGTACATTCTGCCATGTTGCTATGATCTTGAGGTTACTGGTCCTTTGAGCAGAGACTAAAGCACCAGGGACCTAATTTACAGGAATCTGACGCAGGGCTGCCCTACGATTTCCTAACGCCGCCATGGGTGTGCTGTATTTACAAGGCAGAGCTCAATGGCACACATTTTTTCAGATACGTCAGAAATTCTGATGCATCTGTGGCGCTAAAAACTCACATCTTGCTGGACTAGTATCTCAAAAATGACACTACTCCAGCAATGTCAGACGGCCCCATTGACAAGAGTCTTGCATCAGTTTTACGCCTGCTCTCAGCAGGGGGTAAAATTCTGACACAGTGAAGTCACAGAATGACACAGTGAAATGTCGTAAACTTCACTGTGTCAGTTCTGTGTGGCTTTTCCCATGGAAGCGCATGCCCTAGATACTGTCACGGGGTCCTTTCCTTGGGATCTGCACGTTGCTGAACAAAAGGCCCACCTCCCGACGTCACCAACTCAGAAAGCTATTATAGCACAGAGTTATGGTGAAGCCAGTCGGGGGGCAGGGAATTAGGGAAGGGAACAGCAGGGAGAGAGATCTGAAAAGGAAAGGTTAGAACAATATGCATTTACTCATTCATAGAAAACGTAAATCATTTATAGACTCTTGACTAAATGTGTCTCCGAGATATCTGGTGGAGACCTCTTCTGAAATGCGGGCAAAGCCCCTTGTAAAACACAACCTCAAATTCAAGAGATGGCAAGAACGTTGAATTATGATTTTACTTAGAATATCAATCCTGTAACATTTATGTATTCACAACATAAACCTTTGATCCTGACTTAGAAAATCTCAAAGACTTAAATATGTTTTTTCATATCTTAAATTATTCAAAGAACAATGAAAACTTTGATTGGTTTATCTCCAATACTTTCACATTCATAATAATAAATATCAAAAAGGTTTTACTCATTAAGACCTAAAGCGCCTTACTTAATAACACTAGGAAGCGCTTTTACTCAAGTTGTCTAAATCACTTAGATCATTGTGCCAAGAACCTTTTCCTTCTGTGAATTGAAGCGCTTTATATCTGGGAACTGAAGCGCCTGAATTATCATGCCCAGATCGCTTTCCGTCTGAGAACTGAAGCACTTGGAATTACTGAGCCAAAAGAGCGCTTTACATCTGTGAACGGAAACACCTTGAATTACGTGTGCACAAAGCACGTTATCTCTGTGAACTGAAACGCTTTGAATCACTGAGCCAAAAGAGCGCTTTACATCTGTGAATGGAAACACCATGAATTAGATGTGTACAAAGCACGTTACCTATTGGAAGTAATAACTTCCTCCAAACTTGGATTCAGCAAGGCCTTACCGCTACGAGTACAACTTACTCATTTTTGGATGCCCCATGGACTTTGGTTAGAAGATACTCTGCCATTCAGAAACTCTGGACTTTTCCAGAGAAACTTCCACGAGGTCTGGCTGCATCGAAGTCTTCAAATTAGTGAGCAACGTGCTTGGGTGTGGCTGGGATCTATAGGGCTGCCACACCCCAAGATGGCCGCTGCCTCTAAAAACATAGGAAATGTAGTCCCTTCATAGGATAGCACTAATAAATGCATCTTGTCCACGAATGCCCTGAACCTGCAGCTATGTGAGCTTTACCACAGGGCAGACGATGCTGATGGCCATTCTTAGAACAAGCGGGGATGACCAGTGGTCACTGCAGAGTTGCGCAGCGGAATTTCCGGCGAGACCTGGACCGCGTCTGGCCTTATTCCTGACACATACATTATACATGGCACAGGTGTAACGTGACGCAAGGCTTTACAAACTGACACATTGGGCCCAATGCGTCAGTTTGTAAATGTAGAGCAGTGTGGAGCACTCCTAACGCCACCACTGGATTAGAAAACGACACAACAGCGGCGTAAAGGCCTTGTAAATGAGGCCCTAGATATTTCCTTATTTGCATCCAGTCATTCCTTTTCACTTCCATCTCCTGAGCTGATCCTGCCCTTGCTAAAGCTGTGGCCTAGTCTTGCCCAGCAGGTGAGACTGTTCACCTGATTCTAATACATATAATAATCTTTCTTTCTACAGTTCGCATCCTTGGATTAAGTGCTATCTCAAAGAGTCTCATCTATATTCCTAAAACCCTGAATGAAAATGTGAGCTTGACTTAAAACTTCCACTTGTTGTCTCTCCTTTCTTCTTTCAAACAACCCGCTCCTTTGCTTTAATGTTTGCTTTATTCCCTTTTACTCTATTTCTGAAAATAGTTCACTCTTTGATTCAAAGATCACAATCTCTCCTTCTTTGAAAGTTATAATCCTGCAGCATAATAATAACTATTCTCCCCTTGAAATCCAATAATCTCACCAAACATCTGCCTGGACTCTCATGCCCCTTCTAGGTTCTATTCTTTTAATTTACCATGTGGCAACTGGAATAAATTCATTGAATGATTTCCTTGAGAAGAGTCAAGACTAATCCTAGTAATGAGCAATAACTACTAAATGAACTACTAACTCTGGGTCCGGACCATGGTGCCTGCTTCAAGCGCTTCAGTGCATTCTCAGGGTCAAAGCGCTAGACATTGCAATTACAGTACAGTGCAATAAAGATGAGACCTATTGGCTTTTCAGATATCTGCGTTTGTAACAGTGTAGTACAAAGTTTGCTTTACAACACAGCCCATGGAAACCATCATCAATCAGACAATAAGGTTAATCAATAACATTATTTTTAATTGCTTTATTATTGGTATTTAAACATCAGACATAAGTACATCTTCCTGTGTGTCTTTACGCAACGAGCCAACAGAGAAGCATTAACAAAGAAGGAGTGAGTGGAATCTGCTAACCCTGCAGCAAGTGACTGACCGTGGGACCTGATGATGCTCTCTGGGAGGAAGGAGCTGGGCAGGATGGAGATATCTTTTTATATACATGTTTGGTGATGGAAGGGTGGAGATTGTCTGTCAGGGTTCGATGATTCCACCCTTTAGGCATGTGGTGGCATCAGTGTGGCCGAACAATAACATTGTAGATGAGTCGGTCTCGAAAGAGGGTATTTCCTACTTCTTGGTGATGAGTGACACTGCAGACAACTGAGCTCCTTTCTCGCCCATCGCGTCCCCTGGAAGTCATTCCTGCAGGACAGCAGTGTTCTTCACACCTACGTTTCTACAACTCAGTACACAGCGCCCGCTCTCCCTCTAGGCCTCTTTACCTGGAGCTTTTTATTGATAGTTCATTTTCATTAACCGCACTTTGAGACAAGAGGGTTCATGATTCCACATACAAAGGGTCATATTTACAAGTCCCTAGCGCCTCCTTACACCACATTAGCGTCATTTTTTTTATGCTAATGTGGCATTGAGAACGCATTTTCGTTGCTCCATATATACATAGTGGCGCAATGCATTGCACCACTCTGTAACCCCTTGCGCCACATTATACCTGCGTCACGCAGAGTGCCTGCAGGGGAGGCGTTCTGGTGCAGGGAGGCCCGAAAAAATGGTTCACTGCAGCATTTCTTCTGTCAGTTTTAGCGCCCGCTCAGAGCAGGTGTTAGCGTGAAGCACCCATTATATTCAACATTTTTGACACTAGTGCAGCAAAGCGCCACAATAGCGTGAAAAATGTTGACGCTCTTGTGCTAATGACCGTTGTGGTGCACCTTATTATAAATACGGCTGAACAGTGGTGTGGTTAGGTTCCAGTAGGGGGGGGCACAAGAAAAGTGGTGCATTATAGCTGATGAGCCCCTTTTCTGTAAATATTCCCCAAGGTATTGTCCAATATGTGCACTCCTGGAAGAAAAAAAAGCATGCCTCTTTAGCAAATTTTAATTTTTGTTGTCTTTGTAAATTCCCCTGTTAAGCAAAACAAGAGTGGCCTACGGCATAGTTAAAGCGAGTAAGCTTGACCAATGAAAGGAACATGTCGGGCCAAAACTATTCACTGGATCTGCCCCAGCCTTTCTAGCGTCTCAGAGATGAGGGTGGCCTGTGACTCAATCCTCCTTCTAGCCTTCCTGAAGACGTCTTTGTACGGAACTATTTTGTGCTGCTATGAATTAGGCGTATTCATTTATAGTTTTATTATGGAGATGGGAGGAAGGAAGCCCCTGCTCAAATTCCTTTAGTTAAACTAAAACTAGAAAAAAACACAGGACGACGAATAATACAATAGGATAGATGCATAATTAATGAGGGTTCGTTTAGGTGGTTGAGCAATGAAGGAAGAGGGGTGTGTGATCAATGCTCTTGTTTACCACTCCCTGCCGGCCTCAGTTTTGCATATAAAATTGTTTAAATAGATATATTCTGATTAATGCATTGGATAATCATGAGTATAAAGAATGATAGGATGTAACAAATCTTGGTAGACCACTACTAAAGAAGGCTTAAAAATCAGTACAGGTGTGAACAGGTATTCCTCCAATCCAACGCCGGCAAGTTGAGGAGCCGTGATGTAGAATAAAACCTTCCCTTAGTCGCACAACGTTTGACATTAAAGGCAATGCCCAATGGTTGACACGGCCAGTGCCATGCTTTGGTAATATCTAGTTACTGCTGCTTTTAAATAAAGATCTTAGAATATCAATTTTGCTCCAAAAAGAAGCAGTAACCTTAGACTCCTTTTTCTTCATAGATGTGTACGCTTTACTTTCTTCGGGCAGCAGTTTCTCGTTATTGGCAATCTTATGGATCAGGACAGCCTGCTCCCTGACCTCATGCAGGGCTTTGATCCGCTCTTTGTAGCCTGGTTTCAGCTCCCGCTCCTCCGCCTCGATCATCAGATCAATGTATTCTGGAGTTGCAAGTGGGTTGGGCTTTAACGCAATTTCCTGAAGGCGTCTCAGGCTTGATGAAGATTTCTCAATGAGGTTTACCACAGTATTTTGCACCGCATCATATTCAAGAAGAAGCTCCTCAAAGACCTTCTCTACTGTCATCACCTCACCAGATGCGCTCTCATATCTAGCTTTGAGTTCTGCATAGGTTTTTTTCTCTTTTTCCATATAGTACTCAAATTTATATGCTTGATTGAAGTGAACGTCCCACGCGCACTTTCCTGGACAAACCGTACAATTTCCGTCACGCATTGCACTGCAGCGATTTTTCGCACGATCATCACGAATGCCACACGGATGGTGACAAGTGAAATGGCACGTGCTACAATTTGTTATTAGGTCTTGAATCTCCACTTTTCTCTGTTTGTGGGTCTCCACCTCATACTCAAAGTTCTGATTGGCCTTCATCTCATCCTTGTGCTGCTCCAGAGCATGCTGTGTCTTCTTTAACTCGTCTAGTTTTATGAGCCCAGCTTTGATTTGTGGTTGCAGGCCCTGCACACAAACTTCCAGATCCCTGCGCTCCTTCAGGACCTCCTTGGTTAAACGTAGGCTCTTTGGCTGAAGACTAGACAGTGACGTAAAAAATGTCTGCATGCTCATGAGTCCCATTCTCCAGAACATTTCGTTGAAGTTAAAAGCATTCTCCTCCTCCCTACCGACATTACCTGCAAATAAAGCTGAGTTGTTGAACTTAAAATGAATTGGGGTGCCCTTATCATCTTTAGGACAGGGAACATCCGACGCCTTGATGGCGTCCAGAACAGGAGGTGTCTGCCCATCTGCAAAAGTGACCAGAACCTGGATATTTTCTTCTATGTCCTTCCCAAAAATCGAGAGCACAGAATCAAACACATACTTTTGTGCATGCGTTAAGCGCGCTGCAGAGGCCTGCACCACGCAACACACAGCATCTAATTGATCGATGCCTCCTGGTTTAGAGAAGAATTCTCGGATATTTTGTGTGATCTTCTTGTCTTGTTCTATTCCTCGAGTGTCTCCGAATCCAGGAGTGTCTATAATGGTTAGGGAATACGGAATGTGGAATCCTATCTGGAAATGGATTTCATAGGCAGTAACCTCAGATGTCTGACTGTGCGCCTGACTTCTGTGCAGAACTTCGTTTATCAGCTTGAACCGGAAGTTGTCTTTCCATTCTACTCCCAGAATGTAATTGATCATGCCATTAATGAGTGTGGTTTTACCAGATCCAGTGGCTCCCAAGACCATAATAACTTTATGAGTTTGTTGCATATTTACGGTTCCCATTGTGTGCTTTCTGTATACTCCATCCGGGTGAAAGACGGTTGGCAACATATAGATGGAAGGCTCGTCTTTGTTTAGTTGGGTGCTTCCTTCCAGTATAGTTTGTGCGATTCGAGGCTCTTCTGCATCGGCAGTTGTAATGATACCAACACTTTCACTTGGGGCACTGACCCCCACATCCTTGCAGATAGCATACACCCGGAACAGGTACGATGTGTTTCGATCAAGACCTTTAATGGTAAAAGTCTCAAGCTGCTCTCCCACTCTCTCTTTAAACCACCCTACATCCCTCTCTTGTGTCCCTTCACCTCCCTTTCTTCTGTATTCTATCTCATAGTCACTGATCGTGACTCCATCTGCAATGACAGATGGGACCTTCCACGTGAGGGTTATGGCTTCTGAGTATACAGCTCCACTTGCTGGTGCACCGGGGGGACTAGTTGGAAGAGTCTTCGCAGCCCTCTTGATATCACTAGCAGCACTCAGTCCAGCTTTGCACTCTGCGTAGTAGCGGAATTCATATTCTGAATTAGGTTTGAGGCCATTTATGGTAAATGTCTCAGTTTTCTGCTCTGATCTTATGTCAGCCCAGTTTTCCTTATTTGTAGTTCTATACTCTATCTTATACATCTCTATCGCTTCCTGTCCAAACTCTGATGGCCTGAGCTTCAGTTCTACACTGTTGTGTGTTATTCTACCTGGAAGAGGTGGATTGGGTTTGGAGGGAGGCTCAAACTTTGTGCTCAAAAGATCTCCTGCTTCATACAGGTAAAGGAAAGCCCCAGGATTACTTTGATCTGAAACTGATGAGACAATGAACTGTGTATCTTTCCTAGACTTATTAAGAATGAAAAATTCTTGGAATGCCTTGACATATTTCCTCGTAGTTTTTGAAATATTTGACTGACTGACCCACTGTTTTGTTTTCTCTTTCTGGGAGACATCACTCTGTGCTTTTGAACCATTCACCTTCTTGTTGAATTCTGCCTGGAGCCAGTCTTTCAGAGCTGCAAGGAATGGTTCTATATCTTTCAATGAGGTGAATGTAAATGCCACCACATACTCTGTATTGGGATTAAGAATTATGCGGTTAAGTTCACTTTCAGTGGCTATAACTCTGACGTCCTTAAGGAGAGTAATGTAGGAATTCACAAAATCCATCTCTTGAAGTTTGTCATCCAGAAACTCTGACAGAGACTGAAAGTTGAATGGTGAATGCCTTTGACTCATCAGAATGTTCACCAGGGCACATTCCTCTTTCTTGCCCCCACGAATAGATGGCAAAGTCTCTGCCAGCTGTTTCTGGAAGGTCAGGGTGTACTGCTTGCAAAACTCTTGGAACTGCTGGACTTTACTTCTGATCTCTGGAAAGGTTATTGCAGCAGGGTGCATCATCAGATCATTGCACTGCATGTTAATCTCGGACATTTTCTCCAAGACAGCCTGGACATCAAAAACTAGCTTAATGCTGATATCATGTACAACCTGAGCAGCTTTGGGATCAATTTGTTTGAGTGGATATAACCAGACCTTCACCGGCACTGCCTTTTCTCCCCTCTCACCAAGCAATTTTGGAAGGGTGGAGTAGATTTTTATGGCCTCTTGGTAAGTAGTAGGATTGCTATCTAGAGAAAAGTCCCCATAGAATTTACAAGTAAATTTTTCAGTATTCTCAAACTCTTTATCGCTCATTTTGAGAGAGCCCTCCCCCTCAAGAGCAATCGTTGGTATCTTTTGAATCATCATTTCAAGGTTACCCTGTATATCTTGGATGCTTTCTGATGATGAAAAGTCACAGTCAAAAACAAAGAAAGCCTGCGCCCCATACAGTACAGCAGACACAACATGTGTTGCTGTCCCTTGGTCAAACACATCAGGATAAGAGACATTTTGTCGTCCTAAATGTGTCATGGTCAGATGATGAAATATAGTAGTGGTTGAGTACTGAAGCGACACCCGCGCCTGTTTCTCTGACGTTTTCTTGTCGTTTAAATAGGAGGCAGATCCATTCACTTCAACCAGTCCGCCAAGAAAGCTCGCCTTCAATGATGCTGAAACACCGAGAGAGGAGGCTTTCTCTTCAATTCTGTCGGATGTGATTATCTGGAATTCAGTCTTGGGTTGAGGCGTGGTGGCCACGTCCATCTGAAGTGTTTCATTGTTCCATAAAGTAACACCTATATAATAAAAACCGACAGATTGCAGGTTAGAATCATTTCCAGCATAGGATATCTTGAAGCCTAGAGAGGTACAGTATTTATAAACTCACAAAAACAAGCATGTGTTATAAATGTTTAGTTTTAAAAACCTACCTGCATCTCATTCTAAATCATGATGAAGGCAAGTGAGTGTAGAGTTAGAATAGTAAATCTGTACTTCCATATGTATGATCGCCCCAACAATATTGTGGTGCTTGGTACCTTGTAGTAGATCTGGGTGTAGGTATAGATTACTGTCCTCAATATGTTTACATGCAACCAAAGCAATCACACCCACACAAGGATTTTTACAGTGAAATAGTTTGTCCTGAACCTGCCTTGAACCACATGGTGTCCTACCTCTAATCATCTGAAAGAAAAAACAATTACTTGGTAGCTGGAAGTGTATACTCATTGTTATGCTCAATCAATCAGTCAATCAATCAATGCTTGTAAAGTGCGGCTACTCACCCGTGAGGGGCCTCAACCAAAGAGCCACCAGGGTTCCTGGTGCTGGGCGTGGTACAGGCGCAGACGGGTGCTGACCGGCTTGCCAGCGGCGTGGACGCAATGCGGCCACCATTAAGGAGTGGAGGGGGATAGAGGAATGTGGTGGCGGTCAACTGGGAGGTGGGAAGGCGGAAAAGGTGCTTCGCGGTGGCAAGGAGGGCAGACGAGAGAGAGGAGAAAGAAAAAGAAATAGAGAAAAACAAGAGATTATAGCAGAAAAAGGCAGAAAACGCAAGAGTGAAAGAGCGGCAGAGAGAAAGAAAAGAAAAGGAAATACTTACAGTGATGGCCACTAGAACCACCAGGGATGAGGCGCAGGGTCAGCCTGCGGGTACAGGAGCGCCTCGAACTGGGAGTCAGGAGGCTCCTAGTTCATCCCAGCAAAGCAGAAGCAGCAGCAGCCAGAGGAGCTGGGGAGGGCAGCAGACACTGAATTTATCAGCACAATTAACATATTCCATGAAACAGCCATTGGTGATGCCTTATCACTTGGAAACAGTTGTTTTTAAAGTAAGCCGCTACTCAATAGCACAATGATGAATGGATTTGGAGACAGATTCCTCAATTCTGACCTTGGTAATCTGCCCACTGCTATCAACATTCAAGGGTGAGCTGCCTGAAGAGTAATAGTTTATGGCCTGACTGCTGCTTTACAAATATTTTGAAAGTTTGCTGAGGTAGATCTATTGTTGTGGGAATACACCACACACAGCAGCATGTGAGTGATCTTTGTGGAAGCCCACCCTGAGTTTTCATATCACTATGATAGGCTGTATCACAAATAAATTATTTTTGCATCTGCCTCCTGCTTATTCCTCACCCATGGACCCATCCAGAATTACCCTTTACCTCTCCTCTCAGGCGCTCAGGGTAGATCATCTCAGACTAAAGAAGAAACAATAAAAAGCAGTAGCCGTGCTCCATCATGTGCAAAAGACATTGAATGCTTCCATAATGTTGGAAGGTGGATTATTAGTAGGGATAAGTAGGGACTTACCACTAGTAATAAGGCCACAATCACTATAAAAGTCTCAGTCAAGTTCTCAATAAGTTATTCCCTTGCTCAACCCTTGTTAGCAGGCTACGAGCAAGCAACCGTAACTTAGGAGACAGCTGTGTAAAACATTTGAAAACACCAATACATAAAATAAGTAAGATGCAATACACAATAAAAATCCATCCCCTACTTCCAAACACAGGTTATATTTTTATGAACAAATAGAGACAAAAGTAACAAAAATCCAATGTAGGGAAATGGAAATATTAAGTTTTAAAGAATAAACACTTTCTACTGCTTAAAAACCAAAAGTACCAACTTGGGACATCTGGATGTGCTTGACCGGGACAAAATTAAAACGTGAGGCTGGCCACAATGGAGCCCTGGTCAGATACACTAAGCGGGAGGCCTCGGTCAAAGTTTTACCGTCGGACTTAGAAACTTTTCCAGAGCTTTTTCTCTCAACATCGAGCAAGGCTCCGCTTCAGCCCAGATTTGCGTCAAAGTACCACCATGGTCCAGCTGAGCCCTCGATCAACTCCTGGAAGTCTTGAGCGGGTTGGTCACCTTATGGAGCTTTTTCCAACAATTGCTCCAAACGTCTCAAAAATCCTGGAACTTCTTCCTAAAGTTCCTCTTGTGGGTTCAAAGTGTCCAAAAACACTAATCCAAGGGTATAGAAGCTCTGAATGGTCCTTGCGATGTTGGGTCTACAATTGCCTCAATGCACCTGGCCAAATCCTTAAAAGTCCACTGGATGCATTCCAGGATAGGGACGTCTTGGTGGAGATGATGCAGGTGTGCTCTGTTACCTGTAGCTTTAAGGGAGTCCACTCCTCAATCCTTGTGAAGCTAGGCAAAATCCTTAAGGCTATAGTACTGGATTGTGCAGCAGGTGCAGTCCTTTAGAGTGCAGTCCTTTGGGTGAAGATCAGGGTTCCAGCAGGGCAGACCTTCTTCTCCTTGTTGTTTCAGGCAGCTGATCTGAGTTGCTTGGCAGCTCTTCCATATTTATTCAGTGTTCCTGTGCATCAAACAGGGGGTGGGGGGCACCCCCAACCAACGGGAGGCAGGGTGCCACCCTCAGGTATGACCACCTCTTGTTATGCCGCGGCACGTTAGTTTCGCCGCAGCCGGCGCCCGGGTCGCGGAGAGCGCCGCGGCCGGCGCTCGGGTTGCGGTAAACGGCGCGGCCGACGCTCGGGTCGCGGGGGATGCCGCGGCTCGAGCGAGAGCCATGGAGGATCCAAGGAGCCGGTCTAAGGGTCGCGGCACTCGCCACTTCCCTTATTTCAAGTTCTGCCATAAAGGCAGACGCGGCAGGGCCTGAGACCCCGAGGGGGTTTCAGGCATGGCAGCATACAGCGCATTATGCGCTTAACGTTTATTTGCTTGCATGTACATTACCTGCCCACCACTTACCGATATCCTTAGAACAAAACCGAACCCTTGCACATGGTGTACTTTATACTTGCCTTTTTCTTCCCAGCATGCTGACCACTTCCTCTCTGCCCAGCATGCATTGTTAGACGCACATACCTGATTCACTATTGTTTTCTTTTCCCCAATCCAAGATGGTGGTATTCTACTTCCTGTTTCCTACTTCCTGTCTAGGGGTATATAAGGGGATCTCAACTGCTTGTCCATTGCGTTGCAACACTCCTTGGTGGTAGTCATGCTCTGATTGATCTTCTCCTGCGAATCCTGTGTGTTCCTGACCTGCCTTGTTTTCCAGTCTTCCTGATCTTCGGTCCTAACGCTTTGGTGTCCTCCTTTCGTTTCAGGGAGTTCCTGTGGAGGTTTTTTACCCTACTGGGGTTTTTCCTCTGGGACTCCTTCTGGAGGGCACGGACTGTAGTGGTTCGCTCATACCAAACAGCACCGTGGCTACTGGAAGGGGTCGCCCCTACCTCGGCCAGAGCAGAACCTGCCGGAACAAGGACCATTCCCCTATGCCTCTCAGCTTCGACGGTAAGACCATTGAAAACCGTGACACTTCTTTCGAAATATAACATATTCTTGTCCCACTATTCTTCTGAAATCCAAGATGGAGAAACTTTCTCCTGAGTGGTTAGATCTGGCTATGCCAATACACTGATGTGGCTAAGATTCTCAAACACTCCCCTTCCAGCCCATTCACCAGTCTAATTACAGGGGCTTCTGTGGGGCTGAGGTTTCAGGATGTGGGTGTGAGTCTGTGCTGTCCTAAACTGTAATTCTCCCTTTGAAGGCCAGGCTGACTACTCAACTCCCATTCTGCCTTTTACTGCTTCAGCCGCAGTTCTCCACCCACAGGAAATCCTTTGTCTCTCAGTTGGAAGGTGGCAGGAGCATTCTTTAAGCCAAAGGGCATTACTTTGATTTGGTAATGTCACTCTGGTGTAGAGAATCCTGACCTCTCCATTGCTCCTTCAGTGAGGGGAATCTACCCTTAGCCTGAGGTCACATCAAAGGTACTCAGGTACTTAGCAGTCCCTAACTGAACAATGAGCTCATCAGCTCTAGGTATAGGGTGAGCATCAGTCTTAGTGACTGCGTTCATTCCTATGTAGTCCACACAGAACCTTAACTCATTATTTCCTCTCTGGGAATTGGGTTTGGACACCAGCATCACTGGGCTGGCCCATGGACTGTCAGAGGGCTCAATTGCCACAAGTTCCAGCATCCTAGCTACCTCAGCATGTAGTGGACCCTATTTAGTATTATTGGGAATCAGGAGTTTAGCTTAGCCTTTCGATTGCACGCCTGTGCACCCGTCACCTAGTGACTTTTAACCTACTTAGCTTGTTCTGCTTTAGCACGTTTATTTAATTATTTCTTCCTAGATGGCTGCCATGTTTATAGTTAGGAAGATGTTTTAGTTTCACATTATTAATGCCACTCTGTAAAGGTGTCACAATCAGCGTCAAAGATAAGTGAGATACATAGCTATTCACATCATGTACTTTCCACCTTTCGTGTGACAGTAACATAATGCACCTTTTCAGGGAGTTGTTTATATAATTGCCGGCCCAAGCATGCCTTGCTATCTATTGTTTGGGAACATACCTGTGTCAGGGGTCCTACAAGATCTGTATAAATACATCTTACTCAGACAACATGATCAGAGAGATTCCTACCAGATGCCATCAACACTATCTATGCTGGTACTGCTTGTGAGCTGGGAGGGTTGGACCAACAGTTGTGATGTTGTAGGATTGGCCTAGTCACCTACAAACAAAAGTGTGTCATCCCTAAACCAGCAGTCTTGCCTAGAGCAAGAGTCAAACTACAACAAGCCTTGATGCTGGCTCTGACATGGTCAGACAACCTGTATAGTATATTTTTGATCGGTAGGCTTACACCAGTGTCAATTTTGAGTATACACCAATCAGTGCTTGCAGTCTTTGTGCTGCTCCTCTGTCAGTTTGGGAGAGAGTACAACTCCCTCCACTGACCCATCTTGCACATTGTTGGAGAGGAGGTCTGGCACTGCCTCAGTCTGCCCTGCCTTTGTGAGGTTTCAACCTGTTTACAGGCAGGACCCTGTGGGTGTTCCTATGGGTGTTAAGGTCTACAAGGTAGGTAACCTTCTTCTCAAGGTTTGGATAGGACCCAGTCCACTTGTCCTGGAGGGCCCTAGGAGCCACAGGCTCCAACACCGACATCAATTGTCTTGGAGTGCATGGCAGCCTTTTGGCCATACCAGTGCTCCATGTGCTCCTGGCTGGCCATTAGTTTCCTGTTTGTTTTGTACATGTACTCTGCCATGCGGTATCTCAGGCCTAGTAAATAATCTAGCCCATTGTCCTTGGCTTCATTGAGAAGCTTTTCCCAAGACTCTTTTACCAGAGACAATGGCCCTCTTACAGGGTGCCCAGAAACAACACCAAGGGGCTAAAGTCAACCCCTTTTTGTGGGACCTCCCTGCAGGCAAACAGTAGGCATGGGAGGAGAACATCCCATCTCCTCCTGAGTTGGTCAGACAAGCCATTGTTCATGCCCTTCAGGGACGTATTGAACCCTTCCATCAGACCATTAGTCTGGGGATGATATGGGGTGGTGAACTTGTAGGTAACACCACATTCTTCCCACATCGCCTTCAGATAGTTAGACATGAAATTTGTGCCTCTATCTGAAACCACCTCCTTTGGGAAACCCACTCTAGTGAACACACCAAGTAGGACCTTAGCTACTGAAGGAGCAGTGACTGTCCTGAGGGGTATTTCTTCAGGGTATCTTGTGGCATGGTGCTCTACCACCAAGATATACTTGTTTCCTGATGCGGTTGGTGGTTCTAGGAGACCAACAATGACAACCCCACCCTCTCAGAGGGTGTCCCTACCACTGGTAGTGGTATCAAGGGAGCCTTTGGCCTGCTCCCTGTCTTGTCACTGGCCTGACAGGTTGCACGGGAGCTGCAAAACTGCTTTACTTTGGCAGACATGTTGTGCCAATAGAAATGGTTAACCAACTGGTTGCAAGTCTTATTCGGACCAAAAAGTTCTGCCAAGGGGATGTCATGGCTTAAGGCGAGGAAGAATTATCTGTACTTGTTGGGGACCACTAACCTCGTGGTGGCTCCCTCCTTGAATTCTCTGGCCTCAGTATATAGAACTCCATCCTTCTGGTCTGCTCCAAGATCTCAAGTGTGGGACACTCTCTGTCCCACAAAAACTCCCCTCTGGAGGGTCAACCAGCTCCTGTCAATTCTGCCAAATCTAAAAGACTTTGCAGGGATGGAATCCCTTCCTCAGAGGTCAGGTCCTACCCCTCAGGGTCAGATTTTTGCTGTACCTTTGGAGTTCCTTGCCTGGCCCACCAGACCCATTGTCCTTTCCCTTGCAATTGGAGGCTTGACCCATTGTTCCAAGGTCCAAGTATCCAGCATTTCCCTTCTGGATAGTCTGTGACCTGGTAACAGCACTCACTCACTCAGGGAGGTCCAGCATCCTTGCATGAACCATTCCCTCCACCCCAGACCAGTCAGACTCTTCAAGATCATTTCCTAGTAGACACTCTACTGGGAGTGCAGGAGACAAATCTACTTTTTTAAGGCCTGTCATACCTCCCCCTACCAAACTCATAATTCCCATGGGATGGAGTTTGGCTCTGCTGTCTGCATTGGTTACCTGGTAATACAATCAAACAATCAGTATTTTTTAAAGCGCGGCTACTCACCTGTGAGGGTCTCAAGGCGCTGAGGGGGAGGGGCCTCATCCAAAGAGCCACGTCTTGAGGTTCTTCCCGAAGATGGTGAGCAACGGGCTTTGTCTGAGGTGCAGGGGGAGGTTGTTCCAGCTCTTAGCTGCAGTATAGGTAAAAGATCGTCCTCCGGCGGTGGTTTTGCAGATGCGAGGGACAGTTGCCAGGGCCATCTGGGCACAGCGGCGGGATCTGGCGGAGGTGTGGAAGGAGATGCTGTGGTTCAGGTAGGCTGTTCCTGCGTACACACCAAGTATGATCTGCCATGGAGAAACCAAACTCTCTCTGACCACAGTTACACTGGCTCCTGTGTCTCTCCATGCCTCAACCTCAGTTCCATTGATTTTAGGTCTCTGCCTATACCTCTCTATACTAGGAGGCAAGGCAGCCAGTGTTACAATTTCTACTCCACCCAAGGATGCTAAGGTTGCCTCCGTCAAACCCTTTCCCAACTCTGCGACAATCTCCATCCCCACACCCACACTGTTATTCCCCTGGGGGTTCTTTGTGCAGATATCATCTCCTTTTTTGTGCCCTGGCTGATTCCAGTCATAGAACTTCCCCACCTTTGAGGGATCAAAGAACCTACTAGGTTTTCCTTGCTATTGCTCTCCTTGAAGTTAGATTGGTTTGGGGCCCATCCTCCTTCTGCAAGTTTTTGCTGGTCTTGTGAGGGCTCTTTCTGTTTTTGACCTTCTTTCCCTGGGCTTTCCCCATATTCTTGTCCCAGAAAGCACTATTCTTCTAAAATCTAAGACAGAAAAATCTTCTCCTGGAGGGTTAGATCTGGCTAAACCAACCCACTGGTGTGGTTAAAATTCTTTAACAGCCCCCTTCCAGCCCCTTCACTAATATAATTACAGGAGCTCCTGTGTGGCTGGGGTTGCAGGATGAGGGGGAGAGCCTGTGCTGACCTAAAGTGTAATTCTTCCTTTGAAGATCAGTCTGGCTGCTCCACCCCATCCTTCCTTTTGCTTCTCCAGCTGCAGTTCTCCACCCACCAGAAATCCTTTATCTTTGTAGCACGTCACTTCACACCTCATTAAGAAAGCTTGCCTCAGCCTGGCAGAGGCTGGCCCATCAGGAGGGAGCAGCAAGAAGGCTGGATTTTGGCTTGTAGAAAGGAAAGTTCTATAATTTCTTTTAAAGGAAAGTTCTATAACTTCTTTTCTGTAATAGTTATAACAAATCTCGCAATGGCAAGTTGTTGGATTTATTCTAACTATTAATTAAGTATTTGAAAGGCATTCCTACCTCACTCCTGTCAATATTTAAACTTCAATAAAATATACCCATACGAGCCTATGGAGCTAGTTTTCTACAATGGGGAAAAACAAATTGACAGTTTTCCCTCACCAGGGCTTATAAAATATCTTTTAAAATGGCCCTGCTATAGTTACAAGGCACCCTAGTCCAGTGGCACATAAGGGTGATCTTGGGAGTGACTTCAATGTACAAATAAGGTACTTTGAAACTTTGGAAGTTCCTTTAAATCCAAAGTCGAATTTGCATATAAATTTGGTGTAAAGGCAGCCTGAAAAGCAGTGCTGCCTTTAAAATCACAAAAGAGAAAATAAAAGATGATGGACGGAATACTGAGCAATGCAAACATTCACCCCCAATCGTGACGATCTGGGTTTAATTCACTGTTTTTATTGCCCATCATGGCACCCCAGTTCGGAGTCACCCATATGCAAATCAGTCTTAACCCTACTCCCCATGTGCACCGGCCCCCTGGTTGCTAGCTCGATCTAGGTCCTGCTTTAAGGCTTCATCATTTCAATATGTTAATAGTTGAGTGAAATATGTTGATAGTGAATGAAAGACTGATAATTTTCATTAGATCTGTTACATCCGCCTTGTTTCCCGACATGTGGAAAATCGAAATGATGAAACATTTGTTAAAAAATAATACTTTCCTGGGCCTATCTTCTCTGGATAATTACAGACATATTTGCTAATCCCTTACTGGTACAAACTTCTTGTAAAAGTATTCTTCAGCAAACTTCAAAACTACATTGAGGGTTGTGCATTCTTGATCCTTTTCTGGGCAACCTTCAGACCAGGCAGTGGCACTGAGCCAGATGCGTTCTCGGTCATGGACAATTTCTATAGATTGACAGAGAGCAAAGCACTGGAGTTGGGCACACCTTTTTCGACGTCAGACATTGACGCTAATACTGCTTTGAGTACATGGAGGAAGGGAGTGACAGCGCAGATCTGAGCGGTGCTTTGTAGGACTTTGTGGGCCCACCACAGCTGGGCCAACGCAAGTTTTTTGAGTTGGTTTGTCCAGGTCCGTGTGGAGCATCACAAGTGCCCACGAGCCAACATGCCTGAGGAGCCTGAGGAGCCGAGGACCATGGAGGCATGGACCAAGGAGGCATAGAAGACCACGGAAGCAGCCTGCCATCTACCCAGCAAAACTACCCTCACTACTAGGTGAGCAGCATGCAAGAACAATAGTGGGTGAGTGAGGGCATCAGTCCGACGAGGGGCTTTCTCGCTTCTATTCTTTCACACATGGTGCCCCTGCCTCAGCCAGCCAGGCACCTTATGCTCGTAACCTCTGCCCCTCTGCTCCCCTTCTGTTCTCCCAGTCAGACAGCTTTGCCAGCATGTAGTGTGGCTGCCCTAAGTCTCTCCTTCCTCCTCACTTCAGTAACTCTTCAGTACTCAGGACCCATCAGCCGTCCATCTGTTGACCCCAACCACCTTAGTCCAATTGTCCTGCAGCCTAACCCTGGACTCTGCTTGCTTTTCAGGCACCAGGACTCCAGCAACTCCAGCAGTGATGGCCTAAGACTCCTAATGCTCCTTAGGCTCCTAATGTACAGAGCGAGTTATGTTTCAATCAGCCACGAAAAGTTGAAGGAAAAGCGTTCTCTGCCCTGCTTTAACTCCCAAGTATCCAAGTATGTTAGACTCCCTCCTGCTGTCCTCTCCACAAGAAATTTGGGTGCTAGCCAGCCTGCATTAAAAGGGAGGGAGGACCAGTGGCCTAGCGGATTCTTTACCTGAAAGCTAGGACTGCCTTGGAGGATCTACTAGAGACTCAGAGACCCAAAGACCCAGAGACTCAGCAGAGACAGAAGACATTCCATGGCAAGTGAGATGCTCAGCAGGATTGAGCCAGGTCCAAGTGAGTGTGGTGGTGGGGTTAGAGCCAGCACCCTAGGGTTGGGCTGGAGAGGGAATGAGGTGGCCGGGCAAGGTACAGGTGCGGATTGTCTCTCTCTGTGAGTTCCCCCACCCTTGTGTCTTCCTCATCCTGCCCCTCACTGCTCCTCAACTGCTTCCTCTTCACCTTCTTGCCACCACAGCTGCAGCAGTAGTCATAACAGCAAGCTGCCTGTATATACATTAATATTCCAGCCTCAGACACCTGTGAATCAAACCTTTCTGGGACTACAAGGCAGTAGGTGAAGTTGGAATCACAATATCTGCCCAACTAAAAGCTTAAGTTAAGGGTCAACACTGAGATCGGGCACAGCAAGACAGACTCCAACCACCAGGAAAAAGGGGCGCTGTAACGCCGGGGACGCCAGCAGCCTCACTTTATGAGAGCAAAACAAGGTTCAAGCTCAGAGTTGCTTAACCTCTCCTATAGCGAAAATGTTTGAGAAGAGCCAAAAAATTCCATCCAGGTTTACTTTTCTCAAGGACCCAGGCCAGGAACTTATTTTGATTCCCAATGACTCACAAGGATTGCCAGCCCCTTTAACACCACAGATACTAGCTGACTTCTGGGTTGCCCCCCCAAGAGCACACCAAAGGCACCGCTAACTTAGGGGCTGGCTCCCTCAAAGGTGGGTCTCCTTGTCAACTCTGCGTTGGCCTTCCTACGCCTCTCATTCATTTGGGTGATACTTACATGCCCCACACAACTCAAGCCAACTGCCTTCGAGGGTCAGAAGAGGCCACTGAAGACCTATATCCAGTCAAGCCTATGCAACCGTCTCCTTTATCTCCCGTCCTAAAGGAAAGTATTAAGGTTGCAGCTGACACTCAGTGACCCAACACCCTGGGGCCTCTGCAATATTTCTGCAATGCCAGAGACTCTTCAATGGGTGCACATCCCCCTTGAAGCTTTAAATTCACAAACAATTGTTCACAATGCCATCAAAAGTCACGTCAAAACCAAACAGCTTTATGTTCAACGGGAGACACTCAAAAGCTCAGCCTAACAATCTCTATGAGGTCGACTCTTGTTCATATGGCAGAGACTATTAAAAGTGTGTTAACTCTGGAAATGGGCTAGGCCAAGGGCACTGCAAGCACAAGTGCCACACCCGTGACTGGTCCAGCCATTCGATCTTCATGCATCTCCCCATGCTGTCTTCTTTTAACGGCACAATCACCACCATAATCACCACTAAAGGTAAGTCCACCGGGCAAGGAGACCATAGACAATAGCAGCAGCTCAGATACCTAGCCCCTGCTACTAAAAACCTTATAAGCATCTGTACATGCCCTAAACTTCCACTCAGTTAGGCTGGACCTGAAAGTAGACCTTCTGAATATCCTTGCTAAATGACTATCATCTATTGACTCTAACTTGTCTAAACTGAACAACTTAATCATTGAAGCCCAGACTACCACATATCTTCAACAAAGCATGTGCTCATGCTCCCATATTACTGACAAACTCAGATCGCTACCAGGCACCCTGAACTCACTGTTCAAGGAGCTAAAACTTAGCATGGGCCTCCATCACAATGTAGTCTGTCAAACCAGTGAAACATCAGATGCTAAACAAACAAAAGAGGATATTGCTGTTAATCCTGGCCCCCAAAACACGGGTCACCAAGGCCAACAAGTACCCTATGACCGTATCTCAAACCGGCAGTGGACCAGGAAACGACAAGTCCCTCAACAGCCTCCCCACAATCTGGTTTAGCAACTCTACCCCCACGCATGCCACTCACAAAGAAACAAAGGAAAAGATTAAGGAAAGCCATGAAAAAGCCCACTGCTCAGCCCTTGGGCCCCCCAAGACTTTCAACCTGCACGCTCCCCAAGAAGCTTTACCCCACCTTTGCATTAAAGAACCAGACAAGGACCCCTTATTGAACACCAAAAAGCACTGCAACCCATCGAGCACCTCATAATGCATCAAGCGAACAGTCTTCCATCTGCGTTTCAGAGGGGTCCAATGCCTGTAATAATAAACTGGTGGCCTCCCACGCTGCCCCTTCTGACAGGCAGCCCTGCATTACTGGGACTGACTCAGACCCATCGCGGAGCCATGCTGAAACTCCTTGGCCAAGACCAGGTTCTCCGTCCTCACTAGATAACTCCTTCATGAGTCTTATCACACAGGAAAATGACAAACATCTGGATGCGACCCCTGGGCCCAGCACTGGCATGCCACATGCGGGACTCATTCTTGCTATCCTTCTGCTTTGAGACCTGTCCCCAGCAAAGAAACTCAACATAGGAACCCCACTAAAGATGCCTCACAGTTTAACACTCAAAGTTTCATGCCTACTGTACCAAGTATCAAGTCAACAAATCAATCAGGGCCGGTCCCCTCTCACTGCCCGCATGATGAAATAAAGCTTGCATTCTTCCCGGACTTTAATTCTAAGGGCTGACAGGACACCCTAAACATGGGAAAGCTGTTAAAGCTTGTGGGGAAACTGGGCTGATTGCAGAAACCCCCTCACTTTTTGCTCACATTTTTAGCTGATAGTGGCGTGACTCCGACAGTGCCCTGGGCACTGCTAACCAGTCCCAAGAGCAGTGCTTGGTGTAAAATGGTATATGCAAATTAGGCATAATCATAATTAGCTCTGACAACCTACCTATAAGTCCCTAGTATAAGATAGGGCATGTAGGTTTGGGGACCAAGTATATCTAGTGCACCTATAGGTGCACCTCTGTAGTGTCCAGTGTCGATGTAAAGGCAGGCCTGACTTGCTGCCTGCTTGTAAGTTAAAATTAACCCCACATTCGACTTTAGAATTAAAGGTACTTCCAAAGTCTCAAACTACCTCATTTTTGCAAATGTCCTAGGTGCCCCCAGGGTTGGGTGCAGTGTAAATATAAGCAGTGACTTTATAAAAAAATTTATAAGCCCTGGTGAGAGAAAACAGTCAAAGACTTTATTTTAAAATAATAAAAATGTATTTCCCATAGAGATGAGCTAAATAGCGTAAGTTTGGTATCAAATTAAATGTTATAATAAACCCCAAATTCAACTTTATAATTAAAGGTACATTAAAAGTCTCAAACTACCTATTTTTGCATATAAGTCACCCCCATAATAAGCGCTAGGTACCCCAGGGTTGGGTGCAGGGTAAATATAAGCAGGGATTTTATAAAATATGTTTTATAAGCCCTGGTGAGGGAAAAACAGCAAAATACTTTATTTTAAAATAATAAAGTCTTCATTCCCATAGACATGAGCTAAATATAGCAAGTTTAGTATCAAATAAAATGTTATAAAAAATCCAACAACTTACTTATGTTGAATTTAATATAAAGAGTTTTAGAACTCTTTCACAAAGTTACCAAAGTTAAGCCCCATAGTGCTCTTTCCTGATAGGTCAGCCTCTGGCAGCCTGAGCAAGGCTGCCTCAATGAGGTGTGAAGTGGCCTGGGCTGACACAAAGGAAGCATCTGGTGGGTGGAGAACTGCTATAGCAGATGGCAGAGCAGGACAGGTAAAGAATAGCCAAACTGGTCTCAAAGAAGGGAAAGCCATTTAGGACAGAAACTGGACATCCCCATTTCCTGCAGCCCCAGCCATGTAGGATCCCCTGTTTAGATTAGAAGAGGGGCTGGAAAGGGGTGTGTTAAGGGAAACTTAGCCACGCTAGTGAGTGTTCTTAGCCAGTTCTAAACTCTAAAGGGCATATTTATATTCTGTTTGCGCTGAATTAGCATCATTTGTTCTACGCTAATTCAGCGCAGACTTAACACCATATTTATACTTTGGAGTTAAAGTCATTTTTTGCAAGCCGGAAACTACCTTTCGTCAATGAGATGCAAGGTAGGCGTTCCCGGGCAAAAAAATGACTCTAAGGCCCAGGCGCCTTATTTATCCTCCTGTGCAAAAATGGTGCACAGGAGGGAGGCGGGCCTAAATAATGGCACTAACCCTGCTTAGCGCCATTATTTAACGCCTGGGACAGGGCAGGCGTTAGGGGATCTGCAGGCCCATTTCCATGGTTAAACACCATGGAAGGAGCCCACAGGTGTCTTCCCCAAACCCCAGGTACATCCCCACCACAGGGGACAGAGGAGGATGTAGGACCCCATCATAGGTAAGCGCATTAAGTGCCATTGGGGGCCCTGAAATGGGTCCTCCTCCATGGCACAGGGTGCAATGGCCATGCCAGGGGACCCTTGTTCCCTGTGCTGGCCATTGGGGTGGTGGACATGAGTCCTGTCTTTTCTGAGCCAGAAGTCATGTGGTATGCTAGGATTAGCGCCAAGAAATTACACTAATCTGGTTAGAGTCATCTTTTTGACCCTACCAGCCTAATGCCATTTTTTGGTGCTAAACCCACTTCGCCCATATCGCCACCCCCACCCCCACCCAGCTATCGCAATTTTCTATGACGTTAGCACACCCTTTGTACCGGATTGCGCAGCCATTCCATAAATATGACGTCCGGCCGGTGTCTTGGAATGGTGCTAGCTGGCGGTAAACTCTTTCATACAAGACTGCATTAACGCAGTTTTGCGTGAAAAAGTATAAATATGGGCCTAAGACTGAATTTTTGCCATCTTGAATTTTGGAAGAATGTTGCTCACTGGGATTGATTTTTGCCAAACTCCTTAGGAAGTGGTCACTCAAGAGGGTAGTGGCCTGCACTCTATTGGACAGGACCACCCCCTGGTTCCCAACCCCAGAAGTAAGAATAAATATGGCAGAGCTGCTCCACAATGCAGATCCCTGCTGGAAAGGATACTGGAGAAGGACTGCCCTGCTGAACCCCTGGTCCTCACCTGAAGAACTGCACTCACAAGGACTGCACCAGCTGCACACTTTGGGCTTCACCAAGAAAAGGACTTTGCTTTGCTTCTGCAACTCCAGGAGTGGGCTCCCTGCAAGCTACAGGCACAAAGGAGCTGGCCAGAGTCCTCTGCATCAAGTTCTGCAAGAAGAGTCCAGCTGACCAACTCCCAGTGAGCATTTGAGAATTATGACCAGGTGCATTCTGGGAAATCGTAGTCCCAACTCCCAGATTTGGGGAAGGTTTGAGCAACTGTTGTAAAAAGCTCCATAAGTTGAAGGGATGCATTGGGGGAGTTGTAGTCCCAGACCCCAAGATGCAAACCAGAGCCTCTGAACCCTTGGCTGATGCTGTGGACCACTTCTGGAAGTAAGTGTGATAGTGTCATCATGGGTGGCCTGATCTCTGGACTTTGTCCCTGTTCAATGTGACCTTTTTTAACCCTTTGAGTGCTATTTGCTTCTAAGTGATAGTTTTACTTTTAATCTTTAAAAATTAATATCTCCAGTTGCCTACATTGGAGTTTTGCCATTTTGGTGTCATTTTAAAGATAAAAATATTTCCTCTTTCTATGAATTGGTGTCAGATTTTTGATTGTGTGTTTTGTTTTACCTATTTACTGTTTTGTTGACATTAAATGCTTTACACACCTTTCTCCTAAATGAAGCCTAACTGCTCATGGGCCAAGTTACCAAGGGTTGAGCGAGGATTAATATACTGAGACCTTGACTGGACCGAATGGGGGAATGTGGCATATTGCTGAGAGTAGGTACTTACCTGCCTTTGCCAACAGCCCACTTTCCAACAAACCTGTGCAGGGCTCTGCCCACCCTGGCCCACATTGCCTCTGAGGGCATACCCTCAGTAGAATTATTGATTGATGCCAGGCTCTCCTCAAAAGAATCTACATTGGTCTCCTCATCAGCAGCAACGCAGAACCTAGTTCTCAAAGCTGAAGAGGTCTTTAAGGAATGGGGTATAAAAATTGCACCTTAAGTTTGCTCTTATTACCCCTCCCTCCTAGTGCTAACCAGCTCAAATACTGGTAAGACATCCCCTTCTTCAGTGCTGAGACTAGTGCCAAGCAGCACACCAGTTGACGCCCCAGCATCTCGGCCTGTGCAAGAGTCAACTCACACCGGAATTTCGGACTGGGGCTGGCTTTCGGGGGCTTTAACCTCACTGCAAATAAGTTGACACTCTAGTACTGAGCAAGGCACTCGAGTAGATACCCCAGCTTTTGAACTATTCTCCTGGAACATTGCCGATTTGGATAGTAAATTAGGGCTTGATGACAATTTTCACTTTCAGCACCAATTTGACATAATCGCGTTGAGACTTGGGAACTTTTGGCCCCCAGCATACAAGGATACTCAGTCCATTGTAAACCGGAGAAAAATCAAAAACATTTGGCTGCAGCAGAGTGAGACTTGCATCGTACTTTGCTCTGTCGCTGGGAGAACATATTGAACTTTTGCCAGAACCGGAGCCTGGCATTTTGATCTCATTGCTCAGCAGCGCACCATGTAAACAACACCTTATAATAATAAAGGCCTGCATTTAACCTTGCCCAAATTCAACAACTATACTTTTCTTGCTACATCAACTGAAAATGAAAAGTAAAACAGTTTCACATAAGAGAGCTGATGGGCACCATGAGTGCAAAGCAGACACACAAAGGCAAACAGAAGAACTGAAAATGAAAAGTAAAGCAGTTTCACATAAGCAAGCCGACGGCCAGCATGAGCTCGAAGCAGACACACAAAGGGAAACAAGAACTGAAAATGAAAAGTAAAACAGTTTCACATAAGAGAGCCGATGGCCGCCATGAGCGTGAAGCAGACAAACAAAGGGAAAAAGAAGAACTGAAAATGAAAAGTAAAAGATTTCACATAAATGATCCGACGGCCAGCATGAGTGCAAAGCAGACACACAAAGGGAAACAAGAACTGAAAATGAAAAGTGAAACAGTTTCACGCAAGCGAGTCGACGGCCACCATGAGCACGAAGCATACATACACAGGGAAACAGAAAAATTGAAAATGAAAAGCAAAACAGTTTCACATAAGCAGGCCGACGGCTGACATGAGCACGAAGCAGACACACAAAAGGAAACAGAAGCTCGCTTGCAGTGAAAGGTATCGGCAAAAGTGCACTTATCCATGTAACAGGGTCGATGTCATGTAAAGCTCATAACTACTGCTAAGCGGGATTGTGCTGCCTACAAAATAAAGAGAAAATGTAGTCCAGAAACCATAAGGAAAACATGGAGCCTTGTATGTTTTCAGTAGTTGGCTGGTGCGCTTGAGGACAGCTAAACACCAGTAAAGGCATGACGTATGCATGCCTTTCACTAATGAAATCAAGTGAATTTTAATAGGCAAGCCCAAGAACCAACCAAATTGATGGGCATGACATGGGTGTGGTTAAAAGTCCACAGAGAGATTACACAATGGACAAAGCAATTTGCGCACTCAACCCTAAAAACAACATCATCAAGAAAATCAAAGCAACTATTCTAAATAAAATGCATCGCACTTTGGAAACCGACTTCGTCAGCATGGGAGACTCCAATATGAACCTGATGAGCTCCAGGCCACCTGGCGAATTCCTCACCCAACAAAACATCTTTTGGGACATATGGCCCCAGGTGTCAAAAGTGAAGTCTTAAAGATAAATGTGGGAAGCATTTTGTCCTGGAGTTGGAGCACCTTGGGTTGAGAGTGCTTAATGGCAGATCACTGGAAGACTGCCCGGCTAACTTTACCTATATAAGCCCATGATCGGAGTCCATCATCCACTACACTTTGGTATTGCTCTCTTCGATTCCTGCTGTTATTCCTTTCAAATTGCAGACCTCTGTGAGAGTGACCACCATCCACCAATATTGGTTCTATCGCCAGCAGTGCCAAAACATCCTCAAGGAACTTGGAAGTTTGAACTTACCTCAAGTGGAAACATGGCAAAAATGCACTACTAGTATGCTTGCAAACAAGAACTGCAACCCGGTTGGCTTGCTCAGGACATATTACTCAGTCTCACAATATCAACGGCTAAAACCAAAAAAGAGATAAGCAATCTGTAATTTGGCCAAAAAAAACTTAAGTAGGCTCTGAAACTGGTGCAAAGGGGCAGCAGTAAATCAGAGAGCAACATAGACATTCTAAGGGGGGGCAAAAGAAGAATATGCCAAGTCCCTCTGGATTGACAATCAAACAGCTACAGATGACTTCTGGCTGAACTGCTTTACAACAGCAAGCAGCATAATTCAAGAAACTTTTTGTCAACGGTGAACAACTTAAATTGGCAACAGCAGTCCCTTAGAACATCCCAAGTGTGAGAGAAGGCCTCTTTTTGACATAGTTAGCCCTCACTTTTTTGCCTGGTAAATGATGTAGCCTAGAACTTGTTAGTGCCCAGTGCCCCTGCCAACCAGGTTCCCTTGGCCAGATCTCTTTCCCAAAACTGTTGTGATGCATTGGCACAATTGGAAACACATTTAGCTGCTACTATAAGTCCCTAGTAGATGGTACTTAGGTACCCAGGGCATGGGGTACTAAGGGTAGGCCCCAGAGGGCAGCACACAGATTGTGCCACCCTCAAGGGCCATGCATCTAAATACACCCAGCACTGCCAATGCAGGCTGAATGCCCTGGTGCAATCCCAAAAGGTAAATTCGAAACAGCACACTGCTTGTGTGCCCTGTCCACTACACACTGCATGAAATATAGGTAAGTCACCCCTCTGGCGGGCCTTCTAGCCCCAAGGCAGGGTGAGCTATACTGTATGTGAGGGCATAACTTCGTGTGCAATATGCCCCCACTGTGTTCATGTCAAACCTGGGAAATAGTGAGTGAATAGAGCAGCCATTTTAAATATATGTGCTGGACACTGGTCAGTATGAGTTTCACAGCTATATGATGGCCACCCTGAACCCTGGGTTGCTTGGTATCAAACACTCAGAATGACAAATCCAAACTGGTACCAGTGTTGGATTTATTATAAAATGTACCCAGGCCTCTCCTTACAGGTGCACCCTGCAAAAGCTAACTACCCTGGCATGGTTGCTGGCCTATCACATCCAGCCTGCCACCTCCAGACACCATTCTGCATCCCTCCGGTGAGGGCCTCTCCCCTCTGGAGTTCAGAACAAAGCCCTTCCTGGGTGGAGGTGCCAACTCCCCCTCCCTCAGGAATGTGCACCATCCTGTCGGCGAGCTTCATAGGGCTCACCACCCTTGAAACTCAACCCTAGGCCTGCTGCTAGCAGCAAATGGCTGCCCGGATGCAAGCCCACACTTTTAGTGGGAGCAACTGTAGGAAAACCAAACAAAGGGCAGGAGAAGTGGCCCCACGTGCCATGCACCACCCCTAAGGGGTTGCATGAAAGGTGACCTCTCCATTTCATTTCTCTCCATCTTGGATGGAAGGATAATAGCCAATCAGGTGTAGGGCAGTGACCTCTGCCCAACAGAAGTGGTCACTTATTGGATGTAGCCACCCTAAGGTAGATGGCCCATTGGCCACTACCAGGTTCCCGCCAAAAAGCCCACTAAAAACAGTATTTAGTGGGCATCCCTAGACCAAGAACTCAGATTCGACAGACAGAACAAGACCAGCAACAAGAAGCGCAAGAACTGTGGACCTGCTGCACAAAGAAAATGCGCCACACCCTGCCTACTGCACCCAGAACCTGACAATTGCCGCTGAGGAGCTGCTGGACAAGTGGAAAATCTCTAAAGAACCCCAGATGACAAATTGCCAGAAGACTCCCTCCAGAGTGGAGGTACCATTCTAAGGGGCAGATTTATGAAAAGTGATGTTGCATCTAGTGCTGCACCACTTTCCTTGCACCCCTTAGCGCCCCCCATGCCACCATGTGTGCGCTTTATTAAAAATACGGTGCACGATGGCGGAAGTCAGGGGGACTAGCATCATAATTATTGATGTTAGTCCGGAGCCTTCAGGATTAGTGTAAAAAATGATGACACTAATCCTGTAAAGTACCCACAGGCCCTTGGAACACAATGGGAACCCGTTTTTAACGCCTGCTCTTAGGCGTTAGAAAATGGCAATTAAAATGACACAAAGAAATCTCATAGATTTCTTTGTGCCATTTTTTCTGCCCCCATAGTGCCGGAGCGCCCCCACTTGCATACATTAGGACTGGCACAGTCATAATGTGGCGCAAGGGGTTACAAAGTAGCACAATGCAAGCATTGCGTCACTTTGTAAATATGGCGTGGGTTTTGACCTTCCAACGCCACATTAGTGTAAAAAAATGCTGCTAATGTAGTGTTGGATTGCCGCTAGGCCCACATAAATCTGGGCCTAAATCCCCAAGGAACCAACAAGCCAGTGAGGTCAACTTCACTGACCGGCCGATAACTCTGGAAACGGATGCCACAGCTGGACCAAAATTCACTCCAAAGACTGTGAGGACTAGCCCTGCCGGTGTTCTAAGTTTGGTGGCATTGTGTCCTCCAGTGCCTGAACGTCACCAATACCCTTGGTACTGGTCTCCTAGCTTCGGACCTTCCAAAAAACAGACCACCCGGGACTGTGAAAGGACTAGGAGGAAGCCCCTGTCGAGGGACTTCAGAAACAACTTGGACTTCCCACCAGAGTGCTGCCACTGTCCTGCAAACAACCCTTGAACTGACCTACCTCCTGTTTACAAGGACTCCTTTATACACAGCTCTTGGATCACCAACTCGCTCCGCATCCGGCTGCCCTGTGGCTTGCCTTGAAGAACTAGCTGTGTGCTAAAGGTCCCCCACCCCTTGCAACCTTGACACTCCAAGGGGACCTCCAGGATCCATCTTTAAAATCCACTGTGCAGACCTTTTCCAAGTGGGCCCCCGCAGTGGCCAAAGAACAGCTCCAGAGACTTTTCCCACTGCTCCCATTGGAACCTGGAGCCACCCGAACTTCAGCAGCTGACCCAAAGTGGCCATTGATGCCCTCAAGCACCTGCAAAAGGAGAACTTGGTAACTTCTCTGCCTGATTTTATATGTATTTTTAAAGGTGATCCACCAATGATTCCTATTATGCATAACTACGCACAAAAATACTATTTTTATTCAAATTCAAAAAATCATATCTCAAAAGGTACTTAACCAATTTTGATGGTCTTGGTCTTAAAAGTTTAATGGAAATCTGAAGTATTCTTATACCTCAGTCTGGAGTTATTACTTTGAGTGAGTGTGTTGCAAGATTGATACTGTGAGTAGAACAAATGCTTTGCACTGCTCCAAGATTAGCCTAACAGCTCAACCAAGCTACAATAGTAATTAGAGCATTACGTGGTCTAGTTTTTACCTCTGTAAACCAACTTGTGGTTGCCTGGACCCCCTACACAGTGTGCCTAGCTTTGGACACTACATAGAGGGCTAGCCTCCTACACCCATCAGAGAAGAGTGCTGGGTCGCTGTAGGAAGTTGGCTCTGTATGTGCTATTTCAAAGTAAGGAATAGCATGCACAGAGTCCAAGGGTTCCCCTTAGAGGTAAAATAGTGGTAAAAAGAGATAATACTAATGCTCTATTTTGTGGTAGTGTGGTCGAGCAGTAGGCTTATCCAAGGAGTAGTGTTAAGCATTTGTTGTACATACCCATAGACAATAAATGAGGTACACACACTCAGAGACAAATCCAGCCAATAGGTTTTTATATAGAAAAATATCTTTTCTTAGTTTATTTTAAGAACCACAGGTTCAAATTCTACATGTAATATCTCATTAGAAAGGTATTGCAGGTAAGTACTTTAGGAACTTCAAATCATCAAAATTGCATGTATACTTTTCAAGTTATTCACAAATAGCTGTTTTAAAAGTGGACACAGTGCAATTTTCACAGTTCCTAGGGGAGGTAAGTATTTGTTAGGTTAACCAGGTAAGTAAGACACTTACAGGGCTTAGTTCTTGGTCCAAGGTAGCCCACCGTTGGGGGTTCAGAGCAACCCCAAAGTCACCACACCAGCAGCTCAGGGCCGGTCAGGTGCAGAGTTCAAAGTGGTGCCCAAAACACATAGGCTAGAATGGAGAGAAGGGGGTGCCCCGGTTCCGGTCTGCTTGCAGGTAAGTACCCGCGTCTTCGGAGGGCAGACCAGGGGGGTTTTGTAGGGCACCGGGGGGGACACAAGTCCACACAGGAATTTCACCCGCAGTAGCGCGGGGGCGGCCGGGTGCAGTGTAGAAACAAGCGTCGGGTTTGTAATGGAAGTCAATGGGAGATCTAGGGATCTCTTTAGCGCTGCAGGCAGGCAAGGGGGGGGTTCCTCGGGGAAACCTCCACTTGGTCAAGGGAGAGGGACTCCTGGGGGTCACTCCTCCAGTGAAAGTCCGGTCCTTCAGGTCCTGGGGGCTGCGGGTGCAGGGTCTCTCCCAGGTGTCGGGACTTTAGGTTCAAAGAGTCGCGGTCAGGGGAAGCCTCGGGATTCCCTCTGCAGGCGGCGCTGTGGGGGCTCAGGGGGGACAGGTTTTTGTACTCACAGTCTTAGAGTAGTCCTGGGGTCCCTCCTGAGGTGTTGGATCGCCACCAGCCGAGTCGGGGTCGCCGGGTGCAGTGTTGCAAGTCTCACGCTTCTTGCGGGGAGCTTGCAGGGTTCTTTAAAGCTGCTGGAAACAAAGTTGCAGCTTTTCTTGGAGCAGGTCCGCTGTCCTCGGGAGTTTCTTGTCTTTTCGAAGCAGGGGCAGTCCTCAGAGGATGTCGAGGTCGCTGGTCCCTTTGGAAGGCGTCGCTGGAGCAGGATCTTTGGAAGGCAGGAGACAGGCCGGTGAGTTTCTGGAGCCAAGGCAGTTGTCGTCTTCTGGTCTTCCTCTGCAGGGGTTTTCAGCTAGGCAGTCCTTCTTCTTGTAGTTGCAGGAATCTAATTTTCTAGGGTTCAGGGTAGCCCTTAAATACTAAATTTAAGGGCGTGTTTAGGTCTGGGGGGTTAGTAGCCAATGGCTACTAGCCCTGAGGGTGGGTACACCCTCTTTGTGCCTCCTCCCAAGGGGAGGGGGTCACAATCCTAACCCTATTGGGGGAATCCTCCATCTGCAAGATGGAGGATTTCTAAAAGTCAGAGTCACCTCAGCTCAGGACACCTTAGGGGCTGTCCTGACTGGCCAGTGACTCCTCCTTGTTTTTCTCATTATTTTCTCCGGCCTTGCCGCCAAAAGTGGGGCCTGGCCGGAGGGGGCGGGCAACTCCACTAGCTGGAGTGTCCTGCTGGGTTGGCACAAAGGAGGTGAGCCTTTGAGGCTCACCGCCAGGTGTGACAATTCCTGCCTGGGAGAGGTGTTAGCATCTCCACCCAGTGCAGGCTTTGTTATTGGCCTCAGAGTGACAAAGGCACTCTCCCCATGGGGCCAGCAACATGTCTCGGTTTGTGGCAGGCTGCTAAAACTAGTCAGCCTACACAGATAGTCGGTTAAGTTTCAGGGGGCACCTCTAAGGTGCCCTCTGTGGTGTATTTTACAATAAAATGTACACTGGCATCAGTGTGCATTTATTGTGCTGAGAAGTTTGATACCAAACTTCCCAGTTTTCAGTGTAGCCATTATGGTGCTGTGGAGTTCGTGTTTGACAAACTCCCAGACCATATACTCTTATGGCTACCCTGCACTTACAATGTCTAAGGTTTTGTTTAGACACTGTAGGGGTACCATGCTCATGCACTGGTACCCTCACCTATGGTATAGTGCACCCTGCCTTAGGGCTGTAAGGCCTGCTAGAGGGGTGTCTTACCTATACTGCATAGGCAGTGAGAGGCTGGCATGGCACCCTGAGGGGAGTGCCATGTCGACTTACTCATTTTGTTCTCACTAGCACCCACAGGCTTGTAAGCAGTGTGTCTGTGCTGAGTGAGGGGTCTCTAGGGTGGCATAAGACATGCTGCAGCCCTTAGAGACCTTCCTTGGCATCAGGGCCCTTGGTACTAGAAGTACCAGTTACAAGGGACTTATCTGAATGCCAGGGTGTGCCAATTGTGGATACAATGGTACATTTTAGGTGAAGGAACACTGGTGCTGGGGCCTGGTTAGCAGGGTCCCAGCACTCTTCTCAGTCAAGTCAGCATCAGTATCAGGCAAAAAGTGGGGGGTAACTGCAACAGGGAGCCATTTCTTTACACAAGCCCCCCCCAGCCCACAGGCCAGGAGACTCAGCCCAAGCTGGGAGAGTCTTCCTAGTCTGTCAGGCGAGGAAGAGTAGGAGAAATAGGCTGGTTAGTTGCAGGGCCTACTCTGCCTTACATCCTTCTGTTCAGGTCATTCCCTTTGGGGAACTGACCTACTTCCACAGTGATAGGACCTAGTCTGAATTGCCTCTTGTCTGCCTCTTCAATGTCTCCACCCATTCTTTTTATTTTGGGTTTAGAGGTATCCACCTCTGCTAATCTTATCTTGGCCAGGGTTACCCCTAGCTTACCCATAGAGGTTACCCAGAGCTGGAGTAACCCCACCATGACCAATAGGGTCAGGGGGCCTAACTTGCTATTTGGCATGGGGTCAGACCACCATGCTAAGGATAGTGCAGCCATAAAGGCTAACACCCAGCAGAGGCCACTGACAGCTGTCAGTGCCCAGAACCACACCTTTAGCTCTTCACCTAAAAGGGAAGGGGCTAAGTTACAGGCTTCTTTGGGTTCAGGTTGCCTGTCTGCTGTATTGGAGTGGGGGGTTACCACATCTTGTAGTAAACACCCTTCTTCCACTCTTTCTTCTGTTAGCTGAGGAGCCACCCACTCAGGTTTAACAGTTGCCTGACTAGCCAGGACTTCTTGTGGGTCAGGTTGGACTTTATCAGGGCCATTTTTGGAGTTCTCCCCTACTGGAGCAGAATCTCCTTGGCTTGCTGTAACCTTGGCTAAAGGTTGTCCACCCCTCCTACTCTGTTTTCTTTTCTTCTTTTTCTGGGGCCTGCTTGCATTTACTGCAGAGGCAGGACTTCCAGAATCCTTGGGAGAGGACTGGCACTGGACCAGTTCCTCTCTTGGGCTCTGACTAACCTCTGGGTAGTCATTTCCAAGGAGACAATCAAGGGGGAGGTCTGTACTGACTACTACCCTTCTCCAGCTAAGAGTGCCACCCACTTCTATGGGCACTAAAGCCACAGGCCTCTTAGTGACCCTGTCTAGGCTAACTCTTACCCTGGCAGTCTCACCTGGGATGTACTGGTTTGAGAGCACCAGCCTGTCATGCACAATAGTGTGACTGGCACAAGTGTCTCTCAGGGCAGTGGTTGGGATTCCATTCACCAGTAGGTGGTGGAAGTGTCTACTTCCCTCTGGAATCTCCAACTCACCTGTTGGGCCCTGTTTCCAGTTGAAGGCTATGAAGACCTCCTCATCTGAGGAGTCATCTCCCATGGCTACACTGGTTACCCCTGGAATTTTGTTCTGGGGTTTGTTTTTGGGACAAGAAGTGTCCTTGGTGTGGTGCCCAGACTGTTTACAGTTGTGGCACCATGCCTTAGTGGCATCCCAGTTCTTACCCTGGTACCCACCTTTGTTTTGGGTTGTGTCTTGGGGCCCACCCACCTGTTCTGGTTTTTGGGGGCCTACAGAGGACTCTTTTTCTTTGTTTCTAGTGTCACCCACTTTCTCCTGGGGAGTTTTTGTAACCCCTTTCTTTTGGTCACCCCCAGTGGAAGTTTTGGTTACCCTAGTCTTGACCCAGTGGTCTGCCTTCTTTCCCAATTCTTGGGGAGAAATTGGACCTAGGTCTACCAGATACTGATGCAACTTTTCATTGAAGCAGTTACTTAGAATGTGTTCTTTCATAAACAAATTATAAAGCCCAACATAGTCACACACTTCGTTTCCAGTTAACCAACCATCTAGTGTTTTTACTGAGTAGTCTACAAAATCAACCCAGGTCTGGCTCGAGGATTTTTGAGCCCCCCTGAATCTAATTCTATACTCCTCAGTGGAGAATCCAAAGCCCTCAATCAGGGTACCCTTCATGAGGTCATAAGATTCTGCATCTTTTCCAGAGAGTGTGAGGAGTCTATCCCTACACTTTCCAGTGAACATTTCCCAAAGGAGAGCACCCCAGTGAGATCTGTTTACTTTTCTGGTTACACAAGCCCTCTCAAAAGCTGTGAACCATTTGGTGATGTCATCACCATCTTCATATTTTGTTACAATCCCTTTGGGGATTTTTAGGATGTCAGGAGAATCTCTGACCCTATTTAAGTTGCTGCCACCATCGATGGGACCTAGGCCCATCTCTTTTCTTTCCCTTTCTATGGCTAGGAGCTGCTTTTCCAAAGCCAATCTTTTGACCATCCTGGCTAACAGGGGGTCATCTTCACTGGAGTTATCCTCAGTGATTTCAGAGGTGTTGGTCTCTCCTGTGAGGGAACCAGCATCTCTGACTATTATTTTTGGAGTCAGGGTTTGAGGGACCCTGTTCTCCCTAGATAGGACTGGTAGGGGGGAATTTTCCTCCAAGTCACTATCCTCTTCCTCTGAGTTGCCACCCTCAGAGGGGTTGGCCTTTTCAAACTCTGCCAAAAGCTCCTGGAGCTGTATTTTGGTAGGTTTGGGGCCCATTGTTATTTTCTTTATTTTACAGAGTGACCTTAGCTCCCTCATCTTAAGATGGAGGTAAGGTGTGGTGTCGAGTTCCACCACAGTCACATCTGTGCTAGACATTTTGCTTCTAAAAGTTGGAATACTTTTTAAGAATCTACAACTGGTTCTAGAATCTAATTCAAACTTTTACAAACTTTTAAACTCTAAAAGAAATGCTAAACAGGATCTAACACAAGGCCCTAGCAGGTCTTTTAAGAATTTAGAAAACTTTTCAAATTGCAAAAATCAGTTTCTAATGACAATTTTGGAATTTGTCGTGTGATCAGGTATTGGCTGAGTAGTCCAGCAAATGCAAAGTCTTGTATCCCACCGCTGCCACCAATGTAGGAAGTTGGCTCTGTATGTGCTATTTCAAAGTAAGGAATAGCATGCACAGAGTCCAAGGGTTCCCCTTAGAGGTAAAATAGTGGTAAAAAGAGATAATACTAATGCTCTATTTTGTGGTAGTGTGGTCGAGCAGTAGGCTTATCCAAGGAGTAGTGTTAAGCATTTGTTGTACATACCCATAGACAATAAATGAGGTACACACACTCAGAGACAAATCCAGCCAATAGGTTTTTATATAGAAAAATATCTTTTCTTAGTTTATTTTAAGAACCACAGGTTCAAATTCTACATGTAATATCTCATTAGAAAGGTATTGCAGGTAAGTACTTTAGGAACTTCAAATCATCAAAATTGCATGTATACTTTTCAAGTTATTCACAAATAGCTGTTTTAAAAGTGGACACAGTGCAATTTTCACAGTTCCTAGGGGAGGTAAGTATTTGTTAGGTTAACCAGGTAAGTAAGACACTTACAGGGCTTAGTTCTTGGTCCAAGGTAGCCCACCGTTGGGGGTTCAGAGCAACCCCAAAGTCACCACACCAGCAGCTCAGGGCCGGTCAGGTGCAGAGTTCAAAGTGGTGCCCAAAACACATAGGCTAGAATGGAGAGAAGGGGTGCCCCGGTTCCGGTCTGCTTGCAGGTAAGTACCCGCGTCTTCGGAGGGCAGACCAGGGGGGTTTTGTAGGGCACCGGGGGGGACACAAGTCCACACAGGAATTTCACCCGCAGCAGCGCGGGGGCGGCCGGGTGCAGTGTAGAAACAAGCGTCGGGTTTGTAATGGAAGTCAATGGGAGATCTAGGGATCTCTTTAGCGCTGCAGGCAGGCAAGGGGGGGGTTCCTCGGGGAAACCTCCACTTGGTCAAGGGAGAGGGACTCCTGGGGGTCACTCCTCCAGTGAAAGTCCGGTCCTTCAGGTCCTGGGGGCTGCGGGTGCAGGGTCTCTCCCAGGTGTCGGGACTTTAGGTTCAAAGAGTCGCGGTCAGGGGAAGCCTCGGGATTCCCTCTGCAGGCGGCGCTGTGGGGGCTCAGGGGGGACAGGTTTTTGTACTCACAGTCTTAGAGTAGTCCTGGGGTCCCTCCTGAGGTGTTGGATCGCCACCAGCCGAGTCGGGGTCGCCGGGTGCAGTGTTGCAAGTCTCACGCTTCTTGCGGGGAGCTTGCAGGGTTCTTTAAAGCTGCTGGAAACAAAGTTGCAGCTTTTCTTGGAGCAGGTCCGCTGTCCTCGGGAGTTTCTTGTCTTTTCGAAGCAGGGGCAGTCCTCAGAGGATGTCGAGGTCGCTGGTCCCTTTGGAAGGCGTCGCTGGAGCAGGATCTTTGGAAGGCAGGAGACAGGCCGGTGAGTTTCTGGAGCCAAGGCAGTTGTCGTCTTCTGGTCTTCCTCTGCAGGGGTTTTCAGCTAGGCAGTCCTTCTTCTTGTAGTTGCAGGAATCTAATTTTCTAGGGTTCAGGGTAGCCCTTAAATACTAAATTTAAGGGCGTGTTTAGGTCTGGGGGGTTAGTAGCCAATGGCTACTAGCCCTGAGGGTGGGTACACCCTCTTTGTGCCTCCTCCCAAGGGGAGGGGGTCACAATCCTAACCCTATTGGGGGAATCCTCCATCTGCAAGATGGAGGATTTCTAAAAGTCAGAGTCACCTCAGCTCAGGACACCTTAGGGGCTGTCCTGACTGGCCAGTGACTCCTCCTTGTTTTTCTCATTATTTTCTCCGGCCTTGCCGCCAAAAGTGGGGCCTGGCCGGAGGGGGCGGGCAACTCCACTAGCTGGAGTGTCCTGCTGGGTTGGCACAAAGGAGGTGAGCCTTTGAGGCTCACCGCCAGGTGTGACAATTCCTGCCTGGGAGAGGTGTTAGCATCTCCACCCAGTGCAGGCTTTGTTATTGGCCTCAGAGTGACAAAGGCACTCTCCCCATGGGGCCAGCAACATGTCTCGGTTTGTGGCAGGCTGCTAAAACTAGTCAGCCTACACAGATAGTCGGTTAAGTTTCAGGGGGCACCTCTAAGGTGCCCTCTGTGGTGTATTTTACAATAAAATGTACACTGGCATCAGTGTGCATTTATTGTGCTGAGAAGTTTGATACCAAACTTCCCAGTTTTCAGTGTAGCCATTATGGTGCTGTGGAGTTCGTGTTTGACAAACTCCCAGACCATATACTCTTATGGCTACCCTGCACTTACAATGTCTAAGGTTTTGTTTAGACACTGTAGGGGTACCATGCTCATGCACTGGTACCCTCACCTATGGTATAGTGCACCCTGCCTTAGGGCTGTAAGGCCTGCTAGAGGGGTGTCTTACCTATACTGCATAGGCAGTGAGAGGCTGGCATGGCACCCTGAGGGGAGTGCCATGTCGACTTACTCATTTTGTTCTCACTAGCACCCACAGGCTTGTAAGCAGTGTGTCTGTGCTGAGTGAGGGGTCTCTAGGGTGGCATAAGACATGCTGCAGCCCTTAGAGACCTTCCTTGGCATCAGGGCCCTTGGTACTAGAAGTACCAGTTACAAGGGACTTATCTGAATGCCAGGGTGTGCCAATTGTGGATACAATGGTACATTTTAGGTGAAGGAACACTGGTGCTGGGGCCTGGTTAGCAGGGTCCCAGCACTCTTCTCAGTCAAGTCAGCATCAGTATCAGGCAAAAAGTGGGGGGTAACTGCAACAGGGAGCCATTTCTTTACAGTCGCCTTTCTTTGAAAACCCTTCTTGACAGTAAACAACCTCACGCCCACACCCTCCTCCGAGGAACACCCTGTACTGCTGTCCTGCAAAGAGGGTTTTCAGCATCTAACACCTTGCAGGGGGTTTGTCTGGCAACAGATCTACTGTTTCTTCTTTATCCAGATGTGGCCCAACTGTCCGTCTAAGACACAACAAGAGTTATCATTAAAAGTAGGAGGGATGGCACCATCATTCAGGCCAGCTACAAGCAAGATCTAGAGTACTGGGCAGGAAAGTTACCCCTCCTTTTATCTAATGCAATCCACACGGGTTCTATACCTGACTCATGGCGAGGTGCTGTGATCACCCCAAATCACAGAGGTAGAGAAAAAACCTTGCCAGAAAATGTTAGACTTCTCACATTCTTGGACAATGAAGCAAAATACTTTGCATCTCTCTTCCTTGACGATCTGCCCACCTGGGCAAACACAAATTGAATAATCTCCATAACACAATCTGGTTTCAGGAAAGCCTCTGGCATAATTACCAACATCTTGGCCTTGTCTTACAACCTGGACCAACTGGGAAACTAGAACCACCAGGCCTACTTTAGCGTTGTAAGCAACAAGTCAGCATTTGACTGCATAAATCGAGCAAAGCGCTGGAGGACGCTTAGGGCTTGGAACATTCATGCACAACTCCTCAGAGCCATGGAGTCCCTTCATTCACAAACCTGGGTGCAGATCAAAATTGGAGAGGACAATCTCCTGTCCAGAAAAATCTACACCAGCCCTTGATGAAACAAACAGCCACACTCCATGTCTTGGTAAATTATCACTGATCCAACTACTATACGCAGATGACGTGGTCCTGTGCAGCTTAACCAAAGTGGGTCTCGAGAGATTGATTAACACTTTTCACCTGCACATTACACAAAATGACCTGATTATCATTCAGAATAAAACCAAGGTGATGCTGGTTAGCAGGGCACCAAAGAAAATGGTACTTTGTATCTTGGAGCCCACGGCCTGGAAATAGCAAAAGAATGCAAGTACCTGGGGGTGTTGCTAGATGATAAGTGTCTGACCAAGGAACAGATGTGAGCCATACAACTAAGAGGAACACCTTAATTGCTGCCTTCAGTATCTTGCACAAGAAATTGAAAGGTCCAACACTTGACCATCTTTTAAATGTCATGGCAGCAACACTCTTGCCAACTTTAACCTATGGCAGTGAGGCCTTGTTTGGTTGTGACATTTATCATTATGCACTAAATCTACCCCCAAGCTCTTCCCCAAGCCAAATCCAGCTAGAACATGGTCTAACGAGGCAATCTATAGGGTGACGGGGGATACTGTCAACTGCTGCTTTAAACTAGAAAATGCAGAGCCAAACTCACTAAATTCTATCCTGTGGTCAGTAATTCACAAATAGAGCGGCAGCAAGTAAGGTAACAGCCTCAAAGAATACCTGGACTGATGCCTAGCCAATTTGCATCTTGGGATATTCTGGGCCTTACAGTTTTCCTATAGTGCCTTCAACTCGTCAACGGCCAAAATCTCACTACTAGAAGATAAAGCAGAGCTCACAAAAAAAGTCATGCTTGGACAGTCATAAATGGCTCCTTGAAACTAAAATAAGTGCTGAACCTATCACACATACCTGCTCCACTTGTAGCACAAATTGTTGCCTGGGCTGCCCTCCAACTCTTGCCCTAAAATGGCAGAGGAGATGAAGCGTCTCCTTCATCCTCTTAAAAGACAAAGGATTCCACTCATGTAGGCAGGCTGTCATCTACTGTCTAGAGTTCGATGGCCCTATCCTGAACTGCTGTTTTTTAAAAACTATTTTTAATAATGTACACAAGTACAATTTCATATGAAAGAACAATCTGGGGTCATAAACTGTAATGTCATTTGCTGGTTATTCTCTGTCATATCATATGAATCTCCAGTTATATCGACAGGATAATCATTTGTGTTATACCACATAGTAATATCAAGTCCACACATAAAACCAACTTGTGACACACCTACTTTGTCCTTCTAATATTAGTGTACTCATTCTGGGACGTCTGATCTCTAGGATCAATGTATAGACGGTGCAGTAGGCTCCATCCAGTTCGACTCATGGGTTGAAGAATGTATGTTCTGGCAATGAAGTGGAGTGTATGAGATGAAAAGTGAGAAAGAGTGAGCTACAATGGAAAAGGGGAGAGAGGAGGTTTAGAGCGGGTCTCATTCATCCTCCTGCGAGTTATTAGGTGTTTCTCGGTGAGGGTATAAGTCGTTGAGCAATGTTTCCTAGGCTGTCGCTATGGGATACTTCCATAATCCCCTTATATCTTCCGCCTCTGCCGGACCTCATTTAAGTGATGCTGCCCACCATTGCGCTCTGCTGGGTAATGTTGGTGATTTACAGTGCATTGTGACGGGCCTCCAGGCTAGAAGCAGTGCCAGATATGTGAACCTATTACTGGCTTTAGCAGCTACTGGTCTATGAAAGAGGCCCAACACTGCCCCGTTCATCGTGTGCAAGGCTGTGCTATCCGATACTTGTTCTATTTCAGCTATTATGTGGGTCCAGTACTCCTCCACAACCAGGCAGATCCAGAATATGTACCTGATACCCTCTTCTGATTGTTGACATCTTGGGCATTCGGACAGGGAGCCAAACATTCGGGAGAGAGAGGCAGGCGTTCAATGTTCAAAATATTATGTTGGATATACTGGAACTTTGGGTTCTGAGACTCTCGTCAAGGGTACTCAGTGATCCTTACCCAATCCTTCATATCAATCTCCCTTCCCATTTCATCCTACCATTCCCTATGAGTCGTAAAAAGCAGATCCTGACCAGCCTGTGTGAATGCCTGGCGAACCATGTAATCAATTTACGCCCTTCTCTAATGGTGTATAATAAATGGATTATTGGGTGGGAGCCTGGTTCTGTGCCTATGATGGCCCTGAGGTGCACCATCTCCACCAAAAGAGATGAGCATGCTCTAGGAAGTGCCCTAAGGGCAGATGAAATGTTTCTCGAAGCTGCTCGTAAGTCAGCAGTGAACTTTCCCAGAATAGCATTCCTAATGTGTCCACTCCCGCCTCCGTCCATTCATGCATTCCTGCCTCTCCCAACATATTACTGAAACTAGAAATCGACTTCAGCGGAATAGCCGGTGAATGCCTAGATATCTGAATGTACGAGGTTCCCATCTTAACCGGCGACCCTCTATAATGAAGTCTTGTGGAGGACAATGTTGATGTAACGTGAACAAACAGGATTTAGCCCAATGTACCTGCAGCCCTAATGACTCATAGAAATCTTGCAGGATCATCCGTATAAGCTCAAAGCCTACTCTGGTATCACAAACGTAAATCAAACGTCATCAGCATACAGCAAGATGACATGCTTCTCCCTTTGTATCGGAATGCCCCATCCATCCTCTAGCTGGCACAGCTCATGTGGCAGTGGCTCCATGACAAGAGTGAATAGAAGTGGAGAGAGCAGACACCCTTGACTGGTTCCACTTTTGATCTGAAACAGTTGAGAGACACGTCTGGCAAACTTGACCCTCACTAGAGGGTTCACATTAAGTAGACGGATCAATGCTTGGAGCTTCCGCTCAAGCCCAGTTCATTACCCTGTACAGATGGCGAATATTTAGTGTTGTGGACCTCCTGGGTATGGACCCAATTTTGTCTGGGTGCACCAGCCTTCTCATGTGTCCATACAAGCAGCCCACTAGGACCTTGCTTAGGACCTTGTAATCTGACCCCAACATGGACAGTGGGCGATATGAGGACAGTTCATCTGTGTAGGAGGCTGGACTGGCTTGCAGTGAGTACCAAGGGGTACTTGCACCTTGCACCAGGCCCAGTTATCCCTCATTAGTGTATAGGGTGTCTAGCAGCATAGGCTGATAGATAATGGTAGCTTAGCAGAGCAGCTTAGGCTGAACTAGGAGACGAGTGAAGCTCCTACAGTACCACTAGTGTCACTTGCACAATATCATAAGAAAACACAATACACAGATATACTAAAAATAAAGGTACTTTATTTTTATGACAATATGCCAAAGTATCTCAGAGTGTACCCTCAGTGAGAGGATAGGAAATATACACAAGATATATGTACACAATACCAAAAATATGCAGTATAGTCTTAGAAAACAGTGTAAACAATGTATAGTTACAATAGGATGCAATGGGGACACATAGGGATAGGGGCAACACAAACCATATACTCCAAAAGTGGAATGCGAACCACGAATGGACCCCAAACCTATGTGACCTTGTAGAGGGTCGCTGGGACTATTAGAAAATAGTGAGGGTTAGAAAAATAGCCCACCCCAAGACCCTGAAAAGTGAGTGCAAAGTGCACTGAAGTTCCCCAAAGGACAAAGAAGTCGTGATAGGGGAATACTGCAGGAAAGACACAAACCAGCAATGCAACAACGATGGGTTTCCAGTTGAGGGTACCTGTGGAACAAGGAGACCAAGTCCAAAAGTCACAAGCAAGTCGGAGATGGGCAGATGCCCAGGAAATGCCAGCTGTGGGTGAAAAGAAGCTTCCACTGGACAGAAGAAGCTTAGGTTTCTGCAGGAACGACAAGGGCTAAAGACTTCCCCTTTGAAGGACGGATCCCTCACGCCGTGGAGAGTTGTGCACAAGTGTTTCCCCACCGAAAGACCGCCAACAAGCCTTGCTAGCTGCAAATCGTGCAGTTAGTGTTTTTGGACGCTGCTGTGGCCCAGGAGGGACCAGGATGTCGCAAATTGCGCCAGGAGACAGAGGGGACATCGAGCAAGACAAGGAGCCCTCTCAGCAGCAGGTAGCACCCAGAGAAGTGCCTGAAACAGGCACTATGAGGATGCATGAAACGGTGCTCACCCGAAGTTGCACATTGGAGTACCACGTCGCCGGAGACCAACTTAGAAAGTCTTGCAATGCAGATTAGAGTGCCGTGGACCCAGGCTTGGCTGTACACAAAGGATTTCCGCCGGAAGTGCACAGAGGCTGGAGTAGCTACAAAAGTCGCGATTCCCAGCAATGCAGTCTGACGTGGGGAGGCAAGGACTTACCTCCACCAAACTTCGACTGAAGAGTCACTGGACTGTGGGGGTCACTTGGACACAGTTGCTGGATTCGAGGGACCTCGCTCGTCGTGCTGAGAGGAGACCCAAGGGACCGGTGATGCAGTTCTTTGGTGCCTGCGGTAGCAGGGGGAAGATTCCGTCGACCCACAGGAGATTTCTTCGGAGCTTCTAGTGCAGAGAGGAGGCAGACTACCCCCACAGCATGCACCACCAGGAAAACAGTCGAGAAGGTGGCAGGATCAGCGTTACAGAGTTGCAGTAGTCGTCTTTGCTACTATGTTGCAGTTTTGCAGGCTTCCAGCGCGGTCAGCAGTCGATTCCTTGGCAGAAGGTGAAGAGAGAGGTGCAGAGGAACTCGGATGAGCTCTTGCATTCGTTATCTAAAGTTTCCACCGAGACAGAGACCCTAAATAGCCAGAAAAGAGGGTTTGGCTACCTTGGAGAGAGGATAGGCTAGCAACACCTGAAGGAGCCTATCAGAAGGAGTCTCTGACGTCACCTGGTGGCACTGGCCACTCAAAGCAGTCCAGTGTGCCAGCAACACCTCTGTTTCCAAGATGGCAGAGGTCTGGAGCACACTGGAGGAGCTCTGGACACCTCCCAGGTGAGGTGCAGGTCAGGGGAGTGGTCACTCCCCTTTCCTTTGTCCAGTTTCGCGCCAGAGCAGGGCTAAGGGGTCCCTGAACCGGTGTAGACTGGCTTATGCAGAAATGGGCACCAAATGTGCCCATGAAAGCATTTCCAGAGGCTGGGGGAGGCTACTCCTCCACTGCCTTCACACCATTTTCCAAAGGGAGAGGGTGTAACACCCTCTCTCAGAGGAAGTCCTTTGTTCTGCCATCCTGGGACAAGCCTGGCTGGACCCCAGGAGGGCAGAAACCTGTCTGAGGGGTTGGCAGCAGCTGCAGTGAAACCCCAGGAAAGGCAGTTTGGCAGTACCAGGGTCTGTGCTACAGACCACTGGGATCATGGGATTGTGCCAATTATGCCAGGATGGCATAGAGGGGGCAATTCCATGATCATAGACATGTTACATGGCCATATGCGGAGTTACCATTGTGAAGCTACATATAGGTAGTGACCTATATGTAGTGCACGCGTGTAATGGTGTCCCCGCACTCACAAAGTCCGGGGAATTGGCCCTGAACAATGTGGGGACACCTTGGCTAGTGCCAGGGTGCCCTCACACTAAGTAACTTTGCACCTAACCTTTACCAGGTAAAGGTTAGACATATAGGTGACTTATATGTTACTTAAGTGCAGTGTAAAATTGCTGTGAAATAACGTGGACGTTATTTCACTCAGGCTGCAGTGGCAGGCCTGTGTAAGAATTGTCAGAGCTCCCTATGGGTGGCAAAAGAAATGCTGCAGCCCATAGGGATCTCCTGGAACCCCAATACCCTGGGTACCTCAGTACCATATACTAGGGAATTATAAGGGTGTTCCAGTAAGCCAATGTAAATTGGTAAAATTGTTCACTAGCCTGTTAGTGACAATTTGAAAGAAATGAGAGAGCATAACCACTGAGGTTCTGATTAGCAGAGCCTCAGTGAGACAGTTAGTCACTACACAGGTAACACATTCAGGCACACTTACGAGCACTGGGGCCCTGGTTGACAGGGTCCCAGTGACACATACAACTAAAACAACATATATACAGTGAAAAATTGGGGTAACATGCCAGGCAAGATGGTACTTTCCTACACAACCCCCCCCCCCCAAACGAAGGACAATAAGACTAGCCATGCCCTGATGAGTCTTCATTGTCTAAGTGGAAATATCTGGAGAGTCCATCTGCATTGGAGTGGCTACTCCCAGGTCTATGTTCCACTGTATAGTCCATCCCCTGTAGGGATATGGACCACCTCAATAATTTAGGATTTTCACCTTTCATTTGTTTTAGCCAAAGTAGAGGTTTGTGGTCTGTCTGAACAATGAAGTGAATGCCAAACAGGTATGGCCTCAACTTCTTCAGTGCCCAGACCACAGCAAAGGCCTCCCTCTCAATGGCAGACCAACGCTTTTCTCTAGGGGTCAACCTCCTACTAATAAAGGCAACAGGTTGATCCTGGCCCTCAGAATTAAGTTGTGATAGGACTGCCCCTACTCCTAATTCAGATGCATCAGTTTGGACATAGAATTGTTTAGAGTAACAAGGGCTTTTCAGGACAGGTGCAGAGCACATGGCCTGCTTCAGCTCCTCAAAAGCTTTCTGACAGTTTGCTGTCCATAATACCTTTTTAGGCATTTTCTTGGATGTGAGGTCATTAAGAGGGGCTGCAAAGGAGCCATAGTTCTTAATGAACCTCCTGTAATACCCAGTGAGGCCTAGGAAGGCTCTCACCTGAGTGTGAGTGGTAGGGGGAACCCAATCAATAATTGTTTGGATTTTCCCCTGTAGTGGTGCAATCTGTTCCCCACCAACAAGGTGTCCCAGATAAACCACCTTACCCTGCCCTATCTGGCACTTTGAAGCCTTGATAGTGAGGCCTGCCTTTTGCAGGGCCTTTAAAACTTTCCATAGGTGGACCAGGTGATCATCTCAGCTGGAGCTAAAGACAGCTATATCGTCCAAATATGCTGCACTGAAAGCTTCCAGCCCTTGCAGGACTGTGTTCACCAACCTCTGAAAAGTGGCAGGTGCATTTTTCAATCCAAAAGGCATTACAGTGAACTGGTAATGTCCTCCAATGGTTGAAAATGCAGTTTTAGGTTTAGCATCTTCTGATAATTTGATCTGCCAATACCCTGCAGTCAAATCAAAAGTGCTTAGATACTTGGCAGATGCCAGTGTAACTATGAGTTCATCTGCCCTGGGTATAGGGTGAGCATCAGTTTTGGTTACCTGGTTGAGACCTCTGTAGTCTACACAAAACGCATTTCCTTCTTTCCATCTTTGGAATAGTGTTTTGGTACAAGTACCACAGGAGAAGCCCATGGACTTTCAGAGTGCTCAACCACTCCTAGTTCTAACATTTTCTGCACCTCTTGCTTTATGCAGATCCTGACATGGTCAGGCTGCCTATAGATCTTACTTTTGACAGGCAAGCTGTCTCCAGTATCTATAGTGTGCTCACACCAAGAAGTGGTACCTGGCACAGTAGAGAAGAGTTCAGAAAACTGACCCAGGAGATTTATGCAATGGTCTTTCTGCTCAGCAGTAAGACAATCAGACAAAACTACACCTTCCACTAGAGCATCTTGTTCTGTGGAAGAGAAGAGATCAGGTAGAGGATCAATGTCTTCTTCCTGTCCCTCATCAGTTGCCATGAGCAGGGTGAGATCAGCCCTGTCATAGTAGGGTTTCAGGCGATTGACATGGAGCACCCTAAGGGGACTCCTGGCAGTGCCTAAGTCAACTAAATAGGTGACTTCACCCTTTTTCTCAACAATTGTGTGGGGTCCACTTCATTTATCTTGGAGTGCTCTTGGGGCCACAGGCTCCAAGACCCACACTTTCTGCCCTGGTTTGTACTGAACCAAAACAGCCTTCTGGTCATGCCATTGCTTTTGGAGCTCTTGGCTGGCATGAAGGTTTTTACTGGCCTTTTTCATATACTCAGCCATCCTTGATCTGAGGCCAAGTACATAATCCACAATATCTTGTTTAGGAGCTTTTAATGGTTGTTCCCAACCCTCCTTGACAAGTGTTAGTGGACCCCTAACAGGGTGACCAAAGAGGAGTTCAAAGGGGCTGAAGCCCACTCCTTTCTGGGGTACCTCCCTGTAGGCAAAAAGGAGGCATGGTAACAGGATATCCCATCTCCTGCGGAGTTTTTCAGGGAGACCCATAATCATGCCTTTGAGAGTTTTGTTAAATCTCTCCACCAGTCCATTTGTTTGTGGATGATAGGGTGTAGTGAACTTGTAAGTCACACCACACTCCTTCCACATGGCCTTTAAGTAAGCAGACATGAAATTGCTTCCCCTGTCTGATACTACTTCCTTTGGGAAGCCCACCCTGGAAAATATTCCCAGGAGGGCCTTTGCCACTGCAGGTGCTGTAGTGGTCCTTAAAGGAGATGCTTCAGGGTATCTTGTGGCATGGTCCACTACCACCAAGATAAACCTATTGCCTGAAGCAGTAGGAGGGTCAAGGGGGCCAACTATGTCAACCCCTACCCTTTCAAAGGGAACCCCAACCACAGGCAGTGGAATAAGGGGTGCCTTTGGAGTGCCACCTGTGTTGCCACTGGCTTGGCAGGTTTCACAGGACTTACAAAAATCTTTTGTGTCCTCAGACATTCTAGGCCAATGAAACAGGGGAACAAGCCTGTCCCAAGTTTTCATTTGTCCCAGATGTCCAGCTAGGGGAATGTCGTGGGCTAGAGTTAGGAGGAACTTTCTGTACTCCTGAGGAATCACTAACCTCCTGGCAGTTCCAGGTTTAGGATCCCTTGCTTCAGTGTACAAGAGGTTGTCCTCCCAGTAAACTCTGTGAGAGTCACTGACATCCCCATTAGCCTGTTTGACAGCTTGCTGTCTTAGACTCTCTAGTGTGGGACAGGTTTGCTGTGCCACACTCAGCTCCTCCCTGGCAGGCCCCCCTTCACCCAAAAGCTCAGCAGTGTCTGCTTCCAGCTCATCTGGTGTAGGTTCTGCACAGGGTGGAAATTCTTCTTCCTCAGAAGTAGAATCCACTGTAGAGGGAGGGATAGTAGGAAGTGGTTTGCTTCTACTAGCCCTAGCTTTAGGGAGCACTTGGTCCATTGTTCCAGGATCCAAGTTTCCCTGTCCTTTTTGCTTTTTGGCCTGAGCCCTGGTTAAAGCAAAAATATGCCCTGGGATGCCCAGCATTGCTGCATGGGCCTCCAACTCCAAATCTGACCAAGCTGATGTCTCCAAATCATTCCCTAGTAGACAGTCTACAGGTAAATCTGTGGCTACCACAACTTTCTTTGGACCAGTAACCCCCCCCCCAGTTGAGATTTATAACAGCCATGGGGTGGCTAAGTGTGTTGTTGTGAGCATCGGTTACTTGGTACTGGTGACCAAGTAGGTGTTGCTCACGGTGGACCAGTTTCACTATGACCATAGTCTCACTGGCACCAGTGTCCCTGTAGGCCTGAACCTCAACACCATTTATTAGGGGTAGCTGCTTGTACTTATCCATATTAAGGGGACAAGCAACTAAGGTGGCTAAATCAATAGCCCCCTCAGAGACTAACACAGCCTCTGTGGTCTCCCTAACAAGACCAACCCCAACTAAGTTACCAAAAGTGAGCCCAGCTACTCCCTTGGATTGGCTATTAGTAGGTTTGCTCCCACCACCACTGCTATTAGTAGGGACACTAGGTGTAGCTGTAGGGGTTGTAGTGATAGGAGGCTTGGTGCTTTTCTTTGGACAACTGGGATCTGTTGTCCAATGGCCTTTTATCTTACATAAATAGCACCATGGTTTCTTTTCTTTGTTTTGATTAGAAGAGGATTTGGGCCCACCACCCCCACCAGAGTGTTTTTGTGGGCCTGATGAAGACTCATTTTTATATTTGTCCCCACCCTTGTCAGAAGACTTACCATCCTTTTTCTTGCCATCTTTGTCACCCCCTGTATGAACTTTTCTGTTCACCCTTGTTCTGACCCATTTGTCTGCCTTCTTTCCCAATTCTTGGGGAGAGGTCAGATCAGAGTCCACCAAGTACTGGTGCAACAAATCAGACACACAATTATTAAGAATATGCTCTCTCAGGATCAAGTTATACAGGCTGTCGTAACTTTACTGCCATGTAACCACCCCTCCAAGGCCTTCACTGAATGGTCAATGAAATCAACCCAGTCTTGTGAAGACTCCTTTTTGGTCTCTCTAAACTTTATCCTGTATTGTTCAGTGGTTAAGCCATAACCATCCAGGAGTGCATTCTTAAGAACTTTGTAATCATTGGCTTCATTTTCTTTCACAGTAAGGAGCCTATCCCTACCTTTTCCACTAAATGATAGCCATAGGATAGCAGCCCACTGCCTTTGAGGGACATCCTGTACAGCACAGGCCCTCTCAAGTGCAGAAAACCACTTGTTAATGTCATCCCCCTCCTTATAAGGGGGAACTATCTTGTGCAGATTCCTGGAATCATGCTCTTTTGCAGGATGACTATGGGGAATACTGCTGCTGCCACCATGGGTTTCTAAACCCATCTTCTGTCTTTCTTTCTCTAGTTCTAAGGACTGTCTATCCAAATCCAGCTGTTGCTTCTTAAGCTTCAGTCTGGTTTGTTCCACCCTCAACTTATTGAGTTCCCTTTCTAACATTCTGTCATCAGGGTTGGTGGGAGGGACATTCCTAGACACAGAAGTATGATGAGAATGAACAGAAGGAGACCTGTCCCTTACAGAAGGCACCCTAACAGCTTGGCTAACAGTGTAATGTGAGAGCACACCATCTGTATGGTGTGATTCAACCTCTGTACCAACTATGCTAGACTGTCTAGTAATGGGCAGGCTAGGAAGTTTCTTTCCTGAATCTTTTCCTGGGGGAGTCCCTGGATCAGATTGGGAACCATTAGCTACTTTTTCAACAGATGGGGCACTTTTAGCCTTATCTTGTTCTCTAAGCATGTTAAGTAACAATTCCAAGGAAGGATTCTTCCCTACACTCAAACCTCTCTCTATGCAGAGACTCCTTGCTCCTTTCCAGCTAAGATGATCATATGCAAGTTTAGACAGATCAACATTTTGGCCTGTGCCAGACATTTTTAGAGAGAGTTAAAGTGATAGAAAACGAGAAAAAAGTTTGTCAGAGCTTTTAGAAAGAGAGAGAAAAAAACTTTTAAAACTTTTTAGAACTTTTTAGCAAGTTTAGAAGTACTTTTCAGCACTTTAGAAAAGAGTGAAAAGAGGAAATGCAAAACTTTTTAGTTATGTGTACACACACTGAACTTGTTTTGTATATTTTTCTCTTATGAAAAGTACAATGACAAGAGTGGTAAGTAGTCTCAAAGCACTTATCCCACCGCTGCACAACCAATGTAGGAGGCTGGACTGGCTTGTAGTGAGTACCAAGGGGTACTTGCACCAGGCCCAGTTATCCCTTATTAGTGTATAGGGTGTCTAGCAGCATACGCTGATAGATAATGGTAGCTTAGCAGAGCAGCTTAGGCTGAACTAGGAGACGAGTGAAGCTCCTACAGTACCACTAGTGTCACTTGCACAATATCATAAGAAAACACAATACACAGATATACTAAAAATAAAGGTACTTTATTTTTATGACAATATGCCAAAGTATCTCAGAGTGTACCCTTAGTGAGAGGATAGGAAATATACACAAGATATATGTACACAATACCAAAAATATGCAGTATAGTCTTATAAAACAGTGCAAACAATGTATAGTTACAATAGGATGCAATGGGGAAACATAGGGATAGGGGCAACACAAACCATATACTCCAAAAGTGGAATGCGAACCACGAATGGACCCCAAACCTATGTGACCTTGTAGAGGGTCACTGGGACTATTAGAAAATAGTGAGGGTTAGAAAAATAGCCCACCCCAAGACCCTGAAAAGTGAGTGCAAAGTGCACTGAAGTTCCCCAAAGGACAAAGAAGTCGTGATAGGGGAATACTGCAGGAAAGACACAAACCAGCAATGCAACAACGATGGGTTTCCAGTCGAGGGTACCTGTGGAACAAGGGGACCAAGTCCAAAAGTCACAAGCAAGTCGGAGATGGGCAGATGCCCAGGAAATGCCAGCTGTGGGTGCAAAGAAGCTTCTACTGCACAGAAGAAGCTTAGGTTTCTGCAGGAACGACAAGGGGTAGAGACTTCCCCTTTGGAGGACGGATCCCTCACGCCGTGGAGAGTTGTGCAGAAGTGTTTTCCCGCTGAAAGACTGCCAACAAGCCCTGCTAGCTGCAAATCGTGTGGTTAGTGTTTTTGGACGCTGCTGTGGCCAAGAGGGACCAGGATGTCGCAAATTGCGCCAGGAAACAGAGGGGATGTCGTGCAAGACAAGGAGCCCTCTCAGCAGCAGGTAGCACCCGGAGAAGTGCCAGAAACAGGCACTACAAGGATGCGTGAAACAGTGCTCACCCGAAGTTGCACAAAGGAGTCCCACGTCGCCGGAGACCAACTTAGAAAGTCGTGCAATGCAGGTTAGAGTGCCGTGGACCCAGGCTTGGCTGTGCACAAAGGATTTCTGCCGGAAGTGCTCAGAGGCCGGAGTAGCTGCAAAACACGCGGTTCCCAGCAATGCAGTCTGGCGTGGGGAGGCAAGGACTTACCTCCACCAAACTTGGACTGAAGAGTCACTGGACTGTGGGGGTCACTTGGACACAGTTGCTGGATTCGAGGGACCTCGCTCGTCGTGCTGAGAGGAGACCCAAGGGACCGGTGATGCAGTTCTTTGGTGCCTGCGGTAGCAGGGGGAAGATTCCGTCGACCCACTGGAGATTTCTTCGGAGCTTCTAGTGCAGAGAGGAAGCAGACTACCCCCACAGCATGCACCACCAGGAAAACAGTCGAGAAGGCGGCAGGATCAGCGTTACAGAGTTGCAGTAGTCGTCTTTGCTACTATGTTGCAGTTTTGCAGGCTTCCAGCGCGGTCAGCAGTCGATTCCTTGGCAGAAGGTGAAGAGAGAGGTGCAGAGGAACTCGGATGAGCTCTTGCATTCGTTATCTAAAGTTTCCCCAGAGACAGAGACCCTAAATAGCCAGAAAAGGGGGTTTGGCTACCTAGGAGAGATGATAGGCTAGCAACACCTGAAGGAGCCTATCAGAAGGAGTCTCTGACATCACCTGGTGGCACTGGCCACTCAGAGCAGTCCAGTGTGCCAGCAGCACCTCTGTTTCCAAGATGGCAGAGGTCTGGAGCACACTGGAGGAGCTCTGGACACTTCCCAGGGGAGGTGCAGGTCAGGGGAGTGGTCACTCCCCTTTCCTTTGTCCAGTTTCGCGCCAGAGCAGGGCTAAGGGGTCCCTGAACCGGTGTAGACTGGCTTATGCAGAAATGGGCACCAAATGTGCCCATGAAAGCATTTCCAGAGGCTGGGGGAGGCTACTCCTCCCCTGCCTTCACACCATTTTCCAAAGAGAGAGGGTGTAACACCCTCTCTCAGAGGAAGTCCTTTGTTTTGCCATCCTGGGACAAGCCTGGCTTGACCCCAGGAGGGCAGAAACCTGTCTGAGGGGTTGGCAGCAGCAGCAGCTGCAGTGAAACCCCAGGAAAGGCAGTTTGGCAGTACCAGGGTCTGTGCTACACACCACTGGGATCATGGGATTGTGCCAATTATGCCAGGATGGCATAGAGGGGGCAATTCCATGATCATTGACATGTTACATGGCCATATTCGGAGTTACCATTGTGAAGCTACATATAGGGAGTGACATATATATGTAGTGCACGCGTGTAATGGTGTCCCCGCACTCACAAAGTCCGGGGAATTGGCCCTGAACAATGTGGGGGCACCTTGGCTAGTGCCAGGGTGCCCCTCACACTAGGTAACTTTGCACCTAACCTTTACCAGGTAAAGGTTAGACATATAGGTGACTTATAAGTTACTTAAGTGCAGTGTAAAATGGCTGTGAAATAACGTGGACGTTATTTCACTCAGGCTGCAGTGGCAGGCCTGTGTAAGAATTGTCAGAGCTCCCTATGGGTGGCAAAAGAAATGCTGCAGCCCATAGGGATCTCCTGGAACCCCAATACCCTGGGTACCTCAGTACCATATACTAGGGAATTATAAGGGTGTTCCAGTAAGCCAATGTAAATTGATAAAATTGGTCACTAGCCTGTTAGTGACAATTTGAAAGAAATGAGAGAGCATAACCACAGAGGTTCTGATTAGCAGAGCCTCAGTGAGACAGTTAGTCACTACACAGGTAACACATTCAGGCACACGTATGAGCACTGGGGCCCTGGATGACAGGGTCCCAGTGACACATACAACTAAAACAACATATATACAGTGAAAAATGGGGGTAACATGCCAGGCAAGATGGTATTTTCCTACAATCTGGATCCTTACGCAGCTTTGGGAGAGAGACCAAGAGGGACTCCCACATGCTCTGTGGTACGGCTGCCTTCTTCCATCGCTGATTGGCATATTTTGAGCAGCATGGGGCAAGGTAATGCTTGTATGTCTTATAGAATTTGATAGGAATCCTGGCATTTTGTGAGTGGCTGCTCCGCTGATTGCTCCCTTGACATCTTCGAAAGTGAGTGGGTATTAAGGTCTTCTTTCTCTTCAGGTGAGTGTCACCCCAGCTAAGATCTCTTTTATGTTTTTGTGTCGGGGCAAGTGTAAGGGATTGTACATTGTGCGATAGTGCTATGTAAATGCATCATGTATCTGGGTTTTCTCTAAGGCGAATTCTGTCGGCGATATACGAATCTTCATAATGAGGGTGGGGAGGTCTGTGGTATATATTAGCCACACCAACAGATGTCTGGCCTTATCGCCCTCAGCTCGCATCTTGACCTGATACGACCTAAAGTCAACGCACCACAGCTGCTCCACTAGGTGTGCGTGCATAGCCAATGCCTTATTCAGATATGCTTGTTTGGTATGATTGTCCCTAGTGGTGGTCTCCAGAGGCTTCCGAGAGGGCTCTACTTCCATCAGGTCCTTGCGTATGGTCTCCCTAGCTCCCACTACTGCACGGATGAAGTTACCCCTTAACACTACCTTAGTTGCTTCCCAGTCTATGAACTTGGAGGGAGATGTGTCTCAATCCTCAGCAAAGTAGTGCGTCAGTGTTTCATCGATCTCAGCATTTACTGCCTGATCCTCAAGTACAGCTGGCTGCAGTCACCAGGAGGGAACCGAAGGTATAGCAGCACCCCACTCTAGCTGCATCTGCAATGAATTGTGATCAGAAAATATCTTAACCAAGTACTTTGCCCCCTTCACCCGGAGTTGAGTCGTCGGGTCACACCGGATTCTGTCCAGCCCTACGTGTAAATCATGCTCTACTGAGTAGTACCACCAGTCTATCTCAGTTGGATATAAAGATCTCCAATTGTCTAACAAGGGCCAACATCGAAGCCACTGAGACAAAAACACTGTTGTCGCCTCAACTGCAGAGCTAATTAGTAGGTGTGTGTGATCGGTCAAGCCCTGGGTCAATTATGCAATTAAAGGCGCACCCTAGTATCCATGGTACTGTATATAAGCCCATTGCATTAATACAGTGGTTAGTCAAGATAAAAAGGAGGGTTGTGCCGCGTTAGGAGCATATATATGCTACCTAGTAACACTGCTTCCCCATTTAGAAGTCCCTTCACCTGCACATATCTACTGTCAGGATCAGCGTCTATCCTCAATGTTTGGTAGGGAAATACAGGGCAGATCCACACCATGACCCCTCATGCAAAACCCGAGTGTGTGGTACAATAACAATGTCCTCTCCAACACCTCTGCAAGAGTTCCTCTTTCCCTTTCATCGCATGTGTTTCTTGTAAGAAAACAATTTTTACCCCCCTCCTCTGTAGAGCTGGACAGAATGTCTCTTTCTAATGGAGTCCATTGAATTTGTACTTAGCCATTTTGTATACATTTCAAAATAAGACCCCAGAGTTAGCTGGCCCTGCATTCATACGTTACCACCCCATCTCACAGTACCTGAGTCAGACCTGTAAGAAAAAGTAGTTAGTGCATCACATATTTGAAACAATTATACAAAAAGAACTCCCAACTCTCAACCCAGGGCAATCCCGGAACCTGTGGTTGCCCATACAATGAACATTATAACCCATTAATGGGCGCTCCCACGCTGGCCATCGCGGGCTCCAACTGCGTCTAGGAGTCAACTAAAAGGAAAGAACAAGGGGGGGGCAGTGTGAGGGGGGATGTCCAACATTGCCAGTGGTTCAGTATTCTACCCTCAGGTTAGCAATCAGAACTTGAATGTGCCATGCACCAGAGGACCCCGTTTCTGTTTAACAGCCGCCTCTCCCAGCTTCTCATAGGCCACCACCCCCAGGTGCGGACCCTAAAAATAGTGTCAACACTCCATAATTATAGAGACCCTCCATAGTATCATAGAAGCTCGTCTGTTATCTGAGGCGTGACATTAGACAATGAATTTGAGGTTATACTGTCTTCAGAATGCATGGAGGCAGAGTCGGTCGCAACTTTACCTGGAGAAGAGCCTGGCTCTGAACGCCTGTCTGCCCATATAATGATCACGTGGCCACTGCCTGTGCGCGTTCCGCTCTGGCCTGCGGGGGGTGACGTGACCCCTGTTGCCATCTGCCCACATTCTTTATGCCACGGTGTTGCCATTCCGGGGAGGGCGGCGACATGGCCTTGTATCAATGCTGCTCCATCCAGTCCCAGGCATCCATCAGTTCTTTGAAGAAGAAGGTCCTGTTGCCTGCCATCACCTTCAGCTCCACTGGGAACAGAAGGAAATAACGCAGGCCAGCCGGTTGCAACTTACTTTTGACGCCCAAAAAGGACCTGCGGCATTGTACCGAGAGAGTACAGTCTGGGAAAATGTGAATCCTGGCATCATTGTACTGAAGAGGGGATGTTGCCCATGCTGCCTGCAGGAGAGCCTCCCTAGCTCTGTAATTCAATATGCGAGCTACGACAAGTCTAGGAGGGGACCCCGGCGGAGGACGCTGTGTTGGCACTCTATAGGCTCACTCCACCAGAAAGGTCTCCGATGGCTGCTCAGATGTCACATGTTGCCTCAGCCAGTTCTTTAAAAAAATTGTGGGGTCTGTTCCCTCTCCTCTCTCCGGGAATCCCACAATTCAGATTTTATTCCAACAAATCGTCCCTTGGCATCCTCAGCTTTGGCTTCCAGTTGTCGAACCTTAGAGGCAAGTGAATGCACCTGCCCCTCCAGCTCCTGGACAGTTGGACAGACTTCTCCCACCTCATTCTCCACATGCTTGACCCTACCCATCAGCTTCTGCTGATCAGCTCTAAGCAGTCCCAGTTCAACCCAGAATCAACTTTACATGCTGTAGTAGACAGAAGGTATAGTCTGCCCTACAAAGGTTCTTTGCAGCATTGAATTTTGCTATCCGAGCCAATAACTATGTGGCATTTGCTACTAAGGTTCTTCTTAAGGACGTCCAATCACGATAGGATTGTTTACAAGACAGTGGAGATCGCACATTTATTCTGGCCTAAATGGAGCTTCTTGCTAAACTTTTATGTGATGTGTCGTTTGATGGTCACTGGGCAGCTTCCTCCTTTGTTGGTGCAGCAATAGCTGGTTGATGGCTATTGTTAATGAAATCGTGGAAGCTTGACCCCCTCAGAGCTCTGATCCACAAGTTGCAGTTTATGGGACCCAAATTGTTTGATGAACTGGACACGATGGGGCAGAAGCACCACAAGAAAAGAAGCGCAATAAGCTGTTCAAATTTTAATCTGGAAAGAAGCCTTTTCTTCCAAAACAACCACCTCTGAACTGGCAGGACAAGCATCCGTTTTGTGGTAAGGCCTGAGCTCTGGGGCTGTGTTCACCAATAAATCGTGACCACTCAATTCCCTTAATCAAGGTCAGTTACAAAAGTGACTATGCAGGCTTTGGGACATGACTCACTTTTTGTTCAGCAATGGAAAGAGTGCATTACAGTTTCATGGGTTCTGAACATTATAAAACATGGTCATAAACTGTCCTCCCAGTCACAGATTTATTCGTACTTCTTTTATCAAACGAAGAATTAAAAGCTCAGTCAATGTTTCTGGGGATTCAGACTCTACTACAGAAGGGAGCAGTAATTCCTGTACCAGGCGATCAGCGTGAAAAAGGATTTTATTCTAATATCTTTTTAGTGCCAAAAGGAGACAGCCCTCCTCAGCATTTTTTGGATTTAAAGGCATTGAACAAGTATGTCCTGGTGGAGAACTTTCACATGGTTTCACTGCAAACTATTATAACTCTGACATCAGAAGGCAATTTGTTTAAGTCCAGCTGGACCTTCAGGGTGCACTTTTTCATGTTTAAACAGACAGATTTTCTTGAGGTTTTCCGTGGGAGCTCAACATCTTCAGTTCCAAGCGCTTCCATTTGGATTGGCAACTTCTCACAGGATTTTTACAAAAGTAATTGCACCACTTGTTTATTTTTAATTGCATGCAGTGCCGGTTTTTCCATACCTTGATGAAGGGGAGTTGTTTGCCTCTTCTCTTTCTAAGATGCAACAGAATGTTGACAAGGTGATGGAAGTTTTGCAAAACCTGAGACTTTCAAAAGTCGTACTTTCAGCCACTGCGAGTCAAGTCTTTTAAAGGTTTCCTGTTAGATACACAAGTGGGTCCAGTCCTTCTGCCTCAATCCAGGATTCTAACACTTCAGAACTGTCTCTCTTTTCTCTTGTGTCAGCAGTCAGGTCTGACCTGGGAGTGATTGAAAGACTAGGGATTGAAGGCAGCATCGACCACAGTGGTCCCATGGGTGTGTTTCCACCTCAAACCACATTAGTGAACCATTTGCTCACACATTGGTCCCCATATTCACAGAACCTTGCTTATCACGTCCTGGTCACCTCGGTCATTCAACAATACCTGCAGTGATGGTTGATAGAGACCAGCTCATTGAAATGGGCTCCCCTATGCCTTCCTCCCCAAAGACAACTGACCATAGAGGGTGGGGCATTTGGGGGTGGGGAGTTACGCTGGAAGGTCTAGAGCTGGAGGGTCAGTGGTCACAAAAGGAGCGGTTACACTCCTTGAGTTGGAAGGAGCTTGCAGCCATGTGGTTAGTTTACTAGAGAGCTGTTTCAGTAAGGACAGACAATCAGGTGACAAGAGCCTACCTGAATAGGCAAGGAAACCAGGAACATAATTCTAAACCTTCTAGCCACACAGATGTTTTCTCGGGAAGAGAGTCACCTTCTATCCTAGTCAGCAATTTATCTCCAAGGGTGACTGAAATTCAGAACGGATGGTCATAGTCACAACCTTCCGTTGTCTGTGAAGTACCATCTATCCATTTGGGAGCTCAGTTGGATATGTGCACTGTTTGGGGAACCATAGATAAATATATTTGCAACACCAAACAACTCTATGCTACTGATCTTTTGCACTGAAACCTTATGTGCAGAAGCCTGGGCGATAGATGCCCTCTCATGGTTTCTAACTAATTACCCTCCTCCTGAAGGTCCGTCTGAAGATTTGGGGAAATTGCACTACTTTAGTCTTGTCTGCTTTGGTTTTCTCTCTTGATGTCTCTGTTGCAGAGGAATTATTTTCACTTCCCAACAGATCTATCTCTTCTTAAGTTACCTATACTTCTACCTACCCAGGTTTAACATCTCAGGTTGATGGCCTGGAACTTGCCAAAATCAGATCTGTTCTGAAGAGATCACTATGGCTATTCAGTCCTCTGTGAAAACATCCACATTGTCTTTCTATAAAACAAACCAAGGGTCTTTCTAAAAGTGGTGTACATCAGTGGTGTAACAATAGTGGCCACTGAGCTCCAGGGAGCCCCCTCCAGGGTTGTTCTCTGGTGGCAAACTCTTGGTCTGAGAGCATCTAACTGGTGCCCGACCACAGGGGCCCCCTCCATGTACTTTGCAGGAGGACCCCCACCAAGTCTTGTTATGCCACTGGTGTACATCACAAGATGAAGACCTAGTCACTTGATCCCTTTAAGGAAGAGTTTTCAAAAGGATTGTCTACAGCCACTCTTTCTGCTCAATGGACAGCTATCAAGCCTCTTTCCTTACATCAGGATTTTTCAAAGGTTTTCCAACTCGTCTTTCGACAGTTTCTGGTTGAAAATATTTCAGTAGTGAATTCCTGGGATTTATCAGTCGCCTAGAAGAAGCAGAATTTGGGTGGTTGTCTGCTATAACAGCCTTCTGAATAGCGATTATCTCAGCAAGGAGGGATGGGAAATTGGGGTCTTTGATGGTATCCTATCCTTATATATGATTCTTTCCGGACAGGATTGTTCTTAAACTGGATCCCAAATTCACCCTCAAAATCAATTTGTGTTTCCACCTCTTCCAGGAGATAGTCTTGCCAGTACTTCAGTCAGATTCAGATGCCCACATTCCTTCATTTTTAGATGTTAGGTGATCTCTTTTTATTTTTTTCCAGACCACAAAAGATTTCAAACTTTGGAATGTCATGTTTCTTTCCCATGGGTCAGTAAAGAAGGGTAGAAAGGCCCTTCCTCCCTCCCTCCTCTGTTTTTGCACTGGTATTCAGTCATGTGAAGTACAGGATGTGGAGCACAAGGAGGGGCATTCTTCTAACACTGTGAACATGGAGTTGGGAGAAAGACTATGCTAGATGTGAGTTATCCCATAACACGTGAAAATGCCTGCTGGGAGGTGGAAATGCCTCACTTGGGGCCCGATTTAGAAATCGATGTGGGTTACTATGTGGGTTACTCTGTCACAACGGTGAGGGATGTTCTGCAGCTGAAATCTAAATTCCAAAGGAAATAATGGAATTTAGATTTCACTGGATGGGATATTTGGCACTGTAAATCAGCCACTCAGTCAGTACTAGGAGGAGGCGGAGGACTTTGAACGTTAAAGGGTTTTCTAAAAGCGTAACAAATACCCTGTAGCAACTTGTAACTAAACACTGAGGGCCAGATTCTCAAAGGTAAAGTTAAACCAAAAGTATAATTTAGACCAAAAGTATAACTTTACTACTTTTCGGTACTCACAAAGGTAAGTTGCTATGAGGAAAGTTTGACTATTAGTATAAGCTAGACCTTTGTTTGTGAATACTTGAAAAGTAGTAAAGTTAGACTTTTGGTCTAAGTTAGACATTTGGTCTAAATTTATCTTTGTGAATTGGGCCCTGAGGGCCTGATTCATAAAGGTGAAGTTAGACCAAAAGTCTAACTTTACTACTTTTTGGTATTCACAAAGGTTAGTTACTACGAGTAAAGCTATACTTTTGGTCTAACTTTACCTTTGTAAATGCCACAAAAGCAGTAAAGTTAGGCTTTTGGTATAGCTTTACTTTTGTGAATCGGGCCCCTTGATGGGAAAGAGAGTGGAAAATCTACCCAAGTCTTTACCTGCTTGCGGAACTGTAGTAAATTTGGAGCATTGTTGATGTCCAGAGGCAAAGCATTCCAGGCCTTGGAGGCACCTACTGTGATACTTCTGCCACAACAAGTGGCCCGCTTGAACCTGGGACTGCAACCAGTTTGGCATTGATTGACCTAAGAGTCCTGCCTGGAGAATACCAGGTAAGCTTGTTCCATAGAAAATCCCTCTAGTGCCGTGCAGGGCCTTGTAGGTGATACAGAGCGTTTTAAAAATAATTCTTTGCTGAATCAGCAGCCAATGAAGATCTTTAATAGCGCTGGACACTGAGTGGTATTTAGGAAGCTGCATTCTGGAATGTTTGAAGCTTATTTAATACTTATTGATGGGAGTTAAGATAGAGGCTATCACAATAATCCAATTTAGCCAACACCAAAACAGTGACCAAAGTCTTCTGCAGGTGGCTAGAGATGTAGGGGGGAATCTTTTTCAGCAGTTTCCGTCTGAAAAACACTGAAGATGTTGTGTCATTAGCTTGTTCCTGATAGATAAGTTTATCATCAATGAGAAAACCTAGGTTCTGAACCTTCCCATGTAGGAAGGGGTTCCATGTCATGCTGCCAGCAGGATGGAGATCAGAGGGACGACTGAGAACCAAACAGGATGATCTCGGTCTTATCAGAGTTTCAGGCAATTCCCACCTGTCCACCCGTCAACAGCCCGCATGCAATCGCAGAGCCTAGGGCCAAGGCTGATATTGTCGTTTGCTAAAGAAACCACAATTTGAGTGTCATCCGCGTAGGAAGTTACAGTAAAGCCGAAATAATTAACCAGTTCGGCCATTGGAGTGACATAAACATTAAAAAGAGTCGGGCTCAGGGAGGACCCCTGTGCGAACCCACAAGGGATAGGAATGAGGGTAATGGGTGGAAATGAGTGTAACGGGAGCTGGTGTCGCTTGGCAGTCATCCACTGTTCTACTCCTTTGAAGCCTAATCACAACATGACCGCCCACTCTCCCAAAAATGTATTTGTTTGCAATCCGAGTTAGCTCAGCCATGGTGTGGTTCTGTCCGGCATCTCCGACCAGGCGCTGTAGGCCTTGTTAACTGGTGACCTGGCCGAAGGATCATGCACCCCCCAACCCACTTAAAAATTGCTGGCTGCCTCAGTCCAGCACCTATAGGTGTTCCATAGGAAGGTGCATGTAGGAAGCTGACCTGGTGTGTGGTGAGTACCTATGGTTTTATCACCTTATACCAGGTCCAGGTATCCCCTATTAGTGAGGTATAGTCAGTGCCTAGGAAACCAGGCTCTTTAGAATTAGCTGTGGATGAGCAGCCAAGACTTATCTAAGAGACCTGCGAAGCTTATGCAATACCACTGTAGTCACACAGCACTCACTCACACACATGAAAGAACTACACAGTGTTACAAAAATAAAGGTACTTTATTTTAGTGAGAAAAATACTAAAATACTACATAGGCAACACCCCAAATGGAGGTAAGTAAGACACACTATGATATGTGCAGTAGCAGTCAGTAATGAGCCTAGAATGCAATAGAAAACAGTGAAAGCAATAGACAATACTGAAGGGCTGGCGGGGACCAAACCATATACTAAGAAACTGGAATGTGAAAGTCAGGCCCCCACCTAAGGAAGTGGAATTCAGGAGCAGGAGGAACTAGGAAACCCACAAGGTAAGTACCATAGTGCCCCCCAGTGACCAGGAGAAAAGAGATGAGTAACTGGTTCTTCCCAAGCCCACAAAAAAGGACTTCAGAGAAGGATATTGCAAGACCTAGACAAGACTGCAAGAAACCAAGGGCGGGTCCTGGAACAGGAAGACCTGGAAAAGAAGGGGACCAGGTCCAGTTCACGTTAAAGTGTCTGGTGGTGGCAGGAGCCACTTCCCACCCATCTGTGGATGTAAGACCATGTCGATGGTAGACGAAGACAGTCAGTAGTGCAGCACTGGAGCAGCAGAAGAGTTTCTGGAGTGATGCAGTCAACGTCCCACGCTGGAAGAAGGACTGCAGTCTGTCAGTGGTGTGGAAAAACCACCAACAAGCCAAATGTTGTGGATGAAGAAATAGCAAGCTGCCGAGTACCACCAAGGTCCTGGGGGACTGAACCCATGGAGGGGAGTCCCGGGTGACCCTCAGCAGTGAGGAAAATAACAGGAAGAGGAGGCAGCCCCCACAGGCAGCAAGTACAGGAGTCGCGGTGAGGTCCACTCAGCACTCCTTGGAATGACTCCCACATCGCAGGAGAAGCACACGGAGAGTTGTGCATCACGGAGAAGAGTGCTGGGGGCTGGGGCTACATGGATCCTGGAGACGCCAACAAGCCTTGGTAGATGCAGTGCAAGGGGGTACTGTCCTGCATGGAGAGGCAAGGGCTTACTGTCTCCCAAGATGGATAGCTGGTAGAGAGGACCGAGGGGACCACTCCACACCACCACCCGTGATGCAGGATCCATGGAGCTTTGGAGGACAGGAGATCCACGCAGCCGGTCGTCATTTCAGTTGGTGCCTGCAGATGCACAGGAGTGACTCCTACACTCCAAGGAAGATTCCTTCTTGCTTCTTGGTGCAGACTGAAGACTTTTCACCCTCAGAGGATGCACAGCTGAGGAAATGTTGCAGTTGCTGGAAGGAGTCAGGGAAACAATGTTGCAGAGCAGAGTCATCACTGTAGCTGCAGATTGTAGGTTTCTGTGGAGTCTAGTTGTGGTTCCAGTAGCCAGAAGTCAAAGTAAACATGGCAGAGGATTCCTGCTGGAGTCTTGCACGTCTTATCTGAGGACCCACCCAAGACAATAAATAGCCTGGAAGGGGGATTGGTCACCTAGCAAGGTGACCACCTATCAGGAGGGGCCTGTGACGTCACCTCCCTGACCGGGCCACTCAGATGCTCCCAGAGGCCTCTGTCTACCTTGGATTCAAGATGGCAGAATCAAGTGGCCACCTGGAGGAGCTCTGGGCACCACTCCTGGGGTGGTGATGGACAGGGGAGTGGTAACACCCCTTTCTGTTGTCAGTTTGGTGCCAGAGCAGAGACTGGATGTCCCTGAACTGGTGCAGACTGGTTTACGCAAGGAGGGTCCTTCAAAGCATACCAGTGGCTTGGGGAGGCTACCCCTCCCAAGCCATGTAACACCTATTTCCAAAGGGAGAGGATGTTACCCCCCTCTCACAAAGGAAATCCTTTGTTCTGCCTTCCTGGGCTTTAGCTGGTCAAGCAGCTGCAGGGCAGAAACCCGTCTGCCCTGGGTTGGCAGCAGCGCAGGCTGCCTGGGAAAACCCTGCAAACTGGTAGGAGCAAAGCTGGGGGTCCTCTAAAGAGCCCCCAGAGTGCATGTACTCAAACAACCAATACTGGCTACAGTGTTGGGGTATGATTCTGACACGTTTGATACCAAACATGCTCATGTAGCTGGATATAGGTAGTGACCTATGTCCAGTACATGGTAAAATGGCGTCCCCACACTCCTGAATCCAGGAAAATGGAGCTGGAATTCATGGGGACACCTCTGCTCATGCAGGGGGGCCCTCACACAGGTACCTGCACCCTTCCTTCTGGGGTAGGAGGGCCTACCTTAGGGGTGACTTACAGTGACCCGGTGCAGTGATCTGAAGTGAAAGGGTGCATGCACCCTTTCACGCAGGCTGCAATAGCAGGCCTGCAGGCACATTTTACATGGGCTTCAATGGGTGGCATAATACATGCTGCAGACCATAGGGAACCCCTGGTGCCCTAATGCCCTGGGTACCTGGGTACCATATACTAGGGACTTATATGGGGGAACCAGTATGCCAAGTGTGGAGTGTGTGAAGTCCAAGCAACCAAATTTAGAGGGAGAGAGCACAGTCACTGGGGTCCTGGTTAGCAGGATCCCAGAGAACACAGCCAAAACATACTGACATTAGGCAAAAAGTGGGGGTAACGATGCTAAAAAGAGGCTACATTCGTACAGTGCATACTGCCTTTTGGCATACCTGTTTCTTCCTATTCCTGAATCAGAAATTATGTGCTTAGAGGTAGGAACTCATATGTCCCCATTCACCATTTCCAGTTCAGGAATGTCAATCAGGCAATGCAGTTGGGCAGGCTGCACCCTTCCAGAGTACACAGAAGGTGTTTGGGAGAACTTAGAGGCCAGGTACTACAACGTATTGCTTAATCAAACCTAAATAGGTGAATTATGCAAACTTAATGTTTAAATTCTCGATTTTAGCTTAGTTATGCATAAAAAATGAAACTTTGCATGCTCCTAACATGGTGGATGCAGTTACCTGGGATAAGTTCATCACTGCGGCAGTCATAGAGCATCCCTAATCTGAATGGGCGTCCCAGAGCCGGCATTGCAATTGCTGCCTGATCAGAAATTGCCATGGTCTTCTTGCTGTTGGATTGCAATGTAGATGAATCTAAAAATACAAAACAGTATCAAGTAGGAACCTCCTGATTTCATTCTCAAGAATGACTCATCGGCAATTGTAAGGTAACGCCAAAAGGCAACAGTCAATCAATCACTCAATCAGGATTTATAAAGTGCAGCAAATCACCCGTGAGGGTCTCAAGGTGCTGGAGTTGGTAGCTGTTTCGCTGTGAGAAAGGGAAACGCAGTCAGAGAAACGAGGAGCAAGGAAGGAACAAGGCAAAAGCAGGAGAAATCATTCTGAACAAGCATTGGCAAATGCAAAAGGTTTAGATTCTGTGATTATTAAAAAGGTTTTTTTTTTGTAAGTTTTAACTTGGTGAGCAGTTGTGCAATATAAGTTAAAGAAACTATGTAAAAGTGTTATGACTTATTTGTTTGAGTAAGGCAATAAATTCTGCAGTAACTGTTGGTACTATAAAGCGATCCTGTACATTCAGGTGATGATGGCGCTATATAAAACTGACCCTAAAATAAAATTGTGAAAAACAGATTTAAATGCTGAGGTGATTTGGGGGGTGTAGGGGGTCTATGCAACGGTGCCAGTAAATGTGACTACTGTGCTCTATTTGAGAAGCAAATTATAAGTAGATTGTTGGGGGGAATGTACTTCTTAGTACCTGATTATATTTTTTCTTACTACAGGGCTAGCAGAACAACATATATGGTGCGAAGATTTTTGAGGGAAAAGAAAGAAAGTCACTCAAGCAGTGCTTAATTTGAGCTGGTGGTTTCCGGTGCAGGGCACCAGCACTTATGTTTGAGGGCCTGGACATATTTTTCTGCCTAAAGCATTTACTGTGAGCAAAAGACACATGAAAAAGAAGGAGGAAGAGAAACAAGCATTTGCAATGCAATAGGTCTCGCGTCAGCGAGTGTTAGAGCTGTTAGCGCTGTAAATGATAATGACAACCTCGCATTTGGGGCCTTATAAATATTTTGACATGAAGCACATTAAACCTTTATCAGAAATAAACTGTATTTGTGCATTCCTTCATACCATTGGCATTAGACTTTAATGGTCTGAACCGCCCCTGCAGAGCACCACACTAAAAATAGCATTTGGAGGAAACAAGGTCTTATAAACATATATTGAGCCACTAGAGGGCATAATCACATAAGAAAAGAGTGATAAAGAATATTGCAGTGCAATCATATATTCACACCCTTGAGGCCATAGTGTATTACACATTTTCAGGTCTAGCAGTCCTTTTAACCCCTTCGCTGCCAGGCCTTTCCCCCTTCAGGTTCAAGGCCTTTTTTTTGGCTATTTGGGGCAGTTCGCGCTTAGGCCATCATAACTTTTTGTCCACATAAGCTACCCATGCCAAGTTTGCGTCCTTTTTTCCAACATCCTGGGGATTCTAGAGGTACCCAGAGTTTGTGGGTTCCTCTGGAGGAGAACAATAAATTTGCCAAAATACAGCAACAATTTCGTTTTCTTTAAAAAATGGGAAAAAAGGTGCTGCAGAAGAAGGCTTGTGTTTTTTCCCTGAAAATGGCATCAACAAAGGGTTTGCGGTGCTAAAATCACCATCTTCGCAGCTTTCAGGAACAGGCAGACTTGAATCAGAAAAGCACATTTATCAACACAATTTTGGGCATTTTACTGGGACATACCCCATTTTTACTATTTTTTGTGCTTTTAGCCTTCTTCCAGTTAGTGACAGAAATGATGTGAAACCAATGCTGGATCCCGGGCAGCTAAACATTTCTAAAAAGTATCCAAAATTCTGAATTCAGAAAGGGGTCATTTGTGTAGATCCTACAATGTTTTCCTACAGAAAATAACAGATGAAATAAAAAATATATTGCAATTGAGCTGAAAAAAACAACCATTTTTTTCCACGTTTTACTCTGTAACTTTTTCCTGCGATGCCAGATTTTCAAAAGCAATATACTGTTACGTCTGCTGGCCTCTTCTGGTTGTGAGGATATATAGGGCTTGTAGTTTCATAAAGAACTGTAGGTACCCAGAGCCAATAAAGGAGCTGCACCTTGCAATGGGTTTTCATTACTTACCGGGTATGGAACAATTCATTTGCTGAAATATAAAGAGTGAAAAATAGGAATCAAGGAAACCTTTGCTTTTCCAAAATGGGCACAAGATAAGGTGATGAGAAGCGGTGGTTATTTGAACATCTCTGAATTCCGGGGCCCCCATACTAGCATGTGAATTACAGGGAATTTCTCAAATAGATGTCTTTTTTCCCGACTGTCCTACATTTGGAAGGAAAGAATTTAGAGCATGACAAGGGGCAATAACACTTGTTCCACTATTCTGTGTTCCTCCAAATCTCCTGATAAAAATGGTACCTCACTTGCGTGGGTAGGCCTAGTGCCCGCAACAGGTAGCGCAACTTGGACAAATCACATTTTTACAGTGAAATCTGACACGTTTTTTGGAAAGTGCCTAGCTGTGGATTTTGGCCTCTAGCTCAGCCGGCACCTAGGGAAACCTACCAAACCTGTGCATTCTTAAAAACTAGACACCTAGGGAAATCCAAGATGGGGTGACTTGTGGGGCTCTCACCAGGTTCTGTTACCCAGAATCCTTTGCAAACCTCAACATTTGGCAACAAAAAAATATATTTTCCTACATTTCGATGACAGAAGGTTCTGGAATTTGAGAGGAGCCATAAATGTCCTTCCACCCAGCGTTCCCCTAAGTCTCCCAATAAAAATGGTACCTCACTTGTGTGGGTAGGCCTAGTGCCCGCGACAGGAAATGCCCCAAAACACAACGTGGACACATCACATTCTCCCATCGAAAACCGACCTGTTTTTACCTGTTTGACCTGTGCATTGCAGGATAGAGTGCTGGGGGCCGGAGCTGCACGGTGCATGAAGAACTTCGTGGAAGGATGTCAACAATCTTTGGCAACTGCAAAACACGAGGTACACAGGGGTACTGTCTTCCTTGGGGAGGCAAGCTCTAACCTCCACCAAAGTTAGACAGTAGAATGTCAGGATCGTCACGACCACTTCAGTCCTTGTACTTATCCATATGAAGGGGACAAGCAACAAGGGTGGCAAGGTCAATGCCACCATCAAAGACTAAAACAGCCTCAGATGTTTCCCTAACTAAACCAACCCCCACTACACTTCCCAGAGTGAGCCCTGCTACACCCTTGGATTGGCTATTGGTAGTGTTATTTTTCCCACCACCACTGCTATTGCTAGGGGCACAAGTTGAAGCAGTGGGGGTTGTGGTGGTGGGAGCCTTGGAGTTTTTCTTTGGAGAAGTAGTGTCACTTGCCCAATGGCCTTTGTTCTTACACATATAACACCACAGCTTTTTATTCTGATAGTTGGAAGAGGATTTAGTCCCACCCCAGAGGACTTTTGTGGGCCTGATGAAGACTACTTGTTTTTATCTTTGTCCCCACCTTTGTCATGAGACATGCCATCCTTCTTCTTGTCCTTGTCACCCCCTGCGTGAGCTTTTCTGCTCACTCTTGTTCTGACCCATTTGTCTGCCCTCTTTCCCAATTCTTGGGGAGAGGTCAGATCTGAGTTGACCAAGTGCTGGTGCAACAAGTCAGACACACAGTTATTCAAAATATGCTCTCTCAAACATAGATTGTATAAGCCCTCATTGTCAGACACTTGGCTGCCATGTAACTAGCCTTCTAGAGCCTGAACAGAACAGTCCACAAAGTCAACCCAATCCCGTGAGGACTATTTTCTGGTTTCTCTGAACTTAATCCTGTATTGTTCAGTGGTTAAGCCAAATACATCCAAGAGTGCAGTTTTAAAAACACCATAGTTGTCTGAATCTTCTTCTCTGACAGTGAGAAGTATATCCCTCCTCTTGTCAGAAAAGGACAACCACAGAATAGCAGCCCACTGCCTTAGGGGGGACCTCTGAACTTTGCAGGCTCTCTCAAGTGCAGCAAACGTCTTGTAGATATCATCCCCCACCTTGTATGGGGGAACAATATTATGCAGATTTCTAGAATCAATGGTGTCCTCCCTGACCCCATAAGTCCTTAAACTGCAGCTGCTGCCACCATGGGGAACTAACCCCAACACTAGCCTTTACCTTTCCACAGCCAAGGCCTCCCTATTAGGGCTAGCTGTTGCTGCTGCCATGGGATTCATTAGACACTGAGGTGATATGGGAATGGGCAGTAGTAGACCTTTCCTTAACTTTTGTGACCCTAGTGACTTGATGTAGGAGGCTGGCCAGGCTTATAGTGGGTACCAAGTGGTACTTACACCTTGTGGCAGGTCCAGTTATCCCTTATTAGTAGGTTAGAGGTGTTCTGGCAGCTTAGGCTCTTAGAGGTAGCTATAGCAAAGCAGCTTAGGCTGAACTAGGAGACATGCAAAGCTCCTATTATACCACTTATATCATATAGGTACTATATCATGAGAAACACAATACTCAGAGTTACTAAAAATAAAGGTACTTTGTTTTAGTGACAATATGCCAAAAGTATCTCAGGGGATATACTCCCCCAGGAGCCCACTAAACCCCGGATGAAGGTGCAAAGGAAGAACCACTGGTGAAGAACAACAGTCAGTACTGCACCCAAGGAGATGGATGCAGGTTTCTGGTTGGTGCAGATGATGTCCCACGCCGGATGGATGATTTCAGTCTGGTTTGAATTGCTGGATTCCTCCAACAAGCCTTGGAACACGCAAAGCTCATGCTTAGCAGAAAATGGCACTGCCTGGGACCAGGAGGGACCTGTTGGACTCTACTCAGGAGGGGGAGTCAGAGGGGCCTCTCAGCAACTCAGAGAGCCCTCAGAAGACCAGGTAGCGCACACAGGAGTCCCAGAGCACAGGAACAAAGGAGGTGCAAAAGGAGACCTATTCAGCACTACAACAAAGGGTCCCACGCCTCCGGAGAACCATGCAGGAAGCTGTGCATCGCAGGATACAGTGCTGGGGAACGGCACTGCACGGTGCATAAAGAACTTCGTGCAGGGATGCCAACAAGCTTTGGCAACTGCAAAACACGAAGTGCATGGGGGTACTGTCTTGCTTGGAGAGGCAAGCAAGCTCTTACATCCACCAAAGTTGGACAGTAGAACGTCAGAATCGTCGTGACCACTTCAGTCCACCACCAGTGATGATGGATCACCGCACTTCGTCAGGAGAGGGGACCCACACCACTCATCGTCACTGCAGAGGGGTACCTGTTGAAGCAGGGGAGTGACTACTTCACTTCATTCTTCTGGTGCAGGCTGAAGGCACAGTTGCTGTTGCTGACAGGAGATGAAGATACAATGTTGCAGAAGTCATCTTTGCTTCTTTGTTGCAGTTTGTAGAGTTCCGGGAAGGTCCACAGGCAGTTTCTTCGGTAAGAAGGTGAAGTAAAGGATGCAGAGGATTCCTGCTGGAGTCTTGCAATCCGAATCTGAAGAACCACCCAAGAGAGAGAGACCCTAAATAGCCCTGAAAGGGGGATTGGTCAGCTAAACAGGTAAGCACCTATCGGGGTATAGCTCTGACATCACCTCCTGGCACTGGTTACTCAGATGCTTCCAGAGTTCCCTGCCAACTTGGAATCCAAGATAGCAAAACCCAGGGACCCTCTGTAGGAGCTCTGAGCACCACCCCTGGGGTGGTGATGCACAGGGGAGTGGTCACTCCTCTTTCCTTTGGCCCATTTCACGCCAGAGCATGGACTGGGGTCCCTGAACTGGTGTAGACTGGGTTATGCAAGTAGGGCACCATCTGTGCACTTCAAAGCATTTCCAGAGGCTTTGGGAGGCTACCCCTCCCAAGCCTGTAACACCTATTTCCAAAAGGAGAGGGTGTAACACCCCTCTCCCAAAGGACATCCTTTGTTCTGCCTTGCTGGGCGTGAGCTGCTCAAACAACAGGAGGGCAGAAACCTGTCTGAGGGGGTGGCAGCAGCTGGGACTGCCTGTAAAACCTCAGAAGGCTGGAATGTGAATACTAGGGGTGCTCTAAGGAGCCCCTAGAGTGCATGGAATCATACAACCAGTGCTTGCAAAAGCACTGGGGTATGATTCCAATATGTTTCATACCAAACATGCCTAGATTCGGAGTTACCATTATGTAGATGGAGATAGGTAGTGACCTATGTCCAGTACACACATAAAATGGCGCACTCACGAAGTCTGGGAAAATTGTCCTGGAGGTCGTGATGGCACCTCTAATAATGCAGGGATGCCCTCACACACAGGTACTCTGCACCCTGCCCTCAGGGCCGGAGGGCCTGCTATAGGGGTGGCTTATAAGTGACCTGGCGCAGTGTAAATGGCTGTGAAAGGGTGCAGAATCCTTTGCATTGGGTCCCTATGGGTGGCAAAAGAAATGCTGCAAACCATAGGGATTCCCTGGAACCCCAATGCCCTGGGTACCTAGGTACCATATACTAGGAGGCACCAGTATACAGTGACAACATTTAGAGGAGAGAGAGCATAATAACTGGGGTCATGGTTAGCAGGATCCCAGTGAGCACAGTCAAACAGACTGACATCAGACAGAAAATGGGGGTAACCATTGCAAAAAGAGGGTACTTTCCTACACTGAGTTTCTGCAAATACATTAAAGCTTTATCAGAAAAAAAACTATGTTCATTCATTAGCAGAAGGTGCAGTACCACTGGTGGTGACTATATATCCCTGTCAAGCCAACTAAGTAACATAGCACATTACACATTTGCAGGCCAAACAGGGCTATCAAAACACTCTTATAAACAAGGCCCTTGTTATGCAAACTCCACTCAGCTGTAGAAACAAAGTTTCTTTAAGTATGCACTGAATGGTGGAAGAGGTTATGATTTTTGGGCCCCCTCTCACCTAGCGTGACCCACAAGATGGCCTGAACCGAAAGAGCACACCGTTCTGAATGTACTGGTGGTGGTCCATTGCCCTAGGACCACCACAGGCTGCGTTATGGGCACAAATGTGTTGTAAAATGAGTGCCTGCAAAGCAATATCAGCTGAGTTTCTGTGAATACATTAAACCTTTATCAGAAATAAAGTCCTATATTTATACTTCTGTAGCACCAAATTTGTGTCATTTTTTTATGCCAATTCAGCGCAAACCTAACTCCATATTTATATTTTGATGTTTGACACCTCTAACGTCAAAATATAGGAGTTTGCACCATTTTTTGGATGCGCACACCTACCTTGTGTCAATGAAATGCAAGGTAGGTGTTCCCATAAAAAAATTGTGCTAACCCCATAGCCCCATATTTATCCCCTGTGCTAAAATGAAACACGGTGGGAGGAGGGGCTAAATAATAGTGCTAAGCTTGCTTTGCACCATTATTTAACACGTGGGTCAGACGATGCGTTAGGGGACCTGTGGACCCATTTTCATGGTTAAACACCATGAAATGGGTCCACAGGTGCCCTCCCAAATCCCCAGGAACACTCCCACCCACAGGAGAGGGACAACGGAGGATGGGGGCCCCATCCCAGGTAAGTCCAGATATAAATTGTTTTGGGATTTTTTTGCCATTGGGGGCCCTAACTAAGAATCCCCTGCATGGCCCAGGGTGCAATGGCCATGCCTAGGGCACTCTTCTTCCATGTGCTGGCCATTGGGGTGTTAGCTATGACTCCTGTCTTTTCTAAGACAGGAGTCATGTTTTTGGTGGTTGTGCATCAGGAAATGGCGCTAGTCTTGTTACAGCTATTTTGTTTGCCTCCAACCAGACTAGCGTCATTTTCTGAAGCTCAACCCCCTTCTTCCCTACCGCCACCCTCCCCCCCACCCAGCTAGGGTCTTCTTCTAAGACGCTAGCCCAAGTTCAGGGCCGGCTTGTACCATTCAATAAATACGCCGACCAGCTGTTGTTGTTAAATGACACAAGCCAGTGCTAAACTTTTTGCCCCAAAACTGCGTTAGTGCAGTTTTGCGGGAAAAGGAATAAAAATGTGTGTTCGTTCATTAGCAGAAGGTGCAGTATCACTGGTGGTGGCTACATGTCCCTATTGAGCCACCTAAGTCAATAGTGCATTTGCAGAAGGTGCAGTACCACTGGTGGTGGCTAGATATACTTGTCAAGTCAACTAAGTCAGTAGTGGTTTAGAGCAATTATCCATTTCAGTATCAGGAACAAGCAGCAAACATAACACATCTGCAGACCAAGCAGGCATTCCAGAATATTAACAAGGTCCTTCAAACACAAACTCCTCTCAGCTGTAAAAAAACAAAAATTTCAGCTAGGAGAAAATTTAAATATACCCTGGATGGTGGAAGAAGTTATGAAATTTCGGCCCCCTCTCACCTAGAGTGACCCACAAGATTACCTGAACAGAAAGAGCACATAATTTAAATGTTTTGAGGGTGGCCCCATTGCCCTAGGACCACCACAGGCTGAATTATGGACACAAATGTATTGTAAAATGAATGCCTGCAAAGCATTATGGGTTGAGTTTTCCCGAGTGCAGTGAATATTGTAGTATTGGTTCTCCCGCTGTGCCAGGAGAGCCTCTGTTGAGGATTCATTTGTAGGTCGATTATATAAGATATAAAGCAACAAAAAAAGAATACAAAACACAGGTGCAACACAACTACTTGTAATTACTGCTTATGGAAACTAAGGACCAAGTGTTAGGCAAATGCAGAAAACAAACAGCTTGTGTGAACACAAGTGCTCACTAACAAACACGAGAGGCAGGAAACAAAGAAAAATAGCCCATCCAAACAACAGAAAAACATTTGAGGTGTATGTAAACTGTACTTGTCCGGTGCTCCTTGGCCAAGTACAGGAAGTGACATATCAGCTGCCAAACCACTTATGAGGCAGCACTTCAAGAGCGACACTGCCTTCAACCTGTTGGAAGTGTCAGGCAGTGAATATTGTACTATTGGCTCTCCTGCTGTGCCAGGAGAGCCGCTGTTGATGATTCATTCCTAGGTCGATTTCATGAGATATAAAGCAACAAAAAAAAGTACAAAACACAGGTACAACACAACTACATGTAATGACTAGTTATGTAAACTAAGGACCAACTGATAGGCAAATGCGGAAAACAAACCGCGTACTTGAACACAAGTGCTCACTGACAAATATGAGAGGCAGGAAACAAAGAAAAATAGCCCGTCCAAATAAAAGAAAAACTTTTGAGGTGTAAGTAAACTGTACTTGGTACCGGTGCTCCTCGGCCAAGTACAGGAAGTAATGTATCAGCTGCCAAACCACTTAGGTGGCAGCATTACAAGAGTAACACTGCCTACTGGAAGTGGCAGACAGCGTCAGGCAGGACCAAATGTCTATACACCTAAGAACAAGTCTTCCAGGCAGTGCATGCGTGCTGTCTGGGCTCGACCTAAAAAGGGAAAGTGTCACAAAGGGAGAAAGTAGAAAGCTGCAAAAGGGAGCAGGGAGTGGCTGTAAATGGATTAAAGATGCCCAAAATGGCTTCAGGATTGTGGGTCCCGGGCTCATTGTGCCACTGGATTCAAGCTAGTCTGGCTGATGAAGGGTGATACCCTGAAACCCCTCCCACAATGCTTGTTTCTGGTCCAGGGAGGACCTGGACCGGCAGTTCGGGCTGGACTGTTCCCATGGGGAACAGGGTCAATAGTGATTTGCATATGGCTGGTCCAAACTGGGGTGGCATGGTGAGCAAAAGAACGATGGATTAAACCCAGATCTGTGACTGGGGGTGAGTGTTTGATTGGTTCCGCATTCCGTCTATCATTTGTGTTTTTTTTCACATCTAATTGCAGCAGCCGCATGTTTCAAAGGAGAGCTTTGGGCACTGGTACGTTTTTATCTACAAATTAAGCACAGCCCTCAAGCTTTCTCTCTGACATAAGGCACAATTAAAATGCCAGCTCCTCACTGTGCCTTATGTCAGCGAGAAAGCTTGAGTGACTTTCTCCGCTCTGTATTAATAATCGGGCAGATTAGCATAATTATGAATACATAGGAGAGAAAGTAGCGTGAGGACCAGAGCAGCCTTACATAAACTTCCATACACAACTGCCTCTGAAAAGACTGCCACCTCCAGCCTTATACACTTCCCTCTTAATTAGAGTCAATTAACATCTCCCTGGTTTCACCAAGGGGATGAAGTAAGCCCCAGTGAGCTGTTCATTGTAAACATGGCACAGAGCACCTGTATGGAGGATATCTTGAAAACCAACCCCTCAGCTCACAATGTAGTTCAGAAAATAAATATATGACACTATCCCTCTTCATACTGCAGGCAGCTCATGTCCTAAACAAAACATCCACTACACAAGGAACATCCCACGTAAGAATAACAGGCAGAATTTACTTTTTTCTTTTTGTGAATGTGCCAGATCAAAGGCAACCGTCTACACAAATGAGCTAAGGCTCCTGCCCAACTATCTCCGCCATGGTAGCCAAGATATGAAATAAACAAATGGCACTTCTGCAGCTATAAAAGTATAGTACATGTAGTTCATGGATGAAAAAGTGCAACCAATATAATAATAAACAAGTTGGAGGCGTGGCTAAGGACATCAAGATGGCGGTTGGACTCTAAGAGTGCTCCCGGACACCTCCATCATCCATCCTAAAACTATGCCATCAAGGTGAGCCCTCTTTGGCGTTGGGCACACTTTGAGGACCCGCCCCGATACTCAGCTGATGAGAGGTGGTCCCCGTCACCAGATAATACAAAGGAGGTCAAGCAACAGAGGCGCTCATATACTGAAGTCAAGCAGAAAATGAGGGCCAGGAGGCTCCAATATCACCTCCTTTTTCCAGCTAAATGACAAGTAATCTATGAGAATAAAACACATTTCTTTGAAAAGGCGGAATTGGCATGTCAGTGGTTTACAGAGGAATACCCCCGTCGACATTCTCTGGAGAATCGCGCGCGACAGCTGACTGGACCCGGCCTGGCAGACAGGGGAGCAAGACCTTAGGCACAGAGCCATAGGACCCTCTCAGGACGAAGGCACCTAGAGTCCACCTCATACTCCGGCTCCAGATCCCCCAGGGTGCCGGGGGCTCCTTTGCAAATGTCAGAGGCACATAAGACTGCTGGAAAAGATGAAGGAAGCAAACTAGCCATGGGGTAACTGGGGGGGCCCCTTCAGACTGCATCTCGATAAATCTGATTCCGACCTGTCTCGCAGCCCGGCCATGTTACTGCCTGAGCGCAACCCTTGACTGTGACCACGGCACTGTTATTTCACGCATAACAGAGACAAATGGCTGTACAGATGGCTAACATTTATCCTTAAGAAGGAGGGGTCCATGATCATGCTCCTTTTCTTTGTGAGGGTCAGTTGGAATTACCATTGCCCTTTAACACGGTTTTGTTGTGAACTCTTGTAATGTTCTTAACATTTGGGGGGGGGGGGGGGGGGCAGATGCTTCTGGGAGGGAAGTGTGGGGAGGGGTGGAAGTTGGAGGGATGGGACTGAGTACTGTTTGTTTTTTTGCTATGTTAGATGTTCCTTTCTTCCATGACACTGGAAGCTTTAAAGGGTTCACCTACGTGAAGTTGTTCACTTCCCCATCTTGGCTAGGGAAGGTCCTCAGCCTGGCCCCCATCGATCCTCATGTAAGCACCCCAAGCAGGGAGGCATGTTATGGCCCCTTCTCCACCCCTGATGACCGTTTAGTACAACCCGGAGTATGACACACTTACGCATCCTATCATGGAACGTTAATGGCCTGCTAGATAGAATAAAACGAGCAGCAGTTTTTAATTTTGCACACGCCATTCTCCAAATGTATTGCTGCTGCAAGAAACTCATCTTTTGGGCAGCCAATGTCCCTTCCTGGTCCGCAAAGGCTTTGATCGAGTGTTTCGTCCAGGGCACACCAGAGGCTCTAGATGGGTAGCTATAGTGCTCCACAGATCCTTTTGATTGGTGGTTTCCTGAACCATGCTGCGCCACATTTCAATAAATCTGGCCCTATATGTAGGAGGCTGGACTGGCTTGTAGTGAGTACCAAGGGGTACTTGCACCTTGCACCAGGCCCAGTTATCCCTTATTAGTGTATAGGGTGTCTAGCAGCTTAGGCTGATAGATAATGGTAGCTTAGCAGAGCAGCTTAGGCTGAACTAGGAGACGTGTGAAGCTACTACAGTACCACCTAGTGTCATATGCACAATATCATAAGAAAACACAATACACAGTTATACTAAAAATAAAGGTACTTTATTTTTATGACAATATGCCAAAGTATCTTAGAGTGTACCCTCAGTGAGAGGACAGGAAATATACACAAGATATATATACACAATAGCAAAAATATGCAGTATAGTCTTAGAAAACAGTGCAAACAATGTATAGTTACAATAGGATGCAATGGGGAAACATAGGGATAGGGGCAACACAAACCATATACTCCAAAAGTGGAATGCGAACCACAAATGGACCCCAAACCTATGTGACCTTGTAGAGGGTCACTGGGACTATTAGAAAATAGTGAGAGTTAGAAAAATAACCCTCCCCAAGAACCTGAAAAGTGAGTGCAAAGTGCACTAAAGTTCCCCTAAGGACAAAGAAGTCGTGTTAGAGGAATAATGCAGGAAAGACACAAACCAGCAATGCAACAACTGTGGATTTCCAATCTAGGGTACCTGTGGAACAAGGGGACCAAGTCCAAAAGTCACAAGCAAGTCGGAGATGGGCAGATGCCCAGGAAATGCCAGCTGCGGGTGCAAAGAAGCTTCTACTGGACAGAAGAAGCTGAGGTTTCTGCAGGAACAAAAAGGGCTAGAGACTTTCCCTTTGGTGGACGGATCCCACTCACCTTGGAGAGTCGTGCAGAAGTGTTTTCCCACCGAAAGGACGCCAACAAGCCTTGCTAGTTGCAAATCGTGTGTTTGGAGTTTTTGGACGCTGCTGGGGCCCAGGAGGGACCAGGAGGTCGCAAATTGGACCTGAAGAGAGAGGGGACTTCGAGCAAGAAAAAGAGCCCTCACTGAAGCAGGTAGCACCCGGAAAAGTGCCAGAAACAGGCACTACGAGGATGCGTGAAATGGTGCTCGCCGAAGTTGCACAAAGGAGTCCCACGTCGCCGGAGACCAACTTAGAAAGTCGTGCAATGCAGGTTAGAATGCCGTGGACCCAGGCTTGGCTGTGCACAAAGGATTTCCGCCGGAAGTGCACAGGGGCCGGAGTAGCTGCAAAGTCGCGGTTCCCAGCAATGCAGCCCAGCGAGGTGAGGCAAGGACTTACCTCCACCAAACTTGGACTGAAGAGTCACTGGACTGTGGGGGTCACTTGGACAGAGTCGCTGGATTCGAGGGACCTCGCTCGTCGTGCTGAGAGGAGACCCAAGGGACCGGTAATGCAGCTTTTTGGTGCCTGCGGTTGCAGGGGGAAGATTCCGTCTACCCACGGGAGATTTCTTCGGTGCTTCTGGTGCAGAGAGGAGGCAGACTACCCCCACAGCATGCACAAGCAGGAAAACAGTCGAGAAGGCGGCAGGATCAGCGTTACAGAGTTGCAGTAGTCGTCTTTGCTACTATGTTGCAGGTTTGCAGGCTTCCAGCGCGGTCAGCAGTCGATTCCTTATCAGAAGGTGAAGAGAGAGATGCAGAGGAACTCGGCTGAGCTCATGCATTCGTTATCTGAAGTTTCCCCAGAGACAGAGACCCTAAATAGCCAGAAAAGAGGGTTTGGCTACCTAGGAGAGAGGATAGGCTAGCAACACCTGAAGGAGCCTATCACAAGGAGTCTCTGACGTCACCTGGTGGCACTGGCCACTCAGAGCAGTCCAGTGTGCCAGCAGCACCTCTGTTTCCAAGATGGCAGAGGTCTGGAGCACACTGGAGGAGCTCTGGACACCTCCCAGGGGAGGTGCAGGTCAGGGGAGTGGTCACTCACCTTTCCTTTGTCCAGTTTCGCGCCAGAGCAGGGCTAAGGGGTCCCCTGAACCGGTGTAGACTGGCTTATGCAGAATTGGGCACCTCTGTGCCCAACAAAGCATTTCCAGAGGCTGGGGGAGGCTACTCCTCCCCTGCCTTCACACCATTTTCCAAAGGGAGAGGGTGTCACACCCTCTCTCAGAGGAAGTTCTTTGTTCTGCCATCCTGGGCCAGGCCTGGCTGGACCCCAGGAGGGCAGCTGCCTGTCTGAGGGGTTGGCAGCAGCAGCAGCTGCAGTGAAACCCCAGGAAGGGCAGTTTGGCAGTACCAGGGTCTGTGCTACAGACCACTGGGATCATGGGATTGTGCCAACTATGCCAGGATGGCATAGAGGGGGCAATTCCATGATCATAGATATGTTACATGGCCATATTCGGAGTTACCATTGTGAAGCTACATATAGGTAGTGACTTATATGTAGTGCACGCGTGTAATGGTGTCCCCGCACTCACAAAGTTCAGGGAATTGGCTCTGAACAATGTGGGGGCACCTTGGCTAGTGCCAGGGTGCCCTCACACTAAGTAACTTTGCACCTAACCTTTACCAGGTAAAGGTTAGACATATAGGTGACTTATAAGTTACTTAAGTGCAGTGTAAAATGGCTGTGAAATAACGTGGACGTCATTTCACTTAGGCTGCAGTGGCAGGCCTGTGTAAGAATTGTCAGAGCTCCCTATGGGTGGCAAAAGAAATGCTGCAGCCCATAGGGATCTCCTGGAACCCCAATACCCTGGGTACCTCAGTACCATATACTAGGGAATTATAAGGGTGTTCCAGTAAGCCAATGTAAATTGGTAAAAATGGTCACTAGCCTGTCAGTGACAATTTGGAAAGAAATGAGAGAGCATAACCACTGAGGTTCTGATTAGCAGAGCCTCAGTGAGACAGTTAGTCACTACACAGGTAACACATTCAGGCACACTTATGAGCACTGGGCCCCTGGGTTACCAGGGTCCCAGTGACACATACAACTAAAACAACATATATATAGTGAAAAATGGGGGTAACATGCCAGGCAAGATGGTACTTTCCTACACAACCCCCCCCAAACGAAGGACAATAAGACTAGCCATGACCTGATGAGTCTTCATTGTCTAAGTGGAAATATCTGGAGAGTCCATCTGCATTGGAGTGGCTACTCCCAGGTCTATGTTCCACTGTATAGTCCATTCCCTGTAGGGATATGGACCACCTCAACAATTTAGGATTTTCACCTTTCATTTGTTTTAGCCAAAGTAGAGGTTTGTGGTCTGTCTGAACAATGAAGTGAGTGCCAAACAGGTATGGCCTCAACTTCTTCAGTGCCCAGACCACAGCAAAGGCCTCCCTCTCTATGGCAGACCAACGCTTTTCTCTAGGGGTCAACCTCCTACTAATAAAAGCAACAGGTTGATCATGGCCCTCAGAATTAAGTTGTGATAGGACTGCCCCTACTCCTAATTCAGATGCATCAGTTTGGACATAGAATTTTTTAGAGTAACAAGGGCTTTTCAGGACAGGTGCAGAGCACATGGCCTGCTTCAGCTCCTCAAAAGCTTTCTGACAGTTTGCTGTCCATAATACCTTTTTAGGCATTTTCTTGGATGTGAGGTCATTAAGAGGGGCTGCAATGGAGCCATAGTTCTTAATGAACCTCCTGTAATACCCAATGAGGCCTAGGAAGGCTCTCACCTGAGTCTGAGTGGTAGGGGGAACCCAATCAATAATAGTTTGGATTTTCCCCTGAAGTGGTGCAATCTGTTCCCCACCAACAAGGTGTCCCAGATAAACCACCTTACCCTGCCCTATCTGGCACTTTGAAGCCTTGATAGTGAGGCCTGCCTTTTGCAGGGCCTCCAAAACTTTCCATAGGTGGACCAGGTGATCATCCCAGCTGGAGCTAAAGACAGCTATATCGTCCAAATATGCTGCACTGGAAGCTTCCAGCCCTTGCAGGACTGTGTTCACCAACCTCTGAAAAGTGGCAGGTGCATTTTTCAAACCAAAAGGCATTACAGTAAACTGGTAATGTCCTCCAATGGTAGAAAATGCAGTCTTAGGTTTAGCATCTTCTGACAATTTGATCTGCCAATACCCTGCAGTCAAATCAAAAGTGCTTAGATACTTGGCAGATGCCAGTGTATCTATGAGCTCATCTGCCCTGGGTATAGGGTGAGCATCAGTTTTGGTTACCAAGTTGAGACCTCTATAGTCTACACAAAACCGCATTTCCTTCTTTCCATCTTTGGAATGGGGTTTTGGTACCAGTACCACAGGAGAAGCCCATGGACTGTCAGAGTGCTCAACCACTCCTAGTTCTAACATTTTCTGGACCTCTTGCTTTATGCAGTCCCTGACATGGTCAGGCTGCCTATAGATCTTACTTTTGACAGGTAAACTGTCTCCAGTATCTATAGTGGGCTCACACCAAGAAGTGGTACCTGGCACAGTAGAGAAGAGTTCAGAGAATTGATCTAGGAGATTTATGCAATTATCTTTCTGCTCAGCAGTAAGACAATCAGCCAAAACTACACCTTCCACAAGAGCATCTTGATCTGTGGAAGAGAAGAGATCAGGTAGAGGATCACTGTCTTCTTCCTGTCCCTCATCTGTTGCCATGAGCAGGGTGAGATCAGCCCTGTCATAGTAGGGTTTCAGGCGGTTGACATGGAGCACCCTAAGGGGACTCCTGGCAGTGCCTAAGTCAACTAAATAGGTGACTTCTCCCTTCTTTTCAACAATTGTGTGGGGACCACTCCATTTATCTTGGAGTGCTCTTGGGGCCACAGGCTCCAAGACCCACACTTTCTGCCCTGGTTGGTACTGAACCAAAACAGCCTTCTGATCATGCCATTGCTTCTGGAGCTCTTGGCTGGCCTGAAGGTTTTTACTGGCCTTTTTCATGTACTCAGCCATCCTTGATCTGAGGCCAAGTACATAATCCACAATATCCTGCTGAGGAGCTTTTAAAGGTTGTTCCCAACCCTCCTTTACAAGTGTGAGTGGACCCCTAACAGGGTGTCCAAAAAGAAGTTCAAAGGGGCTGAAGCCCACTCCTTTCTGGGGTACCTCCCTGTAGGCAAAAAGGAGGCATGGTAGAAGGATATCCCATCTCCTGCGGAGTTTTTCAGGGAGACCCATAATCATGCCTTTGAGAGTTTTGTTAAATCTCTCCACCAGTCCATTTGTTTGTGGATGATAGGGTGTTGTGAACGTGTACGTTACACCACACTCCTTCCACATGGACTTTAAGTATGCAGACATGAAATTGCTTCCCCTGTCTGATACCACTTCCTTTGGGAAGCCCACCCTGGAAAATATTCCCAGGAGGGCCTTTGCCACTGCAGGTGCTGTAGTGGTCCTTAAAGGAATAGCTTCAGGATATCTTGTGGCATGGTCCACTACCACCAAGATAAACCTATTGCCTGAAGCAGTAGGAGGGTCAAGGGGGCCAACTATGTCAACCCCTACCCTTTCAAAGGGAACCCCAACCACAGGCAGTGGAATAAGGGGTGCCTTTGGGGTGCCACCTGTCTTGCCACTGGCTTGACAGGTTTCACAGGACTTACAAAATTCCTTTGTGTCCTCAGACATCCTAGGCCAATGAAACAATGGAACCAATCTGTCCCAAGTTTTCATTTGACCCAGGTGTCCAGCTAGGGGAATGTCATGTGCCAGTGTTAGGAGGAACTTTCTGTACTCCTGAGGAATCACTAATCTCCTGGCAGCTCCAGGTTTAGGATCCCTATGCTCAGTGTACAAGAGGTTGTCCTCCCAGTAAACTCTGTGAGAGTCACTGACATCCCCATTAGCCTGTTTGACAGCTTGCTGTCTGAGACCCTCTAATGTGGGACAGGTTTGCTGTGCCACACTCAGCTCCTCTCTGGCAGGCCCCCCTTCACCCAAAAGCTCAGCAGTGTCTGCTTCCAGCTCCTCTGGTGTAGGTTCTGCACAGGGAGGGAATTCTTCTTCCTCAGAAGTTGAATCCACTGTAGAGGGAGGGATAGTAGGAAGTGGTTTGCTTCTACTAGCCCTAGCTTTAGGGAGCACTTGGTCCATTGTTCCAGGATCCAAGCTTCCCTGTCCTTTTTGCTTTTTGGCCTGAGCCCTTCTCAAAGCAAAAATATGCCCTGGGATGCCCAGCATTGCTGCATGGGCCTCCAACTCCACATCTGACCAAGCTGATGTCTCCAAATCATTTCCTAGTAGACAGTCTACAGGTAAATCTGTGGCTACCACAACTTTCTTTGGACCAGTAACCCCCCCCCAGTTGAGATTAACAACAGCCATGGGGTGGCTAAGTGTGTTGTTGTGAGCATCGGTTACTTGGTACTGGTGACCAAGTAGGTGTTGTTCAGGGTGGACCAGTTTCTCTATGACCATAGTCACACTGGCACCAGTGTCCCTGTAGGCCTGAACCTCAACACCATTTATTAGGGGTAGCTGCTTGTACTTATCCATATTAAGGGGACAAGCAACTAAGGTGGCTAAATCAATAGCCCCCTCAGAGACTAACACAGCCTCTGTGGCCTCCCTAACAAGGCCAACCCCAACTAAATTACCAAAAGTGAGCCCAGCTACTCCCTTGGATTGGCTATTAGTAGGTTTGCTCCCACCACCACTGCTATTAGTAGGGACACTAGGTGTAGCAGTAGGGGTTGTAGTGGTAGGAGCAGTGGTGCCTTTCTTTGGACAACTGGGATCTGTTGTCCAATGGCCTTTTATTTTACATAAATAGCACCATGGTTTTTTTTCCTTGTTCTGATTAAAAGAGGATTTGGACCCACCACCCCCACCAGAGTGTTTTTGTGGGCCTGATGAAGACTCATTTTTAGATTTGTCCCCACCCTTGTCTGAAGACTTACCATCCTTCTTTTTGTTGCCATCTTTGTCACCCCCTGTATGAACTTTTCTGTTCACTCTTGTTCTGACCCATTTGTCTGCCTTCTTTCCCAATTCTTGGGGAGAGGTCAGATCAGAGTCCACCAAGTACTGGGGCAACAAATCAGACACACACTTATTAAGAAGATGCTCTCTCAGGATTAAGTTATACAGGCTGTCATAATCAGTGACTTTACTGCCATGTAACCACCCCTCCAAGGCCTTCACTGAATGGTCAATGAAATCAACCCAGTCTTGTGAAGACTCCTTTTTGGTCTCTCTGAACTTTATCCTGTACTGTTCAGTGGTTAAGCCATAACCATCCAGGAGTGCATTCTTAAGAACTTGGAAATTATTAGCATCATTTTCTTTCACAGTAAGGAGCCTATCCCTACCTTTTCCACTAAATGATAGCCATAGGATAGCAGCCCACTGCCTTTGAGGGACATCCTGTACAACACAGGCCCTCTCAAGTGCAGCAAACCACTTGTTAATGTCATCCCCCTCCTTATAAGGGGGAACTATCTTGTGCAGATTCCTGGAATCATGCTCTTTTGCAGGATGACTATGGGGAATACTGCTGCTGCCACCATGGGTTTCTAAACCCAACTTCTGTCTCTCCTTCTCTAGTTCAAAAGACTGTCTATCCAAATCCAGCTGTTGCTTTTTAAGCTTCAGTCTGGTTTGTTCCACCCTCAACTTATTGAGTTCCCTCTCTAACATTCTGTCATCAGGGTTGGTGGGAGGGACATTCCTAGAAACAGAGGTATGATGGGAATGAACAGAAGGAGACCTGTCCCTTACAGAAGCCACCTTAACAGCTTGGCTAACAGAAACATTACTACCAGTATGGTGAGAATAAATGCTTTTGCTATGATGTGAGACAACACTATTTGTATGGTGTGGCTCATCATCATTACCAACTATGCTAGACTGTCAAGTAATGGGCAGGCTAGGAAGTTTCTTTCCTGAATCTTTTCCTGGGGGAGTCCCTGAATCAGATTGGGAACTATTAGGTACTTTTTCAACAGATGAGGCACCTATGGCCTTATCCTGTTCTCTAAGCATGTTAAGTAACAGTTCCAAGGAAGGATTCTTCCCTACACTCAAACCTCTCTCTATACAGAGACTCCTTGCTCTTTTCCAGCTAAGGTTGTCATATGCAAGTTTGGACAGATCAACATTTTGGCCTGTGCCAGACATTTTTAGAGAGAGTTAAAGTGATAGTAAAAGATAAAAAGTTTGTCAGAGCTTTTAGAAAGACAGAGAAAAAAAACTTTTAAAACTTTTTAGAACTTTTTAGAAAGTTAGAAGTACTTTTCAGCACTTAGAAAAGAGTGAAAAGAGGAAATGCAAAACTTTTTGGCTATGTGTATATACACTGACCTTGTTTTGTATATTTTTCTCTTATGAAAAGTACAATGACAAGAGTGGTAAGTAGTCTCAAAGCACTTATCCCACCACTGCACAACCAATGTAGGAGGCTGGACTGGCTTGTAGTGAGTCCCAAGGGGTACTTGCACCTTGCACCAGGCCCAGTTATCCCTTATTAGTGTATAGGGTGTCTAGCAGCTTAGGCTGATAGATAATGGTAGCTTAGCAGAGCAGCTTAGGCTGAACTAGGAGACGTGTGAAGCTACTACAGTACCACCTAGTGTCATATGCACAATATCATAAGAAAACACAATACACAGTTATACTAAAAATAAAGGTACTTTATTTTTATGACAATATGCCAAAGTATCTTAGAGTGTACCCTCAGTGAGAGGACAGGAAATATACACAAGATATATATACACAATAGCAAAAATATGCAGTATAGTCTTAGAAAACAGTGCAAACAATGTATAGTTACAATAGGATGCAATGGGGAAACATAGGGATAGGGGCAACACAAACCATATACTCCAAAAGTGGAATGCGAACCACGAATGGACCCCAAACCTATGTGACCTTGTAGAGGGTCGCTGGGACTATTAGAAAATAGTGAGAGTTAGAAAAATAACCCTCCCCAAGACCCTGAAAAGTGAGTGCAAAGTGCACTAAAGTTCCCCTAAGGACAAAGAAGTCGTGTTAGAGGAATAATGCAGGAAAGACACAAACCAGCAATGCAACAACTGTGGATTTCCAATCTAGGGTACCTGTGGAACAAGGGGACCAAGTCCAAAAGTCACAAGCAAGTCGGAGATGGGCAGATGCCCAGGAAATGCCAGCTGCGGGTGCAAAGAAGCTTCTACTGGACAGAAGAAGCTGAAGTTTCTGCAGGAACGAAAAGGGCTAGAGACTTCCCCTTCGGTGGAAGGATTTCTCTCGCCTTGGAGAGTCGTGCAGAAGTGAATTCCCGCCAAAAGGACGCCAACAAGCCTTGCTAGTTGCAAATCGTGCGTTTGGCGTTTTTGGACGCTGCTGGGGCCCAGGAGGGACCAGGAGGTCGCAAATTGGACCTGAAGAGAGAGGGGACGTCGAGCAAGAGAAAGAGCCCTCACTGAAGCAGGTAGCACCCAAAGAAGTGCCAGAAACAGGCACTACAAGGATGCGTGAAATGGTGCTCGCCAAAGTTGCACAAAGGAGTCCCACGTCGCCGGAGACAAACTTAGAAAGTCGTGCAATGCAGGTTAGAGTGCCGTGGACCCAGGCTTGGCTGTGCACAAAGGATTTCCGCCGGAAGTGCACAGGGGCCGGAGTAGCTGCAAAGTCGCGGTTCCCAGCAATGCAGCCCAGCGAGGTGAGGCAAGGACTTACCTCCACCAAACTTGGACTGAAGAGTCACTGGACTGTGGGGGTCACTTGGACAGAGTCGCTGGATTCGAGGGACCTCGCTCGTCGTGCTGAGAGGAGACCCAAGGGACCGGTAATGCAGCTTTTTGGTGCCTGCGGTTGCAGGGGGAAGATTCCGTTGACCCACTGGAGATTTCTTCGGAGCTTCTGGTGCAGAGAGGAGGCAGACTACCCCCACAGCATGCACAAGCAGGAAAACAGTCGAGAAGGCGGCAGGATCAGCGTTACAGAGTTGCAGTAGTCGTCTTTGCTACTATGTTGCAGGTTTGCAGGCTTCCAGCGCGGTCAGCAGTCGATTCCTTATCAGAAGGTGAAGAGAGAGATGCAGAGGAAGTCGGCTGAGCTCATGCATTCGTTATCTGAAGTTTCCCCAGAGACAGAGACCCTAAATAGCCAGAAAAGAGGGTTTGGCTACCTAGGAGAGAGGATAGGCTAGCAACACCTGAAGGAGCCTATCACAAGGAGTCTCTGACGTCACCTGGTGGCACTGGCCACTCAGAGCAGTCCAGTGTGCCAGCAGCACCTCTGTTTCCAAGATGGCAGAGGTCTGGAGCACACTGGAGGAGCTCTGGACACCTCCCAGGGGAGGTGCAGGTCAGGGGAGTGGTCACTCCCCTTTCCTTTGTCCAGTTTCGCGCCAGAGCAGGGCTAAGGGGTCCCCTGAACCGGTGTAGACTGGCTTATGCAGAATTGGGCACCTCTGTGCCCAACAAAGCATTTCCAGAGGCTGGGGGAGGCTACTCCTCCCCTGCCTTCACACCATTTTCCAAAGGGAGAGGGTGTCACACCCTCTCTCAGAGGAAGTTCTTTGTTCTGCCATCCTGGGCCAGGCCTGGCTGGACCCCAGGAGGGCAGCTGCCTGTCTGAGGGGTTGGCAGCAGCAGCAGCTGCAGTGAAACCCCAGGAAGGGCAGTTTGGCAGTACCAGGGTCTGTGCTACAGACCACTGGGATCATGGGATTGTGCCAACTATGCCAGGATGGCATAGAGGGGGCAATTCCATGATCATAGACATGTTACATGGCCATATTCGGAGTTACCATTGTGAAGCTACATATAGGTAGTGACTTATATGTAGTGCACGCGTGTAATGGTGTCCCCGCACTCACAAAGTTCAGGGAATTGGCTCTGAACAATGTGGGGGCACCTTGGCTAGTGCCAGGGTGCCCTCACACTAAGTAACTTTGCACCTAACCTTTACCAGGTAAAGGTTAGACATATAGGTGACTTATAAGTTACTTAAGTGCAGTGTAAAATGGCTGTGAAATAACGTGGACGTCATTTCACTCAGGCTGCAGTGGCAGGCCTGTGTAAGAATTGTCAGAGCTCCCTATGGGTGGCAAAAGAAATGCTGCAACCCATAGGGATCTCCTGGAACCCCAATACCCTGGGTACCTCAGTACCATATACTAGGGAATTATAAGGCTGTTCCAGTAAGCCAATGTAAATTGGTAAAAATGGTCACTAGCCTGTCAGTGACAATTTGGAAAGAAATGAGAGAGCATAACCACTGAGGTTCTGATTAGCAGAGCCTCAGTGAGACAGTTAGTCACTACACAGGTAACACATTCAGGCACACTTATGAGCACTGGGGCCCTGGGTTACCAGGGTCCCAGTGACACATACAACTAAAACAACATATATATAGTGAAAAATGGGGGTAACATGCCAGGCAAGATGGTACTTTCCTACACAACCCCCCCCCCCCCCAAACGAAGGACAATAAGACTAGCCATGACCTGATGAGTCTTCATTGTCTAAGTGGAAATATCTGGAGAGTCCATCTGCATTGGAGTGGCTACTCCCAGGTCTATGTTCCACTGTATAGTCCATTCCCTGTAGGGATATGGACCACCTCAACAATTTAGGATTTTCACCTTTCATTTGTTTTAGCCAAAGTAGAGGTTTGTGGTCTGTCTGAACAATGAAGTGAGTGCCAAACAGGTATGGCCTCAACTTCTTCAGTGCCCAGACCACAGCAAAGGCCTCCCTCTCTATGGCAGACCAACGCTTTTCTCTAGGGGTCAACCTCCTACTAATAAAAGCAACAGGTTGATCCTGGCCCTCAGAATTAAGTTGTGATAGGACTGCCCCTACTCCTAATTCAGATGCATCAGTTTGGACATAGAATTTTTTAGAGTAACAAGGGCTTTTCAGGACAGGTGCAGAGCACATGGCCTGCTTCAGCTCCTCAAAAGCTTTCTGACAGTTTGCTGTCCATAATACCTTTTTAGGCATTTTCTTGGATGTGAGGTCATTAAGAGGGGCTGCCATGGAGCCATAGTTCTTAATGAACCTCCTGTAATACCCAGTGAGGCCTAGGAAGGCTCTCACCTGAGTCTGAGTGGTAGGGGGAACCCAATCAATAATTGTTTGGATTTTCCCCTGAAGTGGTGCAATCTGTTCCCCACCAACAAGGTGTCCCAGATAAACCACCTTACCCTGCCCTATCTGGCACTTTGAAGCCTTGATAGTGAGGCCTGCCTTTTGCAGGGCCTCCAAAACTTTCCATAGGTGGACCAGGTGATCATCCCAGCTGGAGCTAAAGACAGCTATATCGTCCAAATATGCTGCACTGAAAGCTTCCAGCCCTTGCAGGACTGTGTTCACCAACCTCTGAAAAGTGGCAGGTGCATTTTTCAAACCAAAAGGCATTACAGTAAACTGGTAATGTCCTCCAATGGTAGAAAATGCAGTCTTAGGTTTAGCATCTTCTGACAATTTGATCTGCCAATACCCTGAAGTCAAATCAAAAGTGCTTAGATACTTGGCAGATGCCAGTGTATCTATGAGCTCATCTGCCCTGGGTATAGGGTGAGCATCAGTTTTGGTTACCAAGTTGAGACCTCTATAGTCTACACAAAACCGCATTTCCTTCTTTCCATCTTTGGAATGGGGTTTTGGTACCAGTACCACAGGAGAAGCCCATGGACTGTCAGAGTGCTCAACCACTCCTAGTTCTAACATTTTCTGGACCTCTTGCTTTATGCAGTCCCTGACATGGTCAGGCTGCCTATAGATCTTACTTTTGACAGGTAAACTGTCTCCAGTATCTATAGTGTGCTCACACCAAGAAGTGGTACCTGGCACAGTAGAGAAGAGTTCAGAGAATTGATCTAGGAGATTTATGCAATTATCTTTCTGCTCAGCAGTAAGACAATCAGCCAAAACTACACCTTCCACAAGAGCATCTTGATCTGTGGAAGAGAAGAGATCAGGTAGAGGATCACTGTCTTCTTCCTGTCCCTCATCTGTTGCCATGAGCAGGGTGAGATCAGCCCTGTCATAGTAGGGTTTCAGGCGGTTGACATGGAGCACCCTAAGGGGACTCCTGGCAGTGCCTAAGTCAACTAAATAGGTGACTTCTCCCTTCTTTTCAACAATTGTGTGGGGACCACTCCATTTATCTTGGAGTGCTCTTGGGGCCACAGGCTCCAAGACCCACACTTTCTGCCCTGGTTGGTACTGAACCAAAACAGCCTTCTGATCATGCCATTGCTTCTGGAGCTCTTGGCTGGCCTGAAGGTTTTTACTGGCCTTTTTCATGTACTCAGCCATCCTTGATCTGAGGCCAAGTACATAATCCACAATATCCTGCTGAGGAGCTTTTAAAGGTTGTTCCCAACCCTCCTTTACAAGTGTGAGTGGACCCCTAACAGGGTGTCCAAAAAGAAGTTCAAAGGGGCTGAAGCCCACTCCTTTCTGGGGTACCTCCCTGTAGGCAAAAAGGAGGCATGGTAGAAGGATATCCCATCTCCTGCGGAGTTTTTCAGGGAGACCCATAATCATGCCTTTGAGAGTTTTGTTAAATCTCTCCACCAGTCCATTTGTTTGTGGATGATAGGGTGTTGTGAACTTGTACGTTACACCACACTCCTTCCACATGGCCTTTAAGTATGCAGACATGAAATTGCTTCCCCTGTCTGATACCACTTCCTTTGGGAAGCCCACCCTGGAAAATATTCCCAGGAGGGCCTTTGCCACTGCAGGTGCTGTAGTGGTCCTTAAAGGAATAGCTTCAGGATATCTTGTGGAATGGTCCACTACCACCAAGATAAACCTATTGCCTGAAGCAGTAGGAGGGTCAAGGGGGCCAACTATGTCAACCCCTACCCTTTCAAAGGGAACCCCAACCACAGGCAGTGGAATAAGGGGTGCCTTTGGGGTGCCACCTGTCTTGCCACTGGCTTGACAGGTTTCACAGGACTTACAAAATTCCTTTGTGTCCTCAGACATCCTAGGCCAATGAAACAATGGAACCAATCTGTCCCAAGTTTTCATTTGACCCAGGTGTCCAGCTAGGGGAATGTCATGTGCCAGTGTTAGGAGGAACTTTCTGTACTCCTGAGGAATCACTAATCTCCTGGCAGCTCCAGGTTTAGGATCCCTATGCTCAGTGTACAAGAGGTTGTCCTCCCAGTAAACTCTGTGAGAGTCACTGACATCCCCATTAGCCTGTTTGACAGCTTGCTGTCTGAGACCCTCTAATGTGGGACAGGTTTGCTGTGCCACACTCAGCTCCTCTCTGGCAGGCCCCCCTTCACCCCAAAGCTCAGCAGTGTCTGCTTCCAGCTCCTCTGGTGTAGGTTCTGCACAGGGAGGGAATTCTTCTTCCTCAGAAGTTGAATCCACTGTAGAGGGAGGGATAGTAGGAAGTGGTTTGCTTCTACTAGCCCTAGCTTTAGGGAGCACTTGGTCCATTGTTCCAGGATCCAAGCTTCCCTGTCCTTTTTGCTTTTTGGCCTGAGCCCTTGTCAAAGCAAAAATATGCCCTTGGATGCCCAGCATTGCTGCATGGGCCTCCAACTCCACATCTGACCAAGCTGATGTCTCCAAATCATTTCCTAGTAGACAGTCTACAGGTAAATCTGTGGCTACCACAACTTTCTTTGGACCAGTAACCCCCCCCCCAGTTGAGATTAACAACAGCCATGGGGTGGCTAAGTGTGTTGTTGTGAGCATCGGTTACTTGGTACTGGTGACCAAGTAGGTGTTGTTCAGGGTGGACCAGTTTCTCTATGACCATAGTCACACTGGCACCAGTGTCCCTGTAGGCCAGAACCTCAACACCATTTATTAGGGGTAGCTGCTTTTACTTATCCATATTAAGGGGACAAGCAACTAAGGTGGCTAAATCAATAGCCCCCTCAGAGACTAACACAGCCTCTGTGGCCTCCCTAACAAGGCCAACCCCAGCTAAATTACCAAAAGTGAGCCCAGCTACTCCCTTGGATTGGCTATTAGTAGGTTTGCTCCCACCACCACTGCTATTAGTAGGGACACTAGGTGTAGCAGTAGGAGTTGTAGTGCTAGGAGCAGTGGTGCCTTTCTTTGGACAACTGGGATCTGTTGTCCAATGGCCTTTTATTTTACATAAATAGCACCATGTTTTTTTTTCCATGTTCTGATTAAAAGAGGATTTGGACCCACCACCCCCACCAGAGTGTTTTTGTGGGCCTGATGAAGACTCATTTTTAGATTTGTCCCCACCCTTGTCTGAAGACTTACCATCCTTCTTTTTGTTGCCATCTTTGTCACCCCCTGTATGAACTTTTCTGTTCACTCTTGTTCTGACCCATTTGTCTGCCTTCTTTCCCAATTCTTGGGGAGAGGTCAGATCAGAGTCCACCAAGTACTGGTGCAACAAATCAGACACACAATTATTAAGAATATGCTCTCTCAGGATTAAGTTATACAGGCTGTCATAATCAGTAACTTTACTGCCATGTAACCACCCCTCCAAGGCCTTCACTGAATGGTCAATGAAATCAACCCAGTCTTGTGAAGACTCCTTTTTGGTCTCTCTGAACTTTATCCTGTACTGTTCAGTGGTTAAGCCATAACCATCCAGGAGTGCATTCTTAAGAACTTGGAAATTATTAGCATCATTTTCTTTCACAGTAAGGAGCCTATCCCTACCTTTTCCACTAAATGATAGCCATAGGATAGCAGCCCACTGCCTTTGAGGGACATCCTGTACAACACAGGCCCTCTCAAGTGCAGCAAACCACTTGTTAATGTCATCCCCCTCCTTATAAGGGGGAACTATCTTGTGCAGATTCCTGGAATCATGCTCTTTTGCAGGATGACTATGGGGAATACTGCTGCTGCCACCATGGGTTTCTAAACCCAACTTCTGTCTCTCCTTCTCTAGTTCAAAAGACTGTCTATCCAAATCCAGCTGTTGCTTTTTAAGCTTCAGTCTGGTTTGTTCCACCCTCAACTTATTGAGTTCCCTCTCTAACATTCTGTCATCAGGGTTGGTGGGAGGGACATTCCTAGAAACAGAGGTATGATGGGAATGAACAGAAGGAGACCTGTCCCTTACAGAAGCCACCTTAACAGCTTGGCTAACAGAAACATTACTACCAGTATGATGAGAATAAATGCTTTTGCTATGATGTGAGACAACACTATTTGTATGGTGTGGCTCATCATCATTACCAACTATGCTAGACTGTCTAGCAATGGGCAGGCTAGGAAGTTTCTTTCCTGAATCTTTTCCTGGGGGAGTCCCTGAATCAGATTGGGAACTATTAGGTACTTTTTCAACAGATGAGGCACCTATGGCCTTATCCTGTTCTCTAAGCATGTTAAGTAACAGTTCCAAGGAAGGATTCTTCCCTACACTCAAACCTCTCTCTATACAGAGACTCCTTGCTCTTTTCCAGCTAAGGTTGTCATATGCAAGTTTAGACAGATCAACATTTTGGCCTGTGCCAGACATTTTTAGAGAGAGTTAAAGTGATAGTAAAAGATAAAAAGTTTGTCAGAGCTTTTAGAAAGACAGAGAAAAAAAACTTTTTAAACTTTTTAGAACTTTTTAGAAAGTTAGAAGTACTTTTCAGCACTTAGAAAAGAGTGAAAAGAGGAAATGCAAAACTTTTTGGCTATGTGTATATACACTGACCTTGTTTTGTATATTTTTCTCTTATGAAAAGTACAATGACAAGAGTGGTAAGTAGTCTCAAAGCACTTATCCCACCACTGCACAACCAATGTAGGAGGCTGGACTGGCTTGTAGTGAGTACCAAGGGGTACTTGCACCTTGCACCAGGCCCAGTTATCCCTTATTAGTGTATAGGGTGTCTAGCAGCTTAGGCTGATAGATAATGGTAGCTTAGCAGAGCAGCTTAGGCTGAACTAGGAGACGTGTGAAGCTACTACAGTACCACCTAGTGTCATATGCACAATATCATAAGAAAACACAATACACAGTTATACTAAAAATAAAGGTACTTTATTTTTATGACAATATGCCAAAGTATCTTAGAGTGTACCCTCAGTGAGAGGACAGGAAATATACACAAGATATATATACACAATACCAAAAATATGCAGTATAGTCTTAGAAAACAGTGCAAACAATGTATAGTTACAATAGGATGCAATGGGGAAACATAGGGATAGGGGCAACACAAACCATATACTCCAAAAGTGGAATGCGAACCACGAATGGACCCCAAACCTATGTGACCTTGTAGAGGGTCGCTGGGACTATTAGAAAATAGTGAGAGTTAGAAAAATAACCCTCCCCAAGACCCTGAAAAGTGAGTGCAAAGTGCACTAAAGTTCCCCTAAGGACAAAGAAGTCGTGTTAGAGGAATAATGCAGGAAAGACACAAACCAGCAATGCAACAACTGTGGATTTCCAATCTAGGGTACCTGTGGAACAAGGGGACCAAGTCCAAAAGTCACAAGCAAGTCGGAGATGGGCAGATGCCCAGGAAATGCCAGCTGCGGGTGCAAAGAAGCTTCTACTGGACAGAAGAAGCTGAGGTTTCTGCAGGAACGAAAAGGGCTAGATACTTCCCCTTTGGTGGGCGGATGCATCTCGCCTTGGAGAGTCGTGCAAAAGTGTTTTCCCGCCGAAAGCACGCCAACAAGCCTTGCTAGTCGCAAATCGTGCGTTTGGCGTTTTTGGAAGCTGCTGGGGCCGAGGA